>NC_053435.1:21514674-21837220 GCF_007990345.1 Gossypium hirsutum | reverse complement strand
GTTTTGTAAGATAGAGATGACCTCCAGCCGAGCTATTTACAGTAATGCTAAAAGAATGATATTGAAATGATTGAGATGTGCTTATGATGTGTCGAAATTGGAAAGGTATGAATAGAAGTTCATGATATGTAGGTGCTAATGTAAGAAATGTGATAATCATGAGTTGAAGACTGTAGAAAAGAGGAATGAAATGAAAAATCATATAGTGAAAAGCCCATCCATGTTTGATTGACGTTCATATGATGCTATGTGCCCAACATATTTGATTTCGTGAATGTGACAAGAAAATTTACATCATAGACGGAATATGTGCGTATGTATACTTATTGGATGATGTCTAATCAGTATGTTCATATGGTTGACTCTTATGTTTAAATTGCTAAATTGAAGATATCATAATCTTATGTTTTATGGCTTTATTATGGAATCATAAATATCATGATAGAATGAGAATTAAATTGAAAGATCAAATTGAATGGAATACAGGAAATGGGCACGATCGTTCGATGATGAATTGACAGATAAGACCATGGTTAGACCATGGCAGTACATGTGAGATCCCATGTAAGACCATGTTTGGGACATGGCATTGGCATCAAGATGAGATCCTGTATAAGGCCATGTCTAGGACATGGCATCGGCGTTGATATGTGTGCTAGTGTAAGACCATGTCTGGGACATGGCATCGGCCTCGACGTGTGAGCCAGTGTAAGGCCATGTCTGGGACATGGCATCGGCATCGATATGTGATTTCATGTAAGACCATGTTGGGACATGGCATCATTATGAGACCTCGTGTAAGACCATAGCTAGGCTATTGGCATTGATATGTGATCTCTTGTAAGACCATATCTGGGATATGGCATTAGCATCTTATTATGTATATGAGACTTTCTGTAAGACCATAGTTGGACTATGGCATCAAGTAAACGACGTACTCAGACCCGTAAGATGCTCTCTAATTTGACAAATGTTGGTAAGTAAAATTGAAGTTAAATGTTGAAATTTAATTAGATACTGATATTGGGCTCGAGTAAGTAAACTTTATTGTTAGAAATTGTGGATGATAGAAACATTTGTTAAATAAGTCAGTATGTTAAATTGCTTGGAGTGAACTATGTGATTATGATGATATTATACTGATGATGAATGTTGAGTCATATGTATGTATTTATGAGAGTCAAGTTAGAGGCTTTACAACTTCCCCTTACCCGTGTTGCTTTTGTGATGAAATTTATGAAAATTTTGTTGAATAAGTTCACAAGTATGATACTAAAGAGTTCAATGGTAGAATAATTAGTAATGCAAAAAGAGTAGAGTACAGGGTAACAAATCAGTTTTAGAAAAAATATCAGATTGTTTTAAAGATTATACAGATTATGTAATGTTATGGTTAAAGAAGAAAATTAGTCTCAGCTATTTGACTCAAACGGGTATGAAGTCTAGAGATATGGTTGTTGAGATTCTTTCCGAAATGGTTTTCGTTAGTAAGTGGTATAATACAGAGTTCATGATAACGAAATTAGTCAAAGAATGATTATCGAGTTGTAAAGATGCATGTGTGTAACGGTTGTAGTTGAATAAATTATGAAGATCTCTTTTGAGTATTTTATATATATTCATTCATCCTCTGGGGCTCATGTGAAAGTCTGTTTTCTGAAGAAAATATCATTGTATGAGTATACGGGCTGAATTTGTATGTTAGATAAAGCACTATGAGTCTGTTTGAATTATAATCGACATTTTCTTATTTCTCTGAGACTCCACTCTATTATGTTGGGGTAAAGATGAGGGTAAAAAAAAATTTATGTGAGGTTGTTCTTCTGTCTCTTTTGGATGTTGATATGACTTACGTGCATATATGGAAAGCATGATATCCCTGTTACAATGGAATTCCAGAGCGTGTAAACAGCGGTTTCCTTCCGGTTTTCTCTAAAAAATTACCCTGATCTTTATAATTATTTACGTATGAGTTACGTTCTTGGATTTTTGTTATGACATCGTATTTGGGTTTTCTTATCTTCTTTATTGTGTGGATTATTTGACAGGATTCATCTTTAAAGTGTATTCTTTGATCTGTGGTGAATATGTTTATTATGATAGTATTTTTGGATTCGATACTAAGAATGTGGATTTGGTAACTGAATTTCTTTGATTCTCATGTAAGGAATAATCATTGGCAAAGCTATGTATATTAGAAGCTCGAGCTTGAATTGCATAGTGGTTTTGTTTTTCCGGATGAGTATAACTAAGGTCAGTAAGTTAATCAGAATATCTTTGTTTCTCTGAGCTATTATGTTGCAAGATCTTTGCTTTGCATGTTAAGAGAAATTTGAAGGATTGTGTGTTTGAGTTGCTTTATCAGCATGAATAGAAGGGTATTTTGATAAGTAATTATCCAACAGTTGAGATCAACACAGTTGTTTTATCAGAGTGAACTGGTCAATTGAAGTATAAATTGAGTTACGTGTATTTAAAGTATCCTCAGGTATAGTAATGAATTTTGTGCATTCACGAGTATGTAGACGAATAGTCTGGATGAAAAGAATTATATTCTAGAAAGTATGATTCAAAGATATGCTTATTGGACTATTCTAATTGAGTGATGTTATTACGAGTTAAGCTGTTCTGATTGATAAAGCTATCACATTTGCGAAAGCTGGAATAGTCTGTGGCATGTTAGCAAGGTTGAAAACAATTGAGAGTATTACTAACCGAAGCTTTAGTTCTGAGTTTAGTTTGAATTGAGTAAAGAATTTATGAATTTCAGTGATGTACTATTGAACAGATTGGAATAAGCTTTAATACGAGAATGTAAAGAAACAGTTTGTACTTTCAGACGGCTAAAGTTACAATAAAAGAGAACTGTTTGATTATCAATTTAAAGACAGTCACTTTTATGTCTGTGGTGTGAATTTGATGATATCATGTGTTCGACAGAAAATGTCATATGCTTCCTGAATCCTAATGGTTAAAGTATCCAATGTTACCGAAAAAGATTTGAAATTAAGACAGTGTCAATGACTTGAGATATAGAAAGATTCCAAGTGGTTACTGATTAATCTCTGAGAGAGAAGATATAGTTACAGATGCGGAATGGAAAGATCTTTACATATTTTGTGAGAGTGGTTACTCGAGTGATCTTATTTGATGATGGTTTGATGTTAGCTATATATAAAAAAAGCTAAATTGATGTTTTCTTTGCTAGTTTGAAAAGCTTTGAAAGGTGTTAGTGAATTGCAAGCTAAACGGGTACAGTATGAATCGAATTTTGATTCCGAATTTCAGAAGTTTTTGTACGAGGCTCAGTAGTAGCTTGTCTGTTATCCGAGAGTAATAAAATGTACAGTTATATGAAGTAAATGTTCTGGTGTATGGATATGAAACCCGATAATTTTGATTCTGGGTTCAGATGTTGATTTGTCAACAGGTTAAATCTGAATATCAAGTGTATTCAGGTCTAATATAGTCAATGATGGTACGGGTGTGATAAATAGATAGAGTCATTATAGACTTCATATTGAGGTTGTTATTATCACTATAAAGGAGATGTTATTCGTATTGTGGTTAATTGTTTGACCAAAAATCCGCATGATTGTTTTAGTGTATACAGAGTTCCTATTTGACAGATCAACTGAGCTATACGTTCTGAATGAGTAATTCAAAATTTTGACAAGATGCTCCGGCAGTGTGTGTTAAAGTTCTAAGGATTTTGGAGAAAGATATGCGAGGCTGAAATTGTAACACCCCGAACCCGAGACCGACACCGGAGTCGGACACGAGATGTTAACAAACTTTGAAAAATTTTTCCAGACACTGCCCAGTCTGAGTACTAGTCGCTTCAAAAATCATATCTTGAGTTTCACAACTCGAAAATCGGTTTTGTGATTTTTCCCTAAAACTAGACTCATGTCCCCACCTATGTATTTTTTTCTAGAATTTTTGGTCGGGCCAATTAGTACAGTTTATTAGTCAAAGTCTCCCATGTTACAGGGGTCGACTACACTGACCTTTTCCCATTACGACTTGGATATCTTTCTGCACAGAGCTTCAATACTGATGCCGTTTGCTTCTATGGAAACTAGACTCAGAGAGGAATCCATACATATATGGTATGACCCCTAATTATCTCTGGTCAATTTATAGTGAATTTCCAAATGCGGAACAGGGAATCCAGAAACTGTTCTGGCCCTGTTCCGCAAGAACCCGAATATCTCTTACTGTACTGTTCCGATGATTGTTTCGTTACTTCCATATGAAAGTAGATTCATCAAGGTTCGATTACATAATTTATTCACTAATTAATTCCACTCCTACGAATTCTTGTGATTTTTCCAATCCACACTACTGCTGCTATCAGCTGCTGTTTTCAAAGTAAACCTTACCTAATTTGGGGTTTCATGGACCAACTAGGGCCTTGTCATACATAAGCCCACATATGATCATACTTAGCCATTCTAGTGGCTGATCATTTGCTCAACACTTCCATTCCAACTATAGTTACATCATGAAACCATCTATACATTCATAAACACGAATGGTCTAATGCCATACTCCACTTCTACAAGCCATTTTCGCATGGCTGTACACTTATACATTTCATAAAGTACTCGAAAAACAACAATGGGTAGTCCTATACATGCCATATCAAGATTCAACCAAAATAGTACCCAAAAGAGCCTTTGATAGTGTGGGCGACTTCGACTTCAAGATCCCGAGTCCGATAGCTGGAGAACCAAAAATCTATAAAACAGAGGAGCAGTGTAACGAGTAAGCAATTTATGCTTAGTAAGTTTGAGCAAGGAATTCCAGCATAAACAAAGAATAACACACATTTGGCTAAATGGAATATTTCATAATACGCAATTTACCGATATCAAACTTGCTTCACAACATTAACAACCCTTATGTACATACACAATAGACTAACTTAGCCGAAGGCCGGTAGCTCGTTTATCAACTGAGCGAACATTTATTTGTAAGGGCTCGATTAAATTTAACACATACGTAACATATCCCCATATTGGGATGTTTTTCGAGTATTCGCTGGAATTTTACAGCAAGCTCATTCATTACCAAATCACGTACCTTCGGGATTTAACCGGATATAGCTCCTCGTTCAAATGCCTTCGGGACATAGCCCGGTTTTAGTAACTCACACAATGCCTTCGGGACATAACCCGGATTTAACAACTCGCACGAATGCCTTCGGGACTTAACCCGGATTTAATAACTCGCACGAATGCCTTCGGGACTTAACCCGGATTTAACAACTCGCACGAATGCCTTCGGGACTTAACCCGGATTTAGTATCTCGCACAAAGGCCTTCGGATCTTAGTCCGGATATATTCACTTAGCACAAAGCCTTCGGGACTTAGCCCGGACAGCATTCAATTAATCATGCACATTCATATTTCATTTTCATTTGCGAAACTCAAACACAAGGCACATATCGTCCTTGCACATTCGGCTCAATAGCCACACATAGAGCATGATTTAATCACATTGTAATTTAAGCTCTCTTACTCAAGAACTTACCTCGGGTGTTGTCGAACGATTCCGCTAGCTATTCAACCACTTTTTCCTTCCCTTTATCGGATTTATTTCCCCTTTGCTCTTGAGCTTAATCAAACAAATAAATTGATTTCATCATTTAGGCATCAAAAAGATGAACACAAGGCACTTAGCCCATATTTATACATTAGACATTAAAGTCTCATACATGCAAAAATCATGCATCAACACAACATATTAGCTAATTTCTTTCCCCTTGGCCGAATATGCATGTCTATTTTTGGGGTCGATTTCAACACTTAATACACACATATACACACTAGTAAAGCATCCTCCCCCTTTTCATCAATTTAACACATGCATTGCTCATTAACATGCAAAGTTATATTCGGCCTTAGCACACATCTTGCTAGCCGATTCTTCTCCATTTAGCAACCAATGCACATATGTGCTCACACAAAAATGCTAAAAAGGAGGTTCAAGAATCATCAAGCCATCATCACATGCATCATTAAAAGCTTCATATTTTGCATGCAATGGCATTAACACAACCTCCACCTAGGCCGAATCTTAACTCATCCTCATGCCTCATCACCACAACATCAAACATCAACCAAGAATGATGCATCCATGGTCAAGTGCCATTTCCATCACATAGCAAGATTTAGACCATGGGCTAGGTAGAACTCAAGCTAACAACTAAAACATGCATGCATCTCATGGAACATCATCAAACATACCATAGCCTAGCTACATGCATGTCCGAATCTCTTCACCTTTCTTCTTCTTTCCTCCTTAAAATTTTTGGCCAAGGATGAACGAAAGGATGAGAAATTTTTTTCTTTGTTTTTCTTTCTAATTTAGGCTAAAATGAAGGTGAGAAAGGATGAACACAAATTTTTCTCCTTTCTTCTCTTTAGCTCACGGCAATGGGGGGCAACCACACATTTTTTTTCTTTTGTTTCCATTTCTTTATTACCCATACTCCTTATTTTATTCTTACATTAACAAAACATGTTTCATGACATGTTTTGCCCATCATTCCTTGTCATGGCCGGCCACTACTCATTAGGGGGGAAATTTGACATGCAAGTCCCCCCCTTTGTCCACATGCACTAATAGGTCCTCACACATTGACCTATCACATTTTAGAATTTTCTCACATAAGTCCTATTAACTAAATTCACATGAAATCAACCAAATTGAAGCTTGAAATTTTCACACATTCATAATTACATATTCTAGACAATAAGTATCACATTCAAACATTTTGGTGACTCGGTTTAGCGGTCCCGAAACCACTTCCCGACTAGGGTCAACTTTGGGCTGTCACAACTCTCCCCCACTTAAGAAATTTTCGTCCCCGAAAATCTTACCGGTAAATAGGTTTGGGTATCGTTCTTTCATCGAGCTCTCGGTCTCCCAAGTAGCTTCCTCGATCCCGTGTTTGAGCCATAACACCTTTACTAGCGGAACTCTTTTGTTTCGCAACTCCTTCACTTCACGAGCTAGGATACGCATCGGTTCTTCTTCATAGCTCATGTCGACTTGAATTTCAACCTCTGATGGGCTAATTATATGCGATGGATCAGATCGATAGCGTCGAAGCATCGAAACATGAAAGACGTCATGAATCTTTTCAAGCTCCGGGGGTAAAATCAATCTATACGCAACCGGACCAACTCGTTCGGAGATTTCGTACGGCCCAATGAATCTTGGGCTCAACTTGCCCTTACGGCCGAACCTGAGTATCTTTTTCCAAGGTGAAACCTTAAGGAACACTTTGTCTCCCACCTGATACTCGATGTCTTTTCGTTTCAAATCTGCATACGATTTCTGACGATCCGTGGCTACCTTCAGACTTTCACGGATTACTTTTACTTTCTGTTCAGCATCTCTAATCAAATCAACTCCGAAAATTTTACTTTCACCGAGCTCGGTCCAAAACAATGGTGTACGGCATTTACGACCGTACAAGGCCTCGTAAGGTGCCATCTTAATACTTGATTGAAAACTATTATTGTAAGCGAATTCAATCAAAGGTAAATACCGTTCCCATGAACTACTGAACTCGAGGATGCAACATCTCAACATATCCTCAAGTATCTGAATTATCCGCTCGGATTGACCATCGGTTTGGGGGTGAAAAGCAGTGCTAAAATGCAGCTTGGTACCCAGAGCTTCTTGCAATTTCTTCCAAAATCGTGAGGTGAATCTCGGATCTCTATCCGACACGATAGAAACAGGTACCCCGTGTAATCTCACAATTTGATAAACATAC
Organism: Gossypium hirsutum; assembly: GCF_007990345.1. NCBI lineage: Eukaryota > Viridiplantae > Streptophyta > Magnoliopsida > Malvales > Malvaceae > Gossypium > Gossypium hirsutum. The sequence continues at coordinate 21,829,424 of NC_053435.1, read as the reverse complement.
AATTCAGCTAGTTTATCCAATGAAAAATCCGTACGTACGGGGATGAAATGAGCCGACTTAGTCAGTCTATCAACAACAACCCATATCGCATCCTTCTTACTTGCTGACAAGGGCAGTCCGGACACAAAGTCCATTGTGACTCGATCCCATTTCCACTCGGGTATCATGATCGGCTGGAGTAATCCTGAAGGCACTTGATGTTCCGCTTTCACTTGTTGACATATCAAACATCTCGAAACAAAGTCGGAGATGTCCCGTTTCATACCATGCCACCAAAATTGACGCTTCAAATCGTTGTACATTTTCGTACTCCCCGGGTGAATTGACATTCGGCTACAATGGGCTTCGTTCAGAATCATCGAAATGAGTTCCGAATTCCTTGGAACACACAAACGATTTCTGAACCTTAAACAATCATCATCATCAATTTGAAACTCCGATTCCTCGTTCGGAAAACACTTAGCCCGTTTTGCAACCAATTCATCATTGACTTTCTGAGCTTCACGAATTTGGTGAGTCAATAATGGTTTAGCTTTTAATTCAGCTACTAACACACTGTCTGGTAGAATAGACAAATGCACGTTCATCGCTCGTAAAGCAAACAATGACTTCCGGCTTAAGGCGTCCGCAACCACGTTAGCCTTTCCCGGGTGGTAATCAATGACAAGCTCGTAATCTTTCAACAACTCAAGCCAACGTCTTTGTCGCAGATTCAAGTCTCGTTGAGTCATCAAATATTTGAGACTTTTGTGATCCGAAAATACATGGCACTTCTCACCAAACAGATAATGTCGCCATATTTTTAAAGCAAACACGATGGCAGCTAGTTCGAGATCATGGGTCGGATAATTCCTCTCGTGTGGCTTCAATTGTCTCGACGCATAGGCCACGACTCGACCTTCTTGCATCAATACGCAACCCAACCCAAGTAGGGATGCGTCACTATAAATGACAAACTCTTTACCTGATTCGGGTTGCACCAAAATTGGAGCTTCAGTCAAATGAGTTTTCAGTTGGTCGAAACTTTTCTGACATTTCTCCGTCCACTCGAACTTAACATCCTTTTGAAGTAGCTTCGTCATTGGTGTGGCTATCATCGAGAAACCTTTCACAAATCGTCGGTAATAACCGGCGAGCCCCAAAAAGCTCCGAACTTCAGTAACATTTCTCGGAGGTTTCCAGTCCAGTATGGCTGAAATTTTGTTCGGGTCAACTCGAATACCCGACGCGGATACCACATGACCCAAGAAGCTAACCTCTCTTAACCAGAACTCACACTTACTAAACTTAGCATATAACCGCTTATCCCGCAAAATTTGCAGCACTAGCCTCAGATGCTCAGCATGTTCGGTCTCGTCTCTTGAATAGACCAAAATGTCATCAATGAACACCACTACGAACCGATCCAAATACGGCCTGAAGATCCGATTCATCAAATCCATAAATACTGCAGGGGCATTAGTGAGCCCAAACGGCATCACTAAGAATTCGTAGTGACCATATCTCGTTCTGAAGGCAGTTTTGGGAATATCTGAATCTCGGATTCGCAACTGATAATAGCCCAATCTCAAATCTATTTTTGAGAACACTGAGGCTCCCTTCAGTTGGTCGAACAAATCATCGATGCGCGGCAACGGATATTTGTTCTTTATCGTCACTTTATTCAGCTGACGATAGTCAATGCACAACCTCATGGTTCCGTCCTTCTTTTTCACGAACAATACTGGTGCACCCCAAGGTGAGAAACTTGGTCGAGCGAAACCTCTATCCGTCAGTTCTTGCAACTGAGCTTTCAACTCCTTTAACTCGGTTGGTGCCATACGATACGGAGCTATCAAAATCGGCGTAGTCCCAGGTACAAGCTCAATACCAAACTCTACCTCCCGAACAGGTGGTAAACCCGGTAATTCTTCCGGAAAAACATCCGGGTATTCACAAACCACCGGCACAGATTCGGGTTTCTTTTCTAATTCTTTGTCACCAAGTACATACGCAAGGTATGCTTCGCACCCTTTTCTTACATATTTCTGTGCCAACATTGCTGATATTACAGCTGGCATCCCCTCCAAGTCCGCAGACTCAATTCGGACTACTTCGTTATTTGCGCACCTCAAATCAATAGTCTTGCTCTTGCAATTCACAATCGCATCATGCGCGGTCAACCAATCCAACCCAAGGATAACATCAAATTCATCAAACGGCAAAAGCATCAAGTCCACCGGAAAACAGGAACCTCGAATTTCCAGGGGACATTTCTTACACACTTTGTCGACAAGCACGTAACGACCCAAGGGATTTGACACCCGAATTACGAACTCAGTAGACTCAATAGGTAAAGTCTTACTGGATGCTAAGGTTTCACATATGTAAGAATGAATAGAACCGGGGTCAATCAAAGCAATTACATTAGTATCAAAGAGAGTGAATGTACCGGTAATAACATCAGGCGAAGAAGCATCCTCGCGGGCACGTATAGCATAAGCTCTAGCAGGCGCACGGGCTTCGGATCTGGTTATATCATCTCTAGATCCTCTCTGACCACCACTAGCATTGCCCATATTTCCAGATGGTCTACCTCGAGCAGTGGTAGCACCCGGTCTCCCACTCTGATTTGCATTCTGTCCCGACAACCTCGGGCAATCTTTAATGAAGTCGTCAACTGATCCGCATTTGTAACAGGAGCGGTCAGGAAATCTACAACTCCCTGAATGCCATTTACCGCAATATCGGCATTTCGTCCTGTCTCGACGTTCATTCCCAACACTGGCGACCGAAGTGCCTCGTGTACCCACAGGGGGTCGATCACGATCTCGTCCAAAAAGGCCCGAAGTGCCTCTAAACTGGCCCGCATCATCTCGAAATCTCTTCGATGTCTGTTGAAGAGACCTTCCCGAGGATCTTTTACGAAACTCTCCAGTTCCCTCATCAACTCTTTGCTTTTCTTTTCTAAGCTCTTCGGCTTTACAAGCTCGTTCAACAAGTACCACGAACTCTCGTATTTCAAGAACGCCAACGAACATTTTTATATCTTCATTCAGCCCATCCTCGAAGCGTTTACACATAATAGCTTCGGACGAAACACATTCCCGAGCGTATTTGCTAAGTCTAACAAATTTTCGCTCGTAATCAGTAACCGACATGGAGCCTTGCTTAAGCTCAAGAAATTCCTTCCGTTTTTGATCAACAAATCTCTGACTAATATACTTTTTCCGAAACTCAGTTTGGAAAAACTCCCAAGTTACTTGCTCTCGGGGCACAATAGAAGTCAGAGTACTCCACCAATAGTAGGCAGAATCACGTAGCAAGGAGATAGCACACTTTAGGCATTCATCGGGTGTACAAGATAGCTCATCGAGTACCCGGATAGTGTTGTCCAGCCAAAATTCAACTTGCTCGGCATCATCGCTATCCATAGCCTTAAATTCAGTAGCCCCATGTTTTCGGATTCTGTCAACTGGGGGCTTATTTGACCTTATTTGGTCTGTTACCGGTGGTATTGTAGGTGCGGGGGTAGTATTTGTCGGGAATGGAGGTTGTGGAACAGCCATATTAGTTCGAATGTATTGGTTAAACCAATCATTCATCACGCTATAGAATGCTTGTCTAGCTTCATCATTCGGATTACTAGCATTAGGTTGAGAGTCCGCCGGCACTGTCCCTTGTGCGGGAGCAGGCGCTACACTCTCAAGATCATCAGCTACCTCTCGGTCACGATCGGGATCCATTACTATAAATAAACACATTTACAATTGTCAGAAATCACCACACTATCAAGTAATCACATAAAATGGCATGTATAGCTAGACCCAAAACCTTACGGTAGTCCTAGAATCGACTAAACCGTAGCTCTGATACCAATAAAATGTAACACCCCGAACCCGAGACCGACACCGGAGTCGGACACGAGATGTTAACAAACTTTGAAAAATTTTTCCAGACACTGCCCAGTCTGAGTACTAGTCGCTTCAAAAATCATATCTTGAGTTTCACAACTCGAAAATCGGTTTTGTGATTTTTCCCTGAAACTAGACTCATGTCCCCACCTATGTATTTTTTTCTAGAATTTTTGGTCGGGCCTATTAGTACAGTTTATTAGTCAAAGTCTCCCATGTTACAGGGGTCGACTACACTGACCTTTTCCCATTACGACTTGGATATCTTTCTGCACAGAGCTTCAATACTGATGCCGTTTGCTTCTATGGAAACTAGACTCAGAGAGGAATCCATACATATATGGTATGACCCATAATTATCTGTGGTCAATTTATAGTGAATTTCCAAAGGCGGAACAGGGAATCCAGAAACTGTTCTGGCCCTGTTCCGCAAGAACCCGAATATCTCTTACTGTACTGTTCCTATGATTGTTTCGTTACTTCCATATGAAAGTAGATTCATCAAGGTTCGATTACATAATTTATTACCTAATTAATTCCACTCCTACGAATTCTTGTGATTTTTCCAATCCACACCACTGCTGCTATCAGCTGCTGTTTTCAAAGTAAACCTTACCTAATTTGGGGTTTCATGGACCAACTAGGGCCTTGTCATACATAAGCCCACATATGATCATACTTAGCCATTCTAGTGGCTGATCATTTGCTCAACACTTCCATTCCAACTATAGTTACATCATGAAACCATCTATACATTCATAAACACGAATGGTCTAATGCCATACTCCACTTCTACAAGCCATTTTCGCATGGCTGTACACTTATACATTTCATAAAGTACTCGAAAAACAACAATGGGTAGTCCTATACATGCCATATCAAGATTCAACCAAAATAGTACCCAAAAGAGCCTTTGATAGTGTGGGCGACTTCGACTTCAAGATCCCGAGTCCGATAGCTGGAGAACCAAAAATCTATAAAACAGAGGAGCAGTGTAACGAGTAAGCAATTTATGCTTAGTAAGTTTGAGCAAGGAATTCCAGCATAAACAAAGAATAACACACATTTGGCTAAATGGAATATTTCATAATACGCAATTTACCGATATCAAACTTGCTTCACAACATTAACAACCCTTATGTACATACACAATAGACTAACTTAGCCGAAGGCCGGTAGCTCGTTTATCAACTGAGCGAACATTTATTTGTAAGGGCTCGATTAAATTTAACACATACGTAACATATCCCATATTGGGATGTTTTTCGAGTATTCGCTGGAATTTTACAGCAAGCTCATTCATTACCAAATCACGTACCTTCGGGATTTAACCGGATATAGCTCCTCGTTCAAATGCCTTCGGGACATAGCCCGGTTTTAGTAACTCACACAATGCCTTCGGGACATAACCCGGATTTAACAACTCGCACGAATGCCTTCGGGACTTAACCCGGATTTAATAACTCGCACGAATGCCTTCGGGACTTAACCCGGATTTAACAACTCGCACGAATGCCTTCGGGACTTAACCCGGATTTAGTATCTCGCACAAAGGCCTTCGGATCTTAGTCCGGATATATTCACTTAGCACAAAGCCTTCGGGACTTAGCCCGGACAGCATTCAATTAATCATGCACATTCATATTTCATTTTCATTTGCGAAACTCAAACACAAGGCACATATCGTCCTTGCACATTCGGCTCAATAGCCACACATAGAGCATGATTTAATCACATTGTAATTTAAGCTCTCTTACTCAAGAACTTACCTCGGGTGTTGTCGAACGATTCCGCTAGCTATTCAACCACTTTTTCCTTCCCTTTATCGGATTTATTTCCCCTTTGCTCTTGAGCTTAATCAAACAAATAAATTGATTTCATCATTTAGGCATCAAAAAGATGAACACAAGGCACTTAGCCCATATTTATACATTAGACATTAAAGTCTCATACATGCAAAAATCATGCATCAACACAACATATTAGCTAATTTCTTTCCCCTTGGCCGAATATGCATGTCTATTTTTGGGGTCGATTTCAACACTTAATACACACATATACACACTAGTAAAGCATCCTCCCCCTTTTCATCAATTTAACACATGCATTGCTCATTAACATGCAAAGTTATATTCGGCCTTAGCACACATCTTGCTAGCCGATTCTTCTCCATTTAGCAACCAATGCACATATGTGCTCACACAAAAATGCTAAAAAGGAGGTTCAAGAATCATCAAGCCATCATCACATGCATCATTAAAAAGCTTCATATTTTGCATGCAATGGCATTAACACAACCTCCACCTAGGCCGAATCTTAACTCATCCTCATGCCTCATCACCACAACATCAAACATCAACCAAGAATGATGCATCCATGGTCAAGTGCCATTTCCATCACATAGCAAGATTTAGACCATGGGCTAGGTAGAACTCAAGCTAACAACTAAAACATGCATGCATCTCATGGAACATCATCAAACATACCTTAGCCTAGCTACATGCATGGCCGAATCTCTTCACCTTTCTTCTTCTTTCCTCCTTAAAATTTTTGGCCAAGGATGAACCAAAGGATGAGAAATTTTTTTCTTTGTTTTTCTTTCTAATTTAGGCTAAAATGAAGGTGAGAAAGGATGAACACAAATTTTTCTCCTTTCTTCTCTTTAGCTCACGGCAATGGGGGGGGCAACCACACATTTTTTTTCTTTTGTTTCCATTTCTTTATTACCCATACTCCTTATTTTATTCTTCCATTAACAAAACATGTTTCATGACATGTTTTGCCCATCATTCCTTGTCATGGCCGGCCACTACTCATTAGGGGGGAAATTTGACATGCAAGTCCCCCCCTTTGTCCACATGCACTAATAGGTCCTCACACATTGACCTATCACATTTTAGAATTTTCTCACATAAGTCCTATTAACTAAATTCACATGAAATCAACCAAATTGAAGCTTGAAATTTTCACACATTCATAATTACATATTCTAGACAATAAGTATCACATTCAAACATTTTGGTGACTCGGTTTAGCGGTCCCGAAACCACTTCCCGACTAGGGTCAACTTTGGGCTGTCACAGAAATCGATTTGTAACCCTGAGAAATTAGCGAAAGTGATTCAAGATTTGGAAGCAACTTCTTCTGGTAAGATTTTCGAGGATGAAAATCCCTAAAGGGGAGAGAGTTGTAACAGCCCGTTTTTGGGGTTAATCAGAATAGTGGTTTCAAGACCATTATCCAAAGTTAAAATATTTATTTTATTATTTTAATAAAGTCTTCGGTATGATATTAGAGATGTGTGAAAGTTTCGTAAAGAAATTTTACCATTTGAGTGGTTAAGTGGCATGTATAAGTTAGAGTTATCTCAATATGAATGTAACGTATATATAGCCGTGTGATATGGCTTGGTTTTGGTTGTGATTGTAGATATGTTTTTTATATGATTTGGTATGTGTACTAAGCATAGTTTTGGTGCTTGTAGGTTTGACCCAATTGGGGTGGCAAATTGGCTATTCAAATAGCTTATTTTTGTCCACACGGGCAGAGACACGGGCGTGTGACCTGTAAACCTTGGAAAAATGTTAAGCTTTCGAAAAATTTTTATATGTGTTCAGTTTAGTCCTGACCCCTTTCTAATACATGTTTAAGGTCTCAATGACCTATATATAGGACTCCATATTGATGTTTGATCTATGATGTTTCGATGCTTATGAAATGATTATGAATGTTCAGTATTGTCTGGTAACGCCTTATAATCTGATTCTGGTGACAGATACAGGTTAGGGGTGTTACATTCCCTATGTGCAAAGTTGCTACGGGAAAAGGGATGCTAGCTTCGGGTCCTAAGCATTGTAAGATGGATTAATATTAATATAAAAATATTTTTTTATTAATTTTTTGAATTGTAAAATAAGCTTATGGTCAGCTAGACCTGAAAACAGGCCTGGGCTTGAATTTTGTTTGGAATTGAGCACTTTAAGATGACATAGCCTTAATGTAAAGAAAGTTAAGGGCAAGGCTCAAATGAGGAAAGGCTTATAGTGGATAATTAGGCACCTAAAGACTAGCAAGGGCGTAGTAAACGAAATGCTTTGGGGAGTTGAAAATAAGTGTAGATCAAAAAATTGTCGAATAGTGATATGTGATATTCGTGGTAGGTTTTAAATATTTATAATGAATCATTCTTGAAACTAACTATTATCACGATGAAGGCAAGTGTATCTATCGAACAGTAGTATAGCTTTAGCAAGACCAGATTATCGAACCCAAAGGAACTAAAAGTACTAGTATCAACTTTCTTTTTATTATCTAGCCTAAAAATAAAAGAGTTTTGTTTATCTAACTAATTAATTAAACTAAGAAATCACAGAAAAGAAATTTGGGGAAAATACTTTTTGGAAAACTCGATTGATTAAGACAATACTTAAGGAAAAATCCACCTAGACTTCACTTGTTATTTGACTGTGAATCGGACTATTTATTCATTCAACTTTTTTCGTAGAGATCCCTAAGTTATATTATTATCTCTCTCGAGACTAACAACTTCTAACCCTAAATTGAATAATTGAAATCTCTTTCTAATTAATGCCTTGGGGTTGCATTAACTTGATCTATGGATCCCCTTATTAGGTTTCACCCTAATCCGGCAAAATCTTGTCACCCTATCTCTAGGCATGCAATCAACTCCGCTTAATTATGACAAATTTACTCTTAGACAGGGACTATTCCTCCTTTGAATAAGAGCTTAACTTGAATCAATATCCTGGAAAATCAAAACAAGAATTAAGAACACATAATTAAGAACAAGTCAAATATTTATCATACAATTTAGTAGATAATAATAACAAGATCCGTCTTAGGTTTCATTCCCCTTAGGTATTTAGGGGTTTTAGTTCATACTAATGAAAGAAAACATCTCAAAAGAATAAAAATAACAAAACATAAGAAAACTCAAAACTCCTGAGGGAATTTGAAGGGAGATTTTCAGTCTTGATGGTGAATCCGGCTTCTGAGATGGATCAATCGACTTTCCTTGAGCAATTTCTTGCCTCCTCTTCTGCGTCCCCCCTCTTCTCCTCTTCTAGGGTGTATTTATAGGCTTTGGAATGCCTACGAGCCCTCAAAATTTGCCTTTTCCGAATTAGACTAAACTTGGGCTTGGCAAGGACATGCCCGTGTGCGATTGCTTAAGGTCGTGCTCAAGGCTGTTAAATGGGCACGAGCGTGTGATCTACCTGTGTAAATCGTGCTTTGACCTTGCCAAAGGGACACGGCCGTGTGGTTTGCCCGTGTGAGGAAGTCCAGGCCGTGTTGATTTCATACGTTAGCCAATTTTCTCCTTTTTTGGCCCGTTTCTCGTTCCTTTCACTGTCCTATGCTCACCTAAGTATAAAACATGAAATTAAGGCATTAGAAGCATCGAATTCACCAATTTTAAGGAGAAAACATTCATAAAATGTGCTAAGCATGGGATAGAAATATGTATAAATTATGGTTTATCAAATAGGTCAACCTTTTGAACTACTGTTGAATCCATGGGCAGGGAAAAGGCAACTTGGCGGAATGAAACATCTTAGTAGCTAGAGGAAAAGAAAGAAAAAGCGATTCCCATAGTAGCCACGAATAAAATGGGAGTAGCAACACTCGTCCCAAGTTTCTACGTCAGTTGGGCCTAGAATTAAACATCTTGTACACTTAAATACACAAATTAAACCTACCTAAGGCTTGTGTCAGCCTAATGGGTCACTAACACTCAACAATGTGCCAAAAACACTTATTTTATTAACTTTTACTACTTAGCTACTAACTACTGAAAATGCAATAATTAATATTAAAATGGTTAGAAAACAAGATCTTTAAGTGCAAAAATATACTGCAATAACTACTACATTTAACGTCACATCAAATAGCAAAGCTTATGTTAAGCAAATGAGCCAAGTTGTTAGGGTAGAATTTATGTTTTAGTTTTAAACTTAGTTTTTAATTAGTTTTTAATTTTTTTAAAAACATTTTTTATTTCTTGTTTAACTTGGATTCAATTTGTTATTAAGTATTTGATATTTTTCTTTCACTTCTTAACTGCCAACATCGATATCTCTATAGTTATTAAAAGAATTCGTAGAACTGAGCACATCCAGTTTATCAAACGAATAAATATCGATTTTCCTTTTGTTTTAGTTTAACTTGTTTTTTTTCATGATTAAATTAATTCTTAGGAAAATTGTTTCGAGATTCATGAGTAGCTAAATCCTTTAGGAAGGTTAACGAGAAAATGTGGGAGTAATTAATGGAAAAACGAAGGTTCCCCATAGAATTAGTTGATTTAAATTATGTATGCTAAAACCTTAGGATTGACGACCCTAGGAAGTCATCTAGGTAAAACGAGGTCGAAAGATAAGTTTGTTAAGTAAATTGTAATTTATCTTGGTTTAGAAAGCAAGGTCGAGATATAAATGAGTATTTATTGATTAGTTAATAGTTAGAGGCTAAAAGGTAATAATTGATTAATTATTAGCTAATTCACTAAAACTCAAGTTCTAAAGTTAATTACAACCATTGAAGTGAGTTAATCTTCTGCTTGTTAATCGAGATTTCTTTGTTGATTAATTTCTTTCTACTAATTTTATTTTCTTGCATAATATTAATATTCCTTATTTATTATTTATTTTAATATGATTTTTCTTGAGTATTGTTTAGAATTATTATTGTAGAAATAATTTTAGATTTAATTCATCCTCCCTTGGGTACGATCCTCAGAGTACTTCCTATACCCTGTTGTACAAACTATATTACAATTTGACTATTATAGTTGCGGACAATAACACCCTCTATATGCATGATACAACTACCATGCCTTTAAAGCAATTTTGGCAATGTTTGGCTTGGTCCCTCCACATGATCCCCAAGTCATTCATTTACCCTGTATACAAGCCAATAGATTTATAGGTTTAGATGAACTTAGTGAGATCCTGTACATCAGTATTCATAAAAAACTCTTATTTTTTTAGGAAAGTAAGATTTCATGCACAGGATTAAAACTCCTTGTGTTTTAGGGGATTCCACAATTAGATTGGCATTGTTGGCACTCATACTTTCTCTGTATTAATCATTGGCAGACATATCAGCTGACTTAGTTGTAGGTGTACTCTTTCAAGTAACCCTAATCTGGTACTTAACCTTGTTTGGCTTCATCATAGTCTTCCATTCCACCTTCCTGGCTCAGCTCGTCAAAGAGAACCATACAGGCGAATAAGCAAATTGTCAATTGGACTTGCAATTGTCTTTGTCAAAGTGGCGAATCCTGACCTTAATCCATTTATTCCCCGCTGAACTCAACATAGGTTTACCATATTACCCAGACGATTATCTTCTTTCTACTTGCCCTTTCATAGACACTTTTGTAAGGAAAACCCAATCTAGCTTCCTCATTTGCGGTCTTGAATATGAGATTTGGCTGATTTGTAAACACTCGCATTTCCTTGTGGACTCACACTTGCAAGATATTTCCACAGGACTTTTCCACATTAGCACATTTTACTAAGATGTTCCAATTAACAGATAGTTCTCGACGAACTATCTCTTATCTAGATTACCCTTAGCGGACTTCCTCATTTTATAGTCCCTATGAACTTTTCTGCACTACTTAATCCTGACAAACATCTCTTAGGACCCAATTGATCCTACAACTTTGGGGGGACAATCCTTTCAAAGTGGACCTTGGCGGACTTCCCACTTTTCTGGAGACCTTTTACCAAATTACCTCTTAAAATTTCAAATTTGATTAACCATTTTGTGAACACTTAGCCAATGATGGTTCTACATTAATTCTCGAAGAATCTTAATGGCAGATTTATATGTACAAATACCTTGAAGGAAATACCCCTTCCTTCCACATATGTCGCATTTAAGATGCGTTTACCAGTTCCTTTTACCTTCGCATTTTAGCGGATTCCTCTATTTAGCACGCTTACTCGTGTTTTTAGATGCATCATGATCATCTTGTCAAACTACTTGCTATTCAATTCATACAATAACCTCATTTTTATGCCTTGGCAAGCTTCCTATTCGACATCCTGGCAAACTTCATTTTTACCATGAGGTGTACCTATTCGCCATTGGATCATGTCATAGCTAACCATAGACTATTGATTTCGAAGAATCAATAAACCTCTGTTGAGTTGTTGCCCTGTAGAACCTGTATACAATTTACATAATGTCACCTTAAAAAAGCTATATACCATTTACAGGATGTCGCCCCAAATGACCTATACACCATCATCAATCTATCGCCCTAAAAGACTAGTCGATAACCATTGTCACGATGTCATCCCGAAGGACCAGTTGATATTCGTTCCACGATGCCGCCAAACTACATTGAATCCCATAAAAATCTACCTTTTAAATAGGAATTTATGCAAATTATAAGCATTTTGATAGCAAATTGTGTATTTTTAGTACATGTTTGAAAAATTGGGAAAATTTAAAGTAAGATTTTAATTTTAAGTAATTAAATACTAATTTTACATAATTTTACTTTATGTTGCTACATTTTGGAAATTACATTTTTTTGCTAAATTGCTACAGCTTGGTTTACTGACATGCTAGATGTTTGAAGTCATTATGGATGACACATGGACATGAGTTGAATATGAATCATCATGGGACAACAAAGCATAAGTATTGGGCACAAGGAATTAATTCTAACCGAGCTTGGAAGTGGGTTGATGAAAGGAACAAGTTTGCTCTTCACCTTGAAGCCCAAATAGTCCATTAAGGGGGAAAGAGTCCAAATTCAGCAATCATCAGCCCAACCGACTTTGGAACAATTAATTAAGGGTATTTACATGTGTAAAAAAATCACAAAATAGCCTCAACAAATTCCATGGTTGTCGTCCAACCTTTTTCTTTAATCAAGCAAGAATTATGCTAAAATCGAGTAGAAATCAACCTCTCTTTCCATAAATTATGGCCGACCATGCATGAGAGACTTTCAAGGGGTGTTCATGCTATTTTTTGCAAACTTTCAAGCCTTCCCTCAGGTATAAATACCACCTCTCATTCACCTCTAAAATCTTTCGTGCACTAACCATTCTCTCTTCTCTCAACATCTTTATTCTCCTTCTCTCCTACGCCTAAACCTTCCATATTCTTTCATCTCCCCATTCTCTCTTAGAGAGTTCATCTAGTAAGCAATTCTTGATTTGAAGCTCTCACAGTCAGCCACCTTAAAAAGTACTTTGCATTGGAGCATCAATAAAATTAGGAGGAAACCACCACGAATAGTTTCGGAGAATCACTGAAATTTTTTTAGAGTTTTTTCTTCATTTCTCTTTAAATTGTTCTAAGTTTGAAAACATACTTGCAAGTTACTTGAATGCTATTCATTTAGTGATGATTATTTAATTTGTTTCTACTAGAATGAGTGTGATTCCTTGATTTTTTTAGTTTAAATTATGTTTATAATGTTCTGCGCCTCAATTATTTATGCTGTAACACCCCAAACCCGTCTCCATCATTAGATTAGGGTTATAGAGTATTACAACACACATCATAACAATTACTAACATTTAACTATTCAAATATAAAATTAAATAACAAATAATCAAATTTAAGTGTCATTCATAGCATAAATATGATTATTGACATTAAATTGGACTTATAAGGCTTTAAAAATAATTTAGGAACAATCAGGGACTAATTTGAAACAAAATTTAAAGTTTAAGGAAATTTCAAAAATTTTGAATAAGGATCACATGACCGTGTGACAAAGCCCAGGACTTGTGGCACAGGGACATGGCCGTGTGGCCAACCATGTGACAGATCGTGTAACTTTCGAAGTAATTTCACATGGCCGTGTCTCAAGCCGTGTGCTAGATCGTGTTTAAATCAATGTTGGGTCACACGGCCATGTTACAGGCTGTGTCCCAGATTGTGAGACACACTCACTTGAAACACATGACCATGTAAAGAGACTGTGTGTAGCATACGGCCGTGTGATAGCCCGTGTCCCAGGTGGTGTGCCTCTAATTTTCTGTCAAAAGTAAGCTTACCAAAACGTGCTTACTTGAACATAAAGCAACTCATTTACCAACAATTAAACCTATTCAAAACACACTTAAACAAGCCTGAAACATGCCAAAATCATCCAACTTAAGTGCCTAACCAATGTGCCTTCATTGACACGACAATTCAATTAACAAACTTATCCACAATCATATCAATTAAGTTACATTCTAACCTATGGGTTCATACATAAAAACACATACCAACTTACCATTTTATTCTATCTATTCATATTCAATCATACCACAATTCAAACATTTCCAAATGATTTATATGAACTAACCAAACCCAAGGTTATATGCACACTTCAATCCAACATAAAAGGCATAAACAGGAGTGATCTAAAATCAAGCTTAAACATCTTCACATCACCCAAATATGAACACATAGAAATATGTATTCAACTTAAATACAAAAATACACTTATTACATGACAAGTTCCAAACCAAAATTGGATTTTCATACCAAACCATGAACAAGCACATTATTAACTAAAAGCATACATTCACCGCACAAGTATAGAACATACCACTTCTAGTAAGTACTTAAAACCTATACAAGATACTTATATTACATGCCACATATCCCAAAAATAAAAGTTTTCAAAATCTACCAAAAAGAGTTTGGATAGTGTGATATTCACGTTGATCCAATCGCTTGATTCCGCAAGATGTTATCTACAAGGAAACAGGAAAATGAAACGAGTAAGCTTTTACGAGCTTAATAAGTTCACAGGTTGAAACGTTATAACTTATCGTATAATCACATTTTTTATAAATAACAAAAATAATGGCTAACATTAACCCTGTCAATCACAACCATTCAACAAGTGAGTTAAGTAAATAAGAGTTATTTAATCACCTCATTTATACGGCATCAACCATTATCAAGTCACGATATAATATCAGAAACCATGAACACATGTACTAATCTTTCACAAGAAAATATAACTAAATACCATTTACATAAATTAAGTCATTTAACGATTAAAAAAATTTAGCCTGATGAACAGTATAAATAGATAAGATACGTAGTTATCCACCCCAAACATGCCAAAAAGCTCATACGAGCCAAACCAACCGAGAACACGCCTTGCCACCAAGTGCCTAGCCCGTAGGCTAACATCCCTCTGAAAACACACTTGGGCACCAAGTGCCAATCCCGAAGGCTTTACATCCACACCTGGTAACACACCAGAATCACTGTAAATATAACACGATAGTCCATAACAAATGCTAGACTCCAGTATAGTCAGTGGACAGAAACAAGATAGGAATCATCATCTCAACACAAGTTAATCCCATACAATGCACAAAATAACCTATTGGCATGCCAATTGTATCCTATCATATGTTTATTCAGGCTTGATATACAAATCCGCGTAATATCTTACAAAACAATTACATTTCTCACCTTGAATCATCTTTATGATTATTTCATGAAATATATATGTATTCAATAAATCATAAATCACAAGTCAATTAAATTTTGCAATTTATACTAAACTAAGTCGTATGAACTTACCTAGACGAAAACGATTGTAAAAACAAGGCCAACAACTAATCTGTCAATTTAGCTTTTCCATGATTCGAGTTCGATTGTATCGTTTCTTGATCTAAATATAATAATTTTATTTAATTAACCAATTAAAATATTATAAAATACTAAAATTTATATATTTGACTATTAATCGACATTTTACACTTTTTCCCTACACTTATATTTTAAAAAAATTTAGTCTCTAAACCGAAAACATTCAAATTTATCACAAATCCATAAATTATTATGCTATCCAAATTTATATTCATATTAGTACAACCCATAATTATTCAAAATTCACAATAACTTCATGTCAAATTTAATCTTTTATCGATTCTGTCCTTTAACTAAAACTTAATTAAAATCACTTTAAAAAATAGTCTTAATCAACAACCAAGATTAAATATTCTACAATTAAACTTTAAAATCACACTAAACTCATCAATGGCACCTTCCAAAACACTTAACAATTTTACAAACTAATCCCCAGGTTAGATAGATTAAGCTAAAATGATCTCAAAAATATAAAAATTATTAAAAACGATTAATTGAGAGACTTACATGCAATAGAATAAAGAACTGAACTTCAAGCAAGCTCAACCATGGAGTTTTGACAATTGCAAAGATGAAGAAGAAATAAAATTGACTTAGTGTTTTCTTTCTTTTTTTTTATTTTAAATACATTAACATTATTTTTTTATAAAATTTATTTTAAAAGCTTTCGTTATTAAGTTAAAAGCGGTCCGCTACAATTTTAAATGGCTCAATTTCCATTTAAAACCATCTACTTAAAGCTTTATACCCAATTCTTACAAAATCCCTATTAATAATTAACTTTTGCAACGTTTATGATTTAGCATTTTTTCTTTAATTAACTAGCCAAACATCAAAATTTATGGACTAAATTTCAATACACTTATATAATCACTCCGTAAATATTCTTAGTTTATAGAAACGAGGTCTCGATACCTCATTTTCTAAAATCACTTGACTTTAGGGACAAATCACTAGTACTTAACAAATCATTTCAAATATAAAAATTATCAAATCATTATTTAATATAATACTATATTTGACTCATAAATATTAATATATAATATATACAGACTCACTTGTCAGAATTGTGGTCCCGAAACCACTATTTTTGACACCACTGTAAAATGGGCTGTTACATATGCTTCCAATTAAAATAATTTATATTGTTCATGCATCAATATATGTTTGAATGCATTAGAATTAATTGCTTAATCAGATTCAGATGATGATTAATGAACACAATATTTGGAAGGTGCATGTTTAATCTATATTCGACAGAAATAGGTTAAAGGTTTGTAATAATTCAAAAGAACCTTATTACCTCAAAAAACTTTAGATTTATGTGATTAAATTCTTTCCAACAGATATGTCCATGTTACTTTGCATAAATTCTAAGGAATGGTGGCTTAAAATATAATCCTTATTTAATTTTTTTTTTACATAGACATATGCAAGTTTTTCTAAGTGATAAATATAAGACTTCGACAGAAGCTTAAGAATTTTAGATTCCGAGTTAATAGATAATCCAGTTGTCATGGAATTTTTTGGAACATTTGTTAAGTATATTTGTGAGTGAATTAAATCAAGAGTTGTAATGGTTCTAGCTTATTCATGTTATTGTTGTTAAATCTTGTGAATTGTTGCTTAAACATTTCATTGCATTTTATTTCATTTTCATTTGCATATTAGCTGTTAATTTAATTTAATTAGAACATCCATCACTTTCAATTATTTTATTTTAATAACCAAATTGGTAAATATTAATTTTACAATTTATTATTATTAACACAATCCTTGTGGAGACGATACTCTTTTTACTCACTTATTACTTGATAATGACTGTGTATACTTGCACATTCCGTCTTGAACCAATTTTTTGGCCCATTTGTTGGGGACTGTTAATTTGATTATTTTTTAAATTAATTCTTGCAATTTGGTTATTTATTTTTATTTAATTAATCTTTTTATTTTTGTGATTTTCTTTTCAGGTGTTTATGAGCATTAATCGAATTATCGACTTACTCCATGTAGACCTAAAATCGAGTGGACATTTAGACAAAGAAAATGAGAAAGAATAACCTAGAGACAAGCCACATAAATGAACCCCAAAAATTGAAACAAAGTTCAAGGGAATAGAGCTGCTAATGCTAGTAATCCAATCCTTATTGCTGATGATAGGGATCAAACCATAAGGCAGTATGTTGTGCCATTTTTTAATAAGATTAATTAGAGAATTAGGATACCTGAGATCGAGGCACCGTAGTTCAAATTGAAGCCAGTGATGTTCTAAATGCTTCAGACGGTGGGCCAATTTAGTGGAATACCCGCAGAAGATCATAACCTTCACCTTCGACTGTTCATAGAGGTGAGTGATTCGTTCAAGATAACTGGTGTAACCAAAGACGCATTGAGGTTGAAGTTGTTTCCATACTCATTGCGAGATAGAGCATGAGCATGGCGTAATTCATTGCCACCTAGTTCAATTTTTACATGGCAAGAATTAGCAAAACGCTTCCTAATTAAGTATTTCCCACCTAGCAAAAATGCTAAGATGTGGAATAAGATCACTAATTTTTAGCAATTGTGTGATGAATCCTTATATGAAGCATGAGAAAGATTTAAAAAGTTACTACAAAAATACCCTTACCGCGGGATTCTGCATTGCATCCAACTGGATACATTTTATAATGGTCTCAACATACACACTTGGTAGATGCTTTTGCGAAATGTGCTCTCCTTTCTATGTCTTATAATGAGGATTATGAAATTATCAAGAGAATAGTCAATAACAACTTCAGTGGTTGAACAATCTAGCAACTGTAGGAAGACGAGTAGTAGGAGTGCATGAAATGTATGCTCTCACTTCACTTGCAGCTCAGGTATCTTCAATTTCTTAAATGCTTAAGAATTTTTCTACTAATGGACTGAATAATGTTGTAGCTCAAGCATCAAGTCAATTTGACAATATTTCTTGCGTATGCTATGGGAACGGACATTCGTTTGAGAATCGTCCTTCAAATCTCGAGTCTGTCTATTATGTAGGAAATCAAAACCAGAATAGAAGTGGACAAAGAACACAGTCCAAGTTCAATAACCCTTCGTGGTGAAACCATTCAAACTTCTCTTGGAGTAATCAATGAGTCGGGCCGAACAATACCTACATACAACATAGATCAAATCAACCTCTAGGTTTAAATGAACAAGTTCAAAAACCACTACAAGCTGAACCTTCTAATAATTTGGAGAATTTGTTGAAGGCATAAATGGATAAGAATGATGCCTTAATCTAGAGCCAAGCAACAACACTGAAAAAATTAAAAAGTGAATTGGGTCAGTTAGCTACGAAGCTCTATAATAGACCTCAAGGAGACTTGCTGAGTAACATATAAAATCCAAGGAATATGATTAAGGAACACTGCAAAGCAGTTGCTTTACGAAGTGGGAGGACTTTGGAACCCAAGGTAGTTTAGGTTGAAAATGAACTTGCCAAGAGGAAGGAAACTCAAGGTTGAAATTCCTACACCACAGATGCCAGATTCTAAAAATTCTGAAGAGGTAAAATCCAAACTAGTCAATTCTAATAAGCTAACACCTTTTTAATATGCAAATACAATACCTTAGAAAAGTTGTCTGATCTAAGCCAAGGTTCTATCACCTCCGTATCCATAAAGATTCAAGCAACAGAAATAGGAGATGCAGTTCAAGAAATTCTTGGATGTTCTTAAGTAACTTCATATCAATATCCCATTGGTAGAAGCCTTAGAATAAATGCCTAACTATGTCAAGTTCATAAAGGATATTTTATCCAAGAAAAAGAGGCTTGGATAGTTTGAGACTATAGTATTTACAAAGGAGTGCGGTACATTCCTACAAAAGAAGCTACCTCCGAAAATAAAGGACCTTGGGAGCTTTACTATACCCTGTAACATTGGAGAATCTTACTATGGTAAAGTTTTATGTGATCTAGAAGTGAGCATCAACTTGATGCCAATGTCTATTTTTAAGATGTTAGGTATAAGTGATGTTAGACCAACAATTATGACACTCCAACTAATCGATTGATCTTTAGCACACCTAGAAAGAAAGATCAAGGATGCTGTGGTACATGTAGATAAGTTTATTTTTCCTACTGATTTTATTGTTTTAGATTTTGAAGCAGATAAGAAAATGTCGATCATCCTAGGAGACCTTTTCTAGCAACAAGGAGAACATTAATAGATGTGCAGAAAAGTGAACTTACCATGCGAGTTCAAGATGATTAGGTAACCTTTAATGTTCTTAAATCCATGAAATTTCCTGATCCGGTGGAATAATGCTCAATAATGGAAAAGTTAGTGATGTGGCCCGGCTCGGGTGGTTGAGTCGAATTCACTTGATTACCCGATCGTAGACAAGAGAGTCGTTCGTGCCTCGTATTCGAGAAATGGAAGTGAATGGGTAAGTTGGGATAAGCGGAAGGTTTCAAAGAAGGGTAAGATTAGTAACAGGTTCAGCTATGGGTAACAAAGATGTTGTCAGATAGTTGGCTCGGTTTGGTGATAACAAAAAGAAATTCGAAGAATGAGGATGGAAAACGAGCTTAATGTCAGGAATGATTCAACACTAAATAGTGTCACCCCGATTCCTATATTGTTAAGGTGAAAAGGATGAATAGATGGACAGGTGAACGCCACACTAAGATTGGTGATAAGTTCAAACAAGGACGATTGACGCCACTAAAACAAGCTAGATAAGTCTTTCGAAACTTGTACGAGATATGAGAGGAAGCAACCTCACAAGAACAATGTTCATTAACAAATTGGCAAAAGTCCTTTTACAATGAAATGAACAAACTATTTATAGGCTATCATGTAATAGCCGAATAGACAAACTAGCTAGCTTAAAAACTAATCAAATTCGGTCATGAACTAACTAGAATGTTCTAGAATGAAAACATTAATTAACTAGTCTTGGTTCGGCTGATGGGAATGTGTTTGGACAGCTTCATGTATGAGCTTTAATCACTTGAATGAATGTGAACCTTTGGAAGCTCAATGGGTGTCTAGGTTTGGCCATAGGGTGCACGAAGCTTCCAAGATGTGTCTCTTGGCCGAATAGGTGCTTAAAAACTCCAAGGGTCCTCCCACATGCATTCGGCTGTACATGGAACTTGGAAGGAAGCTTGAACCTAGCCGTACATGAACTTGCATTAATTATCCTCCATTCATGCATGTGTACCGTCAAAAGGGAATGTTGTAACGTCCCGTACCCGAGACCGTTGCCGGAGTCGAACATGAGGTGTTATCGGGCTTAATTCATTTACTTACACAGTTCATTTTAAAATTTCCAGACAAGCTGGCTAACTGCATCACAGTCACTTTAAAAATCATATCTCGAGTTCCAAAACTCAAAAACCGATTCCGTAAATTTTTCCCGAAACTAGACTCATATATCCATCTACAAATTTGTTTCTAGAATTTTGGTCGGGCCAATTAGTACAGTTTATTAGTTAAAGTCTCCCCTGTTTCAAGGTTCGACTACTCTGACCTTCATGCATTACGACTTAGATATCTCCCTGTACAGAGCTTCAATACTTATGCCGTTTGTTTCTAATGAAACTAGACTCAAAAAGGAATCTGTACATATAAAGCATGACTTCTAATTATCTCTGGTTAATTTATGGTGAATTACCAAATCAGAACAGGGGATCCAGAAAACGCTCTGGCCCTGTTTCACGAAAACTCAAACATCTCATAAAATACGGCTCATATGTTCGTTTCGTTTCTTTCATATGAAAATAGACTCATCAAGCTTCGATTACATAATTTATTCACTATTTAATTCCATTCCTACTCTTTTTAGTGATTTTTCAAATTCACATCACTGCTGCTGTCAGCATATATTCAAGATACCAATAAAATTGTAACGCCCCGCACTCGAGACCATTGCCGGAGTCGAACACGAGGTGTTAACGAACTTAATTCATTTATTTACACAGTTCATTTTAAAATTTCCAGACAAGCTGGCTAACTGCGTCACTGTCACCTTAAAAATCATATCTCGAGTTCCAGAACTCAAAAACTAATTCCGTAAATTTTCTCTGAAACTAGACTCATATATCCATCTACATATTTTTTTTTAGAATTTTTGGTCAGGCCAATTAGTACAGTGTATTTGTTAAAGTCTCCCCTGTTTCAGGGTTCGACTACTCTGACCTTCATGCATTACGACTTTGATATCTCCCTGTACAGGGCTTCCATACATATGCCGTTTGTTTCTAATGAAACTAGACTCAAAAAGGAATCTGTACATATAAAGCATGACTTCTAATTATTTCTGGTTAATTTATGGTAAATTTCCAAAGTCAGAACAGGGGATCCAGTAACCGTTCTGGTCCTGTTTCACGAAAACTTAAACATCTCATAAAATACGGCTCATATGGTCATTTCGCTTCTTCCATATGAAAATATACTCATCAAGGTTCGATTACATAATTTATTTATTATTTAATTACATTCCTACTATTTTTAGTGAATTTTAAAACTCACATCACTGCTGCTGTCAGCATCTATTTTAAGGTAAATTTCACCTATTTCATAGTTTCCATGATTCAACTAGTCATTTGACATACATAGCACCAAATATGATCGTGATTAACCATTCCAATGGCTAATCATTGCCAAGAATTTCCACACCTCTCAATAACCATATATATACAAAATGATTTTAATACTATGCTCAAAATATTTAAGCCATTTTCGCATGGCTATCCGAATATATACATATTACCAAAGGTACTTGATTAACAACAAAGGTTAGTCCTATACATGCCATTATCAACGTTTAACTAAAGGAGTACCAAAAGGGCTTAGATAGTGTGGACGACTTCGACTTCGACAATCCCGAGTCCGATAGCTGACGAACAAAAATCTATAAAACAGAGAATTAAAGAAACGGAAGTAAAATTTGACATATAAGTCAACATTCAAAATATTAAGTTCAAATCAGCTGTATACCTTTTTGCCCGAAATTACGTATATATATATACACTAACATACAAAGAGATCACAACCTGAACCTCGATCATAAACATGAATTATAGAAATAATTTAATCGTATACCTTCATATAAATAAAGACATCGTCCGAAGTAGTTATTTTCATATTCATAGATGCGATATTCATCCATACGTATATCTATACATACATATGCACATTCCATTCCTTATATATGAAACTTCAATCCAAAAGTAGGTTTGCTTAAATATACGAAATGCGTACCTGTTTTTCATACTGTATAGTATATTCAATTCATAACCTTACTCGAATTATCGACATTAAGTCTGCTAGGTTAGAACCCGAATCCAGTCACTAGCATAAAGCCTTCAAGACTTTAAATTTAGATATATGTCCAGCACGTAGCCTGTGGACCTAAAGTCCGGATATAATTCTCGCATATAGCCTGCGGACATGAAGTCCGGATATAATTCTCGCATATAGCATGCGGACATGAAGTCCGAATATAATTCTCGCATATATATATTCACATGGTAACACATTTCTCATAGCCTATCACATTGGTAATTTAATTGCTCCATTCGTATATAAGGGCAAAATATACACCATCATTTTCATTTCGTTTCGAAGATCATACAAACAAATCACATCTACCTTTCATCAATCCAATTTAACCCGAATTAACCATTCAACTAAATGTCGTATAATTAAATTATTTACCACACATCTTAGATCAAATAGGACTAAAAGATAATGTTCATCTAGCATATACATATCAAGGCATCGTAAATCTTATACTAAAGGCGATCACTCAAAACTTACCTCTATGCTCTTGAGCTTACTTTAGCTATCCACCTTAGCCGAATTTTCTTCCCTAAAGACTTTTCTTCCTCTTCATTTAACTATGTACCATTTAGAACTATCAATACTTTACACCCTTTAACAAATTATAATCAATTGCCAAATGCATCTTTGACAATTTAAACCACACAACTCAAATTCTTACAATTTAAGCTTAGAAATTTCTATTCATGTAAATTTTAGCAACATGGAGTCCATTAAACACTCCAAAATTCCATTTGAACAACAATTGTTCAACCTTCTAGCATAATTTCAATCTGGACAGCAAGCATTATTTAACATTCAGACTATTTTATTAGACCATCCGAATAGCTTAATTAACACCAATTTATAGCCCCTTGAACAATGAATTAAACCCATTCGATTAGCAACAAAAACTAATATTTAACAACTATTGTTTTCTTTTATTTCAAACATGCAGCAGACCAATTCCTCCACATATTACAGCACATTCAAATCAGCATTTACATGCTGGAACAATTTGTTTTCAAGCTGCAGTTTCCAGCAGTCATTTATGCATTTAATTGTCAAATTGTAACGTCACTACTAACAACTGAAACTTAGTAAGAATAACATAATATTTTAGCTATTAAACTCAATTTATCAACCCCTATAACCATAACTTACCTGCATGCAAACATTGGAATTTAAACATAAGAATTTACAAAGTTTCCTTTGAAAAACTCACTCACAAGCACATTCAATATGTCCTATTTTGGACAGCACAAGGCAGCAAAAATTATATCCCGCAAGAACACACTTAATAGTATTAAAATTTATTAGCTCATCACAACAAAAATCCATTCTTTTTAATCCTGTAATAACTCAATTAATTGGTCCCTAAACTGGACAGCATAATGCAACAAATGGGACTGTCCATACAACCCCAAATTGGCATGAAAATAGAACCATTAATTTGTTCAAATTTTGGACAGCATAACGAAGGCACAAAATTGGACAGTAGTAATTTTTACACTATTTTCGAGTAGCACTTAAACTTACAATAAACGAATCTAGCTAATGCTAGATAGTAAACATTTTTAGCCATTAAATCAAGACCAAAACACAAATGCTAATTTAATAATTTTTTTAGCATGAAAATAACAAAACGAGTTTAAAGAAACTCACAAGAAATTTCCCCCACTATCAAATCTATCTACACAATTCTGGCATTCCCTTAGCTGCCTGGACCTTTTACCTCCTTGTTAGCTTAACATAGTCAAACATAATATTCTCAAAGATAAAGGCATCCATAAGAAAAATAACCAAATTCTACTAACATTAAAGAGAAATTTTACAACTAATCAAAGAGCTTTTCTTTTCTACAACCCACATTCATGCCTTCCAACCACAATCCATCATCATTTTTCTTTACAACAAAGTTAAAGATAGAGGAGAGCTTAGAAAACTTACCAGCTTAGGATACAACTCTTAAACAAGCTAAGTCCTTAGTTTCCTTCAACATGCAAACTGTCTCCATTTTTCTTTTTGTTGCAGCCCTCTTCTTCTTCTTCGATGGATTACCGAGTTACTTGAAATCTCAGCTACCTAACTAGCTAAAATCATAGTTTTTCCTGCATGCATGCGACACCAAGCCTTCTTCCAATCGGTTTTCCAGCAGAACAAATATGGAAGAAAACTAAACTCCATTCCCCCTTTCTTTCCAAACGGTGAAGAAAAAAAATAAAGAAAGTGGAAGATGAGACTAGTTTTTTATGTTTTATTCATTTCATATTATAAAACCAATTATCATTATTTTACTAATATAAAAAGCACAAAGATACAAATTTCCCTTCATCATTGCCGTCCACTAAAATAAAAGGGGTCTAATTGACATGCAAGCCCCACATTTTAGCCATGTTAACAATTGGCCACTTTAAGAAAAAGACTTCTAAAATTTTCCTTTATACAATCAAATCCCAACTAAATAATTTAGCATCCAATTAACTAAATTAGACCACCCAACTTTCACAATAGGTAATTCACATAATAAAAACACTGAAATTAATATTTTACAAAATTTTTTACTAGGTTTTGTGGTCCCGAAACCACTTCCCGACTAGGGTCAATTTAGGACTGTCACAAATGTATTCTTCAATATCCATTGCATGCAATTAATCCTCCATGTACATGAATGTAAGACCTCCAAACATTAAACCGAACCATGCATGAATCTTCCCGTTCAATGAACTTTCCTGTACATGCACCTTGCCATTAATGAACCTCCACATTCGGCTGAACCTACATGATTAAATAACATATTTAAATAAAACACAACTATTCATATAATCATAATTAAAAATATTAACTAGACAACTTAATGACACTAACTAAATTCAGACATATTAATTATAAGTCAACTAGCATATTTAATTCGGCTAGCTCAAATAATTCAAAAACACTTAGTGAGCTAAGTTGAGCTAGGGAATTCGGCATGAGCTGTAGCAAACTTAATTAAAAACAAAGTTAAACTTAGTTTATTGTAAAGAAAAAGCAATGAGCTGAAACGAGCAAAAATCAAGCTCAAACGAGCTGAAACGAGCTCAAGTGAACTGATTAGAGCTGAATGGGGTATGGGGAGCTGGAGAGGAGCTGAGATCGGATTGCAAAAGAGTGCATTGAGTCTTCAAGGATTTGTCCTTAGCTCCTCCAACATCATGGACCTTGTTAACATCCCAAACGCATAACACCAAGGCTGATAAAGCGTCTTGAATTTGCTTGGTTCGAGCTCGAGTCATGGGGCCTTTTGGAAGCTCGATTAGTTCTTGGTTTGCATTCGAGGATGCCCCGAGCATGCTTACATCAGTTAGAATTCTTAGACTTTACAAATTGGGAGTGCAATTCTATAGAATACCCAATGGAAAACACCTTAGGGTCTAAGCCACTAAAAGATGAACAAGGTAATGAAAATATGGTTTTGAAGGAAGCCAATCCAAAGGGTTATGTTCGATCAGTATGTGACAGCCCTAATTTGTCCCTAATCGGAAAGTGGTTTCGGGATCACAAAACCGAGTCACAGAAATAATTAGATGTTATATTCTGTGTTTAATATATGTGAAAGTGCATGCGTGAAAATTTCATGCTTTGATTTTGTCAATTGTATGTGAAAGTTATTAGAAAGGACTTATGTGTGAAACTTTGGAAATGTGATAGGTTAAATTGTAGTGGGCAAATAATGCATGGTGGAAAAAAATGTGGACTTGCATGTCAAATTCCCCATTTTTGAGAAAGTGGCCGGCCATGATGGTATGGGATACAAAATATATGCATTTTGTATTAATATTATAATGACTACATGGTTTTATAATAGGAAATAAGTATTAAAAAAAAGAAGAAGAAAAGGGGAAAAGAACAAGGTTGTCCATCCTTGTTCTCGATAGCCGAAAAGTTAGAGAAAAAAAAAGGGGAGGAGAGAATTTTTCAGCTGGAATTTCTTTGTTCATTGGAAGGGTGAGGTGAGGGGATAGCTTATTGCATGTTTGCTTTAGGGGCTGATTTCCTCAAAAAACTTGCTAAGGGAAAGGGAGAATGTAGTAGGAAGAAAGGGAAGGAGCTTGCACAAGGCTAGGCTCGGAATGGGATTCGACTAGTACATTGCTATTCTTTTGGCTGCTCAAGAGCATAGAGGGGCAAAATTTGGATAAGGGAAAAGAGAAAGTAATCGAATAGCCGCTGTAATCGTTCGGCAACATTCAAGGTAAGTTTTTAAGTGTTTAAGCTTGATTCTTTTTTATATGCCTAAGAGTTAAATTAATATGGTAAAGGGAATGTAAATTTTATTTAGTTAATGTGCCGAATATATAATGATTTAAGGCTATAAGCCGATTATGGCTATTATGCCTAAGTTGAATTGGATTTGGAAATTTGATGCACTAAATGAGTGTTACAACGAATAAACTATGCCGTATATGTGCTGGTGGAGATATCACGATTTGTGATTATTGAATATCTAAAGGAAACCATGATGTGTATAAAATTATTATATTTAGTCCGTTGAGGTAGCCGACGGTGGCTTGGTACTAAAGTGATTAAATGTGAACTTCGATGAGGTAAACTATTAAAAGTGTGGTGCTATAAGACTGTGGATTCGTTCCGTATAGTAAATTATTTAGGTACGAACAACCTAATTAAGTACATGTGAATTAAATGAATTTGATGATTGATGTGAATCGAACGTATAAGAAATGGTTTCATGTTTATGTTTAACTATGAGACCTTGTGTTAAATCGACAATTGAATTCGTTCAAATACATTAAGTTGGTCAGGTATGCGATATGTACTTATGCATGTTAAATCGATTGGAATTGAATCACGAATGTGAATTGACAAGCATAGGTAAAAATGCCTATATGTGAGTAAGGGTAAAACCATCGTAAATTATCGATAAGGACGGAATATGTGCAGAACCATCTTATAATTGCTAATTTGAAAGGTTGTGTACGAATCAGTGAGCAATATGAACATATTAGATAAATTGTGACCTTTTGGTTCTACTGGAATTAAGTTGTGCGATAAATAATTTATGTATATGACTTATAGTCGAATGGTCACTATGGGTTAAGTTTGAATGGTGAAATGGATGTGTGATATTTATGTATGACTTTTGAACCGAAATGTAAATGATGGTGTTCATATGGAGCTTATATCCGAATGTAGCAAATAACTACTAATGTGATATATTGAATGAGATGTGTTAATATATGATTTAATATGCATGATATTTGATGTCTATTCAGGCTTAAAGACCCGCAGGCTATATGCTGGAATTATATCCGGGATAAATCCCGCAGGCCTAGTGCTGGTATTATATTCGGGCCTTCGTGCCTAGCAGGCTTCTTGCCGGTGATGTGTATTCAGGCCTTCGTGCCTAGCAGGCTTCGTGCCGGTGATGTGTATTTGGGCCTTCGTGCCTAGCAGGCTTCGTGCCGGTGATGTGTATTCGGGCCTTCGTGCCTAGCAGGCTTCGTGCCGGTGGAATACTATTCGGGCCTTTGAGCCTAGCATGCTATAATGCCGGTGAGATACTATTCGGGCTTTCGATATCAGGCCTCGAGCCTAACAGGCGAAATGCCGGTGAATGAATAAAAGTCTAAGGTTAAGGCACCTCGTATTAGATTGACAAATGAATACATTTAATACATTAAGTGGGCCAGGTACGCACTATGGACTCATATGTGAGTTCGATTTGAATGGAATCACAAGTGTATAATGTGATACATATGTGAATAAATGTTATAATTATATCTATGACCATGAAACATTTGGTCAAGGTGTGAAAGTAAGTGAGAGCATTTGATTTATTTATGTTATATGAATTCAGATTAAATATTATAAGAATGCTGAATGTGCAGTATGTGCTTGTGTATATTCGGCCAAATGGTAATATATCTAGAAAATGGCCTTTTGAAAAATTAAATAATCGAAGTATAATTGCGTTTGTTTGTTTGCATTGCTTAAAACTTACTAAGCATATGAAAGCTTACTCCGTTGTTACATTCCTCTGTTTTATAGATTGTTGGATCCAATTACTTGCTCGGGTTGGAGTTTGCCAGAGATATTATCACACTGTCGAGCTCATGCTAATGGTGTAAGTAAATCCTAGTATTTTGAGTCTATGGCATGTATAGGGTTTTAATGTTTTGGACCTCGTAAGCCCATATATGGGACAGATTGCATGTGAAAAGAAAAATTTTAAATTGATTGAAATTTTTTGACACGGTTTTTGTGTGATTGACTGCGTTTAAGTCAGGTAACACCTCGAACCCTATTCCGGCGAGGGATACGGGCGAGGGGTGTTATACAGTACGTTTTGAATCATTAGAGCTAAAAACTTGGGAATACACACAGCCAAAGTTGTCAATCGAGGAACCATCCAAACTTGAATTAAAGGTACTTCCTTCTCATTTGAAATACGTTTATCTAGGTAACTCTTCTACCTTGCCTGTGATTATTTCAGCCGAACTAACAGAATGCCGAAAGGAGCAGCTGTTTGAAGTTTTAAAGAAATTCAAAAAGGTGACCAGTTGGACTATAGCTAATACTCAAGGAATAAGTCCATCCTTTTGTATGCATAGGATTATACTAGAGGAAGGAAAAAAAGCTAAAATTGAAGGGAAAAGGACACTCAATCCTATTATGAAAAAGGTAGTTTCGGAAGGAAGTTATCAAATGGTTAGATGCGGGAATCATTTACCCCATCTCAGATAGTTCATGGGTAAGTCTGGTACAGTGTGTGCCAAAGAATGGTGGAATCACGATTGTAGAGAATGAGCATAATGAATTAAACCCAACGAGGACAGACAGTCTATATAGACAACAGAAAGCTAAACAAGGTAACCCAGAAAGATCATTTTCCACTGTCTTTCATGGAATAAATGTTGGATCGGCTAGCAGATAGAGAATATTATTGCTTTTTATATGGGTATTCAGGGTACAACCAGATAGCTATAGCCCTAAAAGACCAACACAAAACAACTTTACTTACCCGTACAATATGTTTGCTTTTTGATGAATACCTTTCGGTTTATGTAATGCACCTGCAACCTTTAAACTATGCATGATGGCAATATTTACTGATATGGTTGAAAATTTTGTTGAGGCATTCATGGATGATTTTTCAATTTTTAGTGATTCTTATGATATCTGTTTAAGTAATTTGACTAAGGTACTAAAGAGATGTGAGGAGAAAAACCTTGTCTTTAACTAGGAAAAATGTCACATTATGGTTAAGGAAGGAATTTTCTTAGGACATAAAATATCCAGAAGAGGGATCGAAGCTGATAAAGCAAAGGTGGATGTAATTGAAAAGTTGCCAACCCCAGTCACTGTTAAAGGAGTTAAAAGTTTCTTGGGTCATGTTGGCTTTTACCGAAGGTTCATCAAGGATTTATCAAAGATTTCCAAGCCCTTGTGTACTTTACTAAAGAAAGACAAAACTTTTGAGTTTATCAAAGCATGCTTGGAAGCCTTTGAAGAATTGAAAAATCAGTTAATCTCAGCACCAATAATCACTACACTAGATTGAAACTCTCCTTTTGAGTTGATGTGTGATGCTATTGATTTTTTTGAGGAGTTTTGATGAGGAAAAGAAGAAACAAAGCATTTCATTTGATTTATTATGCAAGCAAAATTATGACAGAAGCCTAACTTAATTATACAGTAACTGAAAAAGAACTATTTGCTATAGTTTTTGCTTTTGACAAGTTCTGTTCATATCTTATAGGTACAAAAGTTACAGTCTTCATGGATCATTTGACCATTAAATACTTACTTGCGAAGAAAGATGCTAGGCTGATTCGATGGGTAATCTTACTCCAAGAATTTGATCTTGAGATCCAAGGCAAAAAAGGAGGTGAGAATCAAGTAGTGAACTATCTGTCAAGATTGGAACAACATGAGGTAATTCACTCACTTGTTCCTATTAATGAAAATTTCTCAGATGAGCATATTTTTTAGGTAAGTCAAATCCATGAAACTCATTAATTTGTCAATTATGCAAATTATTTAGCATGTGGAATAATGCCTCCTGGAATGACATACCAACAATGGAAGAAATTCCTTCATGATAGTAGGAATTACTTCTGGGATGAGCCATTTTTGTTTAAGTAATATGCAAATCATATAATTGGGAAGTGTGTAGCTAGAAGCGAGATAGAAGAGATCCTATACCACTGTTATTCATCTCCAAGTAGGGAACATTTTAGAGGTTCCCACACTACAGCAAAGGCTTTGCAAGTTGTATTCTTCTGGCCTACAGTGTTTAAAGATGCATATGCATATGTGAAGAATTGTGATCGATGCGAGAGGGCTGGAAACATATCAAGGAGAAACGAGATGTCATTGACAAACATCCTAGAGGTAGAATTATTCGACATTTGGGGCATTGATTTTTTGGGCTCGTTTCCTTCTTATTATGGTAATAGGTACATCCTAGTGGTTGTTGACTATGTATTCAAGTGGATAGAAGTTGAGGCATTTATTTACAAGGTTTGAGACTTCTAGAACTATAATTAGTGATGAAGAATCTCACTTTGTAAATAAATGGCTTAAGTGGTTGCTTGATAAGTATGATGTGAAACACAAAGTAGCTACTGCCTATCATCCATAGATGAATGGGCAGGTTGAGCTTGTAAACCATGAGATCAAAGGAATTCTTGAAAAGATGGTTCGACCTAATAGAAAAGATTGGTTCTAGAGGCTTGATGACGCTCTATGGACCTACCGGATAGCTTTCAAAACACTATTAGGAATGAATCCTTATCGATTCGTTTTTGGGAAAGCCTGTCATTTGCTGCTCAAATTGGAGAATAGAGCTCGATCATTAAAAACCTCTACTAAAAACCCAATTTTGGTTCAAGATGAGGAAGTAAGGGATAGATTTGATTCTATCTTCAAAAATTAGCCTATGTTCCAAGAAAAAGGCTTCAATTTGAAAAGAATTGATAGAATGATTGTACCATTGTCAATTTAGAAGATAGTGGATACTTTAAAATGGAATCAATTTTGTGAGGCACGACCACTGCCTAAAGAGGAATTAGTACGAGAATTCTCTGCCAATCTAACCGTACTAGATGCCATTGAAGTTCTTGTTCTTAAAAGGAAGGTACCTCTTACGTATAAATCCATTAACAATTTGTTTAATCTGCTTGATGTTGAAGATGATTAATTCTATACCATGATGGAAAATATCAATTGGGATCTTCTTCAACAAATACTTAAAGTTGTTGCAAATTTGGGATCACAATGGATAATAGGAAAATATGACAGTCACACCTGTCGAAGGGATTACATAAAACTAGTGGCCAAGGTATAGTTCTACTTTGTACGATATAGCTTCATGCCTATCCCACATAGTTCCACCATTTCAATGGAACAAATGCTTTTGTTGTATGCAATTATGATAGAAAATTCCATCAATGTTGGGAAAATTATTCTTAAGGAAATCCAAGATTGTGCTAGGAAAATGGTAGAAAATGCTAACTTTTCACCATTGATTACTTCATTCTGTTTGCGAGCACAAGTTCGACCAAAAGTAAACCTAAAATGTTGATATGTTCAAGGCTACATAACAAAACACAACGTTGAAAGGTTAGTAGAGAATGTTGAACAGTTGAATCAAACTGAGCAAGGCGAACGAGAACATAAAGAGTCACCAACCAATCCTGAACCAGATGCTGATCAACCAATCCTGAACTAGATGCTGACTTAGAAAATGAACTAAAAAAAGCAGAATCCGAAGGTACACTGAACAGCCTTGAACCAAGAATGGAACCGAATATTGCTGAACCAGTTGAGATAATGGCTACTCCTGAGTTGACTATTCCAATGACCACTCCTTCAAACATCAATGATAAGTTATATTTATCAACTATAATGGATATGTGGGAATTTATACATAACCAACAACAGGCTTATTAGAAATATGCAAAAATTAGAGATGCCTCCATAAGGAATGTTTTTAAGAATTTCTCTAATAATCTATCTCCTTTCATTCCTGAGTTTTCAGATCATATCTTTGAGTCATGGATACAAGATTCAAGGTAAGAAGAGTTTGTGAATTCAAGCGATAACGACAAGGCAAAGGAACAAGACAAAAGGGATGATACAAATTAATAAAATAGGGGACTTCTTTTTCTTAGTATTTCTTTTAAGACATTTTTATATTTACTTTGGTAATATTTTACTTTTGCACAATAAATTGAATAGATTACAAGTTATGAATAAATTAAGCTGATGCCTTACCATTATTTTTGTTCTCTAGTAAAAAGTAAAGTAGTGTGGTAATACAAATGTACATGTCTAGGATTAGATTTGTCAAGGAAAGACTTGGTACTTAAGCAGTCTTCATGACTCACCTCTATTTCCTGAGATCCTACCTGGTGTATAATTCACATTCACTACTTTGTTATTTTGCAATGAGTACATTGCTTCTTTTTAAAGGGAGGTAGGGTCGTATTGCATGATTTTTTTTAAATTTTCACACAAGTATGTTGAAACAAATTAATGCTCAGAGGAAAATTTTTGTTAATAAGTTAGCTCGAATGAAAGTATAATTTATGATTCTGTTCAAGTTCTTTTGAAATTATGTTAGCTTAATCATGATATGATTGTGTTTTCTAAGTCTTATGTAGTTTTAGCCATGAAAATTTACTTTTCCTTAAAATTAGGCATGCACAAAGGTTTAAGTATTTAGAATTGTCTTAGTAACTTTCTTGAGGCAAAATCCTAGAAGGCATAAGAATCTAAAAATGATATAGGCTCATTTTGTTTTGATCGTTTGAGCCTTTCAAGCATACCATATTTAAAATTAACCCTTGAAACCTTATTTTGAGCTATATGGCCTACTTTATTTGATTTAGCTACATCATAAGCCATATTTCCATCTTTTCATAAATTTTACCCTATCTTTGCACCAACCGTAACTTTACTTACTTTGGTGAAAAAATTGGGGAAGAATTCAAAAGAAGGTACATGGTAGCAAAAAAGAGTATGATCAAATATTGAAAAGTATCATTGAGAATGAGTTCAAAATTAAGTTTGGGGTGTTAACCCAATTAGTATGCTAGACTGTGCTATAAAGATCCCAGACAAGTTTAAGGTTATTAAGACTAAAAAATGCTTCTCTTTATCCCTACCTTGAGCCTAGCCCCATTTCAACCGTGTGAAAGACCTTGTAACGCCCCAAAACCCGGCCTAGAAGTTTAGACCAAATCCTAGAAGTCACATTAATCTCTGAAGTGATCTGGAATTAAAACGTATTACTTAAAATTCCATTACGATCATATTTTGCTAAATTCGAACCAAAACATTTAATCATTTAGATTTCAACCAGAAAATTTATATTATGCTTAAATTATTCGAGAACATAAATTTTCAAATTTCAAAAGTTCAATCCAGAGTAAGATTTAAGAAAATCCAAAAATGAAGCTTGCACCACAGTTCTTATAATTATTTACAGTCCAAACAGCTTATCAAAATGGGAAAACTAATTATTTGGTTTTAAATGGTGTCTATTCAAGAACTTCAGTGTGCCAAGTCCATCCATAGAAATCGACAGTACCTGAAAGGGAAAACTAAGGAGGCAAGTTACGTGATGTAACACCCCACACCCGTGCCCTAAATCAGGACGGAATACAAGGCGTTACTAAACTTAAACACATGCATTCAACGTTTTCAAGTCACCAAGACTTGATCAAATTCAAAACTTTTTCAAACTTTGTCTAAACTCCTTAATATGGGCCTACGAGGCCTTAAACATTCATTGGAAGCCATTCGAAACCAACTCGAGTCTTTAAACTGACTTAATAAAGATGACCCTTGAAACAGGGCATACGCCCGTGTGGCTATTATGACATGCCCGTACTGATGGCCCGTGTTGTTCACACAGCCTAAGCACAAGCGGACACGCCCGTGCCCCAAGCCCGTGTGAATTAAATTCTAAATTCGAACCTATAGGGGTTTCCACACGGCCTGACACACGCCCGTATCTATGGCCCGTGTCCTTCACACGGCCATGACACGCCCGTGTCCTAGCCCATGTCTAACAACCTTGACATTCTGTTTTTGATGTCAGCAGCCCTTAAGGGTCACAAGGCCAAGGCACACGCCCGTGTGCTAGGCCGTGCCCTCAACACGACTGAGACACACAACCGTGTCTCTGCCTGTGTGTTTACTACCATGCATACTAACTTGGAAATTTACGTGCAGGGGACACACGACCATGTAACACGCCCATAGGACTGACCGTGTGTCATACACGGCCTAGACACACACCGTGTGCCTACCCGTATGGGCAATATAAGGCTATTTTCCAAGCCTTATGCCACCCTAAAACAAAATTTAATACCAACCAACATATCAAAGTCTAACTTAATATGATTTCTCAACCAACAACCATAGCTATGGCCTATATACATTTCACATATTCGACCATGCCAACAATTTTACATTCATGAAAGACTATCTTGCATTCATATAATGACTTTCAAAGTTAATCATTTTCATGACCTTATACAAAATGAGTCAAATACTAAAACAAGCCAACACATTTGGCCCCAAAACAATGTGACACCAAAACAAATTCAAGAGTTCCTATACATGCCATATTCAAAATGATAAAACTAGCTATACTAAGTGCTCCGAGGATAGTGTGACTGGCTTCCCCGACGTAGTCGATGATTCTTAAATTACTTTGGTGGCACTATAAGAAAAAGGAAAGGAAAGAGGGTAAGCATTAGAGATTAGTAAGTATATATATGCAAATAAGTGTGATTAGAAACACATTCGTCAAACAATGGCTTGTCATACTTAAATGATGTATCATTTTAAGCTCACTATCTTGCCCTTCACTTCTTTTATATATACTTACTACATCTCATCACATACTAAGGTCCTATTCGAGAGTTTAGTATACATACTTGTAATTACCCTTAAAATACTCAAGTTCATTCTCTCTACTGACATACCTCATTGGAAGTATCACCAACCCATTCATTGAGTTACCTATTGAACACTAGGAAATACCAATGGATACATGGATAGTTTACTCCTAAGAGCTACTCACGGGTTTTTTTACCAAGTCAGTACCCGGACCCTATAGCTTTGTCGTGTAATGCCCGCTCATTGAGCTACTTACGGGTCTGCACACAAAGTCAGTACCCGGACCCACATTACATATTTCACTTATCTCATGAACTCAGACTCAAGACTCACATTTTGTATCCTATATTATTTCGGAGGTTCAACAGGATTTTGTATCTAACCTGATGTTGTCGCACTTGTTCATAATGTAAGTTACTTTTATATCGCATTGTTTATACTTTCATGGTATTGAGTAAGATTATGATACCCGATAAAAATAAAACATTTAAAAGTAAGCTACAATGACACATTATTTACATATGTACTTACCTCAGTGCAAAATGATGGGAACGAGCTTAATCCTCGTAAACTTTATTATTTCCCCGATCAAGACCTGAATCACGTTTCTCTTGATCTAAAATTTAAAAAATTAGCTTATTTAATACACAAATCATTTAATTCAACTTAAGACTCATACTTTGGTAAAATGACCGTTTTGCCCCTAGACTTTCACAAAATGTCCATTTTACCCTTAGACCCAAAAATTGAGTTTTATCACATTTTCTCATTAACCATGCCTAGCCAAATACTTTTTATACTAGGAGTAGCCCAAATTCTCATTATATCATACATTTATCACCTATTCTGCAACTTATGCAAAATGGCCCTTTTTAGGGTTTTCATGAGAAATCTTTTCACAAAAGTTGTTTTTTTGACAACCATTATTCATTTTCTTCCATAAAATTTCAGGAAAAAATGAAATATTTCATGGTAAAACCCTATACTTTCAACCATTTTGCAAAATAGTCCCCTCATTTGAAAGCTCATGCTAAAAGGGTTCTAAAAGTACAAAAATCATCAAGAAAGACCATCAAAATCACTTACTTGAGAGGGTTACAAATTGCTGAAATTTTGAAGCTCAAAAACCTTTAAAATGACTAAAATCTAGGTGGTGTAGAGAAGAAGAGAAAAAAGATGACAACTTTTCTTTTATTTTACTCAAATAGCTCATGTCATCAAATACCAACCCTACACATTTTTGACTTTTTGACTCTCATTGTATCTATGGCAGGCCATGCCATAAATAAGGGCTTATTTGCTCCTTAAAAACCCTTAATTTGGGTTCTCTAACTATTTGGTATGTCTATCAAGTGAAATTGAACTTTTACCCTTTATGCGATTTAGTCATTTTTCACAGTTAATCTCTCAAACGCTAAAATTTATTCACCAAATTTTTTTCATACACTTATATAATCATGCCATCACACATAAAATAATATTAAAATAATTTCTCTGAATTCAAAATAGTGATTTCGAAACCACTGTTCCAGCTAGGCTCAAAATTGGGCTATTACACATGAGCTCAGTGTGAGTTTGAAAACGACAGAAAAACGAAAGTCAAGTGTCACAATAAAAAATATCTCAATGGAAATCCAATATACGAATAGTCACCACAAATAATAAAAAGTATCTGTGCTGAAACACATCGATCTATAAATAGTTAGTTTCGCAATCAAACAGACAGACAGAATGCGGAAAGATGCATCAATATGAAACCCACCCATCCAGCCAAACACCTCTCCGGCCCCCCATTCACACCACATATGAGCTAATCAAGCTCAACCAACCATGCACACCACATAGGACCTCGAAAGGCCCATCCAACCTTACACACCACAAATGTGGACTAGCCACTCCAATGTTAATATGCAGCAGAGCTAACATATGTGTAATACAGTGTGGTAAATCGCTGTACTAATGAGTTATAGTTAAAACTGCCCAGAACAAATCAGACTCCCTTCTCTTTGCAACCAAACCCAAAACGATCAATGCAAGTGCAAAATGCACACCATTTGTAAACAGACATACTAAAACAGAATACAGAATCAGAAATACACACATTCAATTGCCTAGATTTAGAATCATTATAACGTAACATCAATTAACACTTAAGCGAACCATTTAAATAAGGCTATGATTGAGAATAACACACAAGTTCAAGCCGAAATAGGGTCCCGACAACCCTTACTAAGACTTAGCCAAGGGTCAGAACACACAGAAACACAATCAGATTAAAAACCAACATAGTACAAAAATTGACGAAAAAGGGCCACAAGGTCGAGTGCTTAGATCTGGTGGAAGTGCCTAGGTCGTATGGGGGGTCAACATGCCCATATGGAGGGGCACACGCTCGTGAAAGGAGCCACAAGGTCGTGTAAAGGTGTCATACGCCCGTGTGTCTAGGAACATAGCCGTGTCGATAGCCCTGTAACTCTCTGACCATTTGCGCTAAAATAATATGCAGGGCAAACACTACCATGTGGAAATCTCATACGCCCATGTGGCCACAGAACACGGCCGTGTGTCCAGAACACATGCTCTTGCAAAAAATGACAAAAAATCCCTAAATCCCCAAAATTAGCCATACAGCCATATGGCACCAAAATTTGCCCAAAAACCCTAATTTCTAATTGTACACAGCCATGTGAACCACCCATGTGGGGCACATGCCTGTGTGGTCACGAAACCACACCAAAATTGGCTGCAGAATGCTTCTTCATTGTTGGAAAAGTCCTCAGCCATCGACAACTCAGAATTATACCGAAAACACACCATTTTTCAAGCCATTTCATAGTAATCAACCTTTCAATTGGTCAATTTCAAAGGCACACAAACTATGTCAAATTTCACGAAAACAAGTCAAAATTTGATAACGGAAAAGAAGGGTCTCCGAACACACACCTTAATCGCGATTCAAAACACCCAAACTTGATCAACGTCTCAAAACCAGCACTTCTAAAAACTTAATTGCGATCACCCAAAAGATATTTTCAAAAGAAAATGTCAATCAAACAGAATTGAATACTCACAAAAAGAAAACAAATTATCAATTACAAAGAACACACTTACACAGAAGAATTCCTACGAACATGAATGTTAACCCTCTCACGGGAACACAAGAATTGAAAACTCGATATTGGGAAGAAAGAAAGTGAAAAT
Organism: Gossypium hirsutum; assembly: GCF_007990345.1. NCBI lineage: Eukaryota > Viridiplantae > Streptophyta > Magnoliopsida > Malvales > Malvaceae > Gossypium > Gossypium hirsutum. The sequence goes on along the minus strand of NC_053435.1, from coordinate 21,790,456 downwards.
TGTACTGACAGAAAGAACTGCTAAGGAAAAAAGAAAAGAGAGAGGAAAAAGAGAAAAAAATGTGTGAAAGAGGGAGAAAAGAACGTGAGAAAAGATTTTTGATAAATTAATTAAAGAATAATTAAATATTTTTAAACTAAATAAATAAATAAAAAATTTCAAAATAGCACTACTCCCTCAAAAACACACACACAAGGACTCAAACCCAGAACCCTGAGGTATACTAACACACAACCAACCACTAGACCAAAAAGCCCATTCTGGCAACAGAATACGAAAACAGACACAACTGCTCAACCTACACACTGACCCTAAGTACATACCCTAAAACTTCTAACCCCAAATTTCAGGGTGTTACAGACCTATTGGTTTTGATAATTATGCTGACTACAGTAGTGGAGAGAAATTATTGAGTTCAACATATGAATACCATTATTAAACTTTAGGATTGTCTTGCTTAATTAAAATAAAGAAGAATAATTGAATGGTAGAATTTACATGACTCGAAAAAGCATGAAAATTATGATTTATGTTAACATCTTCTTTTACTTGATATAAAATTTTGAAATAATATTTACATGTGAGAAACTTATCAGTAAGAAGAGTTTGTGGGCATAAATTTGTTAATGCATTATTATGTCAGGAATTGATTCTGCTTAAATATTGTGCAAGATTCTTGATAACTCTTGAAAAGAGTTATATTTCATGCCTTTAGACCTAGCTAATTGCTTGTACTTAAGTATATTTTACTGTATTTTAGGACATTTTAGTAAGCATTCTTAATATTGCATTAGGACTTGGACTGTGTTGGAATTAGGTGCTTTTAATCACTTGCGGTGGATTTTTTTGTGTGTTGGTGTGGCAAGAACAGGTTTTGGAATGAGGAAATAAAGGAGTGAAGTTTTGTTAGGGCAAAGTGCAGGTAGTTTGCTAGAACAGATGCCATGGCAATACTGAGAAGACCAAGTCAACACTTTTCGCACAACAGTCTCATCTCAAATTCAAACTTGTACTAGATAAATCCCCCTAAAAGCAGAGAAGATAATCACAAGAGGCTGGCTGACCCTAGCCTAATCTATCTATAAAAGCTGATGAAAGGAACCTCAAAATGGCGAACAAAAAAAGTAAGAGAGATCCTTAGGCGTGAATAAGGGTTTTGATGTACAAAGGAAAGCAAGTCGAAGGCAGTCCTTCTTAGCCATCATAGGACGATGTGCTGTCGAAGTGTGGATTGGGCAAGCGAAAGTTATTTCTCTAAGTTCTTTCATTATTTCGATCAAGGTTCCTTCAAAAGATTGAATTGAAGTAGTTGAACACAATGTCGGATAATATTTTGGTTTGGAATTTTTTTCCCAGCCCATGAGCTAAATCTCATAGGGTTGGGATTACTTTCGATGAAACCTTAAACTATTTTTATGGATGCAATATATATCTAATTTACTTTACTTTTATTTGATCGTTCTTATTTCTTAATTAAAATGCAAATGATCTCTAGACATAAAAGACTGTTCGTATACTTATAAACTGATTCTAATTCCGAAAGGGTTGGATTGGTTGAATTAAAATTAAAGGAAATGAGCAAGTATTCGAATAATCACTCTCGTTGTTTCCATTACATTTTTGCTCTCACTTTTTCCATAGCATTTCCAATTATTAATCAATTTCATCTATCAAATACATCATCATTCCTTTGAATTATCACTGCATACTTAGTTTACCATAGCATATTATTTTTCAGTCTTGCCATAACATTAACCATATTACAATAACTTGACCCATTTTGTGCCTCAATCTGATCCTCATGGGAACGATACTCACTCGTCACTTTATTACTTGAACCGACGTGTATACTTGCACAGAATTGCACATCATTTTACATGCGACAATTGCTCTTTGAAATGTTTGTGAACTTGTATAAAACATTTCTTGGGACGAGAAATGAATTAAGTTTGGGGATGTGATAACTCTAAATTATATAGACTTTTAGAGCATCTTTTAACTAAGAATTTATGTGAATTCTGATCATTTTGATAGCAAATTATGTATTTTTAGTACATGTTTGGGAAATTGGGAAAATTTAAAGTAAGATTGTAATTTTAAGTAATTAAATACTAATTTTACATAATTTTATTTTATGTTGCTACATTTTGGAAGTTACATAATTTGTGTTAAATTGTTGCAGCTTGGTACACTAAGGTGCTAGACGTTTGAAACCATTATGGACAACACATGGACATGAGCTAAACATTAATCAGCATGGGATGGCAAAAATTAAGTATTTGTAACAGGTTGGTTTTAGCTAAATCGAAACAGTGGTTTCAAAAGCACAAATTCGATGTCAAAAAGTTATTTTAATATTCTTTTTGGTGTATACAGCATATTATTTGATGTGTGTGAAAATTTCGTGAGCTAATATTATTGTTTAATAGCTCAATTTGAGAAAAATGACTTAATAGCATAAAACGCAAAAGTTGCATTCTCTTTGTTAAAGGTGTTTAATTGCTATGATTTATTAAACCAAAGGTCCTTATGATAATATTAAACCCTTTGATAGTTAATGGATGATAATGTCATAGCATTTGGTGTTATTATTAATGTTCATTAAGGGTAAATTTGGTATTTAGTTATTAAATGTTATATTAATAAAACAAAAAAAATTAGGCTTCATTATCATCTTGTTAGCCAAAATTTAAAGGAAGAACAAGAAGAACTAGGGTTCTTCATTCGGTCAAGTAAATTCAATCAATTAAGGTACGGTTTTGATCCCTTTTTTATGATTTCTACGTTTTTGATATCGTTGCTTTTTGTTCTAGCTATCCCGTACCTTAATTTTTGAAACTGTTAAAGAATTATCATATTGCCATTATAGAATGCTTGATTATTTTGATGATTGATGATATATTATGAACGTTTGTTGATGGTTAAACTAGTTTTGTAAAGTGATTTTCGAAAAAAATGTCAAAAAGGGATTAAATTGTGAAATATGCTAATTATGGGTTGAAATGTGAAATAAATAAAAATTTTGGGCTGATAGGGACTCATGTATAAATTAGCTAAGCATGAGTTAAGTTGAATTGTGTGAATTTTGTGTATTTGTGAAATAGGGACTAAATTGATTAAATGTGAAAGTTTAGAGGCTAATGTGTAAAAATGCCCAAATGTGTATTTTTGGACTAAATTGAATGAGTATGTGATTAAATGAATTAATTTTGAATACATTTAGATCAAGAAAAGAGGAATCTGGAATTAGATCAAGGGAAAGGCATGATTATCGAGTAATTGACTTGTTCTGTCGTTTTCATACCCGAGGTAAGTTCGTTTGTGGTAATTCCATTATAAATGTATGTTATATGCTTTGATATTGCATTAACTATGATTATGAGATTATGGATAATTATTGAATTGTGAATACAACCCTACGGATATGTTCGACGATGAAATCGACAAGTGAAACTTCCTGGTTGAACCTTAGGAATAGTTTAGGATGCTAGTTACATGTCATTAGGCTATTGTGTTGGCTTTGAGCCATGATATTGGTGCTTTGGGTGCGAATGATACCTTGATTTGGCTACGGGCCATGGTATAGGTATTTCAAAGAGAAGTTACCTCGATTTGGCTACGAGCTATAGTATAGGTACTTCGGGATAAGTTACCTTGATTTGGCTACGGGCCATGGTATAAGTACTTATTGATTGTGATCCTTGAGTATCTAACTCCTATTCTGAATGGTTCAACGGGTAAACGAATGATGTGGTTGAGAAAGAGGTTAGTACGAGGTGACACGGGTTATACGGAACCTATTCGAGTATTAAATAGATAAAGTTTAATGAGATGATACTTAATCATGTTTTAAGACACGAGAAAGGTTTGTAGTTAATGTGGTTATGATTTGATAATTGATTGAATTACATTTATTTGATGAATTGAGTATCACTTACGACCTTACTAAGCTATGAAGCTTACTTTGTGTTATTTTGTCTTTGTTTTATAGTGCATAAAAGCTAGCTCGGATCCGGGAGTCGTCGAGAACATCATCGCACTATTAGACACCTAAGTTGGTACTTTTGAGTTGAGCATATATGGCATATGGCATGTATAGGCTAGTTGTGGTACTTTGGTTTTGAATATAGTTGTATATATATAACTATGAGTGATGGCTTAATTTTGGTATAAATGTGGTGATGGTTTCATAGTTGCTTAAATGGTTATATTTTGAGTTTGGTAAATGATCTATATGGTGTGATTGAAGTTATTAATTTGAAAAGTTATGTGCTTGTGAACTAATGCTTGATGATATAAGTGTTTGAATAGGTAATTGGCATTGACTTGAGTATTGATTTTGTTGAAATGAATGTGGTATGAATTGTGTATATTGATGATGATTTTGGTTGCCTATTGTATGATGAATTGGTACCATTATGGTTGTTTACAGGATCATGAAAAAGGGTGGCAAATTGGCCTGGAAAATGGCCTATTTTTGTCCACACAGGCAGGGACACGGGCTTGTGTCTCAGCCGTGTTGATGAAAGGAACAAGTATGCTATTCACATTGAAGCCCAAACCTTCCATTAAGGAGGAAAAAGTCCAAATTCGGCAATGAACAGCCCAACTACCTTTCGAACAATTAATTAAGGGCCCTTACATGTGTAAAAAATCACAAAATAACCTCAACAAATTCCCATGGTTGACATCCAACCCTTTCCCTTTAATCAAGTAAGAATTAAGCTAAAATCAAGTAAAAATCAACCTCTCTTTCCACAAATTATTGCCAGCCATGCATGAGAGACTTTCAAAGGATGTTCATGCTATTTTTAGCAACCTTTCAAGTCTTCCCTCATGTATAAATACCACACCTCATTCACCTCTCAACTCACTCATTCACTCACCATTCTCTCTTCTCTCAACATCTTCATTCTCCCTTCTCTCCCACGCGGAAGCCTTTCATCTTCTCTCATCTTGCCTATTTTTTCTGTAATAGCCCGTTTTTGGGTCAAATTGAAACAGTGGTTTCGGGATCACAAATCTGAAGTAGAAATATTTATTTTATTATTTCTTTAAGGTCTAGAGCATGATAGAATAATTGTGTGAAAATTTTATTAAGAATTTTTTATTGATTGAGTGCTCAATTTGACTAGAATGACTAAATTGCAATAGGTGCAAAACTTGAGTTCTATAAGTTAAAGGTGTCTAATTGCTATGAAATTTTAAACTAAAGGTCCTTAAATGGTAATTAGACCATTAGGATGGACAAAAATGGACATGGTTATATGTATTCTTAATGTTTTATGTTAGGGGTAATTTCGTAATTTGGTAAATAAAGCCAAAATAACTTAATAAAAAGTGTTCATCTTTTCTACTATCATTCTCATAGCTGAAAATTTGAAGAGAAACCATAGCTAGGGTTTGGCCAAGCTTTCAAGCTCGATTGTAAGTTCGTTCTTGTCCTATTTTTAACGATTTTTATATTTTTGAGATTGTTGTAACTTAATCTAGCTATTTAAAGGACTAATTTGAAAGAAAGTTAAAGTCTAAAATTTTACCCATGTTGAATATATTTTTATTTTGATGTTTGATGGTAGAAAATGCATGTTTGTTGTTAGTTAAACAACATTTGTAAAGTGATTTCCGATAAAAAAGTCAAATAGGGACTTATTTGTAAAAGATTATAAAATGTGTAGAAGAGTGTGAATAAATGAAAAAAGTGGGATTTTATGTGTATAAATAATATTCAGCTAGGCTTGGGTTGTGATGAAATTGAAAGAAATTCATTATACGAGCCTAGAGACTAAATTGTAAAATGTTGAAAAGTTAGGGACAAAAATATAAGTTTTGCCATAATGTGATTTTGGACTGAATTGAATAGCTTGATGATTAAATAAGTTAAATGTGGTATTATAGATCAAGAAAAATGAAGTTTGGGTATAGATTGGGGGAAAAACAAAGTAATTGACGAATAGATCATTTTCATTGTTTTTGTAACCAAGGTAAGTTCATATGTTAGTAAAATTTGTTAAAATTGTATTTTAAATGCTTAAATGCATGCATGAATTGTGTAGTTGAATTTACAGACACATTTGACGACGTTTTGGCAAGCGAGAAATCTCAATCGAACCTTAGGAATAGATTAGGATACAAGTGACATGTCACTAGGGTATTATGTTATGTGATCCGGGTGCTGGTCCTGTACGTCCTACCGGTGGCTGAGTATACCAACATATGTTGTTGTTACTTGACAGCTTGTGTGAGCAGCACCATGTAGCTACGTCTTGACTGACAGCTTGTGTGAGTAGGCCCGGTGATGGCTCGAGAGCGAGCATATATGTGTTATGAGATAAAGGTAGCAATGGCTACATATGTGACATCTTGTGTGCAAGGTTTCCCGAGTATCTGATATTATTATCCCGAGTGGTTCATTCGGTATGTCAAATATGAGAATAAGTATGAAACCATTTAGAGTTGGTACAGGTATGTGCATAAAACTTATGATTATCAAATTCACAAAATGATGAACTTAAGGTAAGTTTGTGATAGAATGAATTATGGTTATGAGATTATGGTAAATTACACTATCTTATATTACATTACTTGAATGTTAAATGTATGGTAAGATTTGCTTATTTCTTTCATACGAGCTTACTAAGCTATATAGCTTACTCCATTTTACTTTCCATATTTTATAATGTCACCAAGCTAGCTCGAATTGGAGATCGTCGGAGATCGCATCACACTATCAGACTGTCATTTTAGGTATCGATGTTCTTAAACATTTTGAGTATATGGCATGTATAGGGACTTGGTCATTTTGGTATATGTTTCATTATGAATTTAGCCAAATGTGTTGGCTTATATTTGTTTAAGGTGATTTGATATTTAGCCATGAAATTGGCTTATTTTGGCTTAAACGGTTGTAAGCCTATTTAAATAAGTATATGTGCCAATGCCTTTTGTTTATATGGTTTGTAATGGGTTGCTATATGTTTATGGATAATTAGCTTTGTTGTTAAATGATTGAGTTTGATGCATTGGTATGTTAGAAGAACTATATGATACAATGCATGTTAAAGGTAACCATATTGAAGCTTGTAGAATCTGAGTTTGGTATGATTTGGTTGGGTAAAATATGATGTTGTAAGTATGTTAAGTGTTGATAATGAAATGACATGATTTAACCTTGATTGTGGATGTTTGGTTGCCTAAATATGCTATGATTTATGCCATTAAAGTTGTGGATGAGTGTGTATGCAAATAAGGGAGACAAATGGTTTGGTAAATAGCCTTTATTTTATCCATACGGGTAGACATAGAGGCGTGTGTCTAGGCCGTGTGTCTATCCCATGGGCATGTGTTTTGGCCATGTGTCCCCTGCACCTTAATTTTGAGAAACAGAATGCTCAGAATTGAGCACATGGGCAAAGACACGGTCAAGTGTCTCATCCGTGTGAAGGACACAGCTTCAAGCACGGGCGTGTATCCTAGCCATGTGAAGTCTACACCTATTTTATGAAAATTAATTAATAACACGGCCTAGCACATGGGCTTGTGGCTTGGCCGTGTGACTTCAATTTTTTCATGACTTGCAAGTCAAAGAGTTACACGGGTTAGGGACATGGGCGTGCGTGACCACACGGCCTGCCCACACAGACGTGTCCCAAACCACACGGACGAGTGACCCCTGTACATGGCAAACCTTTCTCAAATTTGTAAAAATTACTCAAGTTCTCGGTTTAGTCCCGAATCACTTCCAAAGCATGTTTTGGGCCCCATAGGCTTGTATTAGGGACTTTATGGTTGAATATAAATGGTTTTAATTTGGAGCCAAATTTATGACTCGATTTGTATGTTCGCTTGCAATGGAAGTCCGGTAATGCCTCGTACCCTGTTCCGGCGTTGAATAAGGGTAAGGGGTGTTACACTTTCTTTGAGAGTTCACCTAGTAAGCAATTCTTGAGTTGAAGCTCTCACAGCTAGCCACCTTGAGGAGTAGTTTGCATCGGAGTAACGACAAAATTAAGAGGAAACCACCACGGACAGTTTTCGGAGAATCACTAAAATTTTCTTAGAGTTTTTTCTTCCTCTCTCTTTCAATTGTTCTAAGTTTGAAAACATGCTTGCAAATTACTTTAATTTTGTTCATTTAATGATGATGATTTGATTCATTTCTGCTAGAATGATTGTAATTCCTTGATTTATTTAGTTCAAAGTATGTCTATAATGTTCTGTGCCACAATTATTTATAATTCCAATTAAAATAATTTATGTTGTTCATGTATTAATATATGTTTGAATGCATTAAAATTAATTTCTTAATCAAAACCGGATGGTGATTAATGGACATCATTTTTGGAATATGCATGTTTAATCTATATTCGACAGAAATAGGTTAAAGGTTTATAATAATTTGAAAAAAAACCCATTACCTTGTATAACTTTAGATTTATGTGATTAAATTGTTTCAAACAGATATATCCCTGTTACTTTGCATAAATTCTAAGGAATGGTGGCTTAAAATATAATCCTTAGTTAAATTTTAACATAGACATATGCAAGTTTTTCTAAGTGATAAACATAAGACTTTGACAGAAGCTCATGAATTTTAGATTCCGAATTAATAGATAATCGAGTTGCCATGAAATTTTTTTCAGAACATTTGTTAAGCATAATTGTGAGTGAATTAAATCAAGAGTTGTAATTATTCTAGTTTACTCATGTTATTGTTGTTAAATCTTGTGAACTGCTGCTTAACCATTTCATTGCATTTTATTTCATTTTCATTTGCATATTAGTTGTTAATTTAAGTTAATTAGAAAATCCATCACTTTCAATTATTTAATTTTAATAACCAACTTGGTAAATATTAATTTTACAATTGTTGATTATCAATATAGTCCCTGTGGAGACGATACTCTTTTTACTCACTTATTACTTGATAACGACTGTGCATACTTGCACATTCTGTCGCGAACCACCATGAAGCCAATTTTTCCTATCTTCATCTACCCTGTCAAGGTAGCTCCCTCCGTACTTCGCATATAATAAACATGCATTTCATACAAATCATTTTACTTATTACCATAACATATAGTATGCCTTTTATCAATACGTCAATTCACAACCATTTAACATCCAGTGATTACACTTGCAAGCATACACATACTTACACAAGGTTATGCATACACATCATATCATTCACCATATTCATACACAGCCTTGGATTTAAACAACCTTAGAGCAAATATAGATACATGATCAAGTAGCCGACAGCATCACTAACTTACGCTCTAGCCCAAGTAGGGTAGATGGAATCTCGTGTGAATCGGCAAGGACACCGTGTAAGGCTAAATAGTCCTAGGTGACCGATAGCGAAGTAGTATTGTGAAGGAAGGGTGAAAAGAACCTACGTCAGGGAGTGAAATAGAACATGAACCTATAAGCTCCCAAGCAGTGGGAGGAGCCCAAGCCTTTGACCTCGTGCCTGTTGAAGAATAAGCCGGTGACTCATAGACAGTGGCTTAGTTAGGGGAACCCACTGAAACTGTAATGAAAGCGAGTCTTCATAGGGAAATTTTCATTGCTTATGGGCCCAAACTTAGGTGACCTATCTATGAAAAGGATGAAGCTTGGGTGGAACTAAGTGGACGTTTGAACCAGTTGACGTTGAAGAATTAACAAGATAAGTTGTGGTTAGGGTTGAAATGCTACTCGAACGCAAAATTAGTTTGTTCTCCTCGAAATGCGTTGAGGAGCAACAATTGGCAAGACATTTAGAGATAAAGCATTGACCCACCAAATGGATATCTCTAAAATCGGAATTAAATTTTTAAACTCCTATATTGTAAGTTTTATATATAGTTTATTGATAAAAATATTTCAAGTACGAATTATTTAAAATAATAAGATATTACTTATCTATAACTTTCAACAGTTAAAATTACAACGAAAGAGCAATTTAAGATGAATATAAACTGTAATTCAATATCTATTAGACTTTATTTATTAAGATATTGTTTTAATATAATAATAATTTGTCATATTTGCATATAAATACTCATTCTGAAAATTAGAGATTGAAGTATCTAAGTCTCAATTTATCGAGTTGTATATATTTTTTGATGTTAAATATATTTAATACTTTTTTATTTAAACTTTTAATTAATAAAAAATAATAAAATATTTTTTAGCATTTAAAATTTAAAAATAATAAAAATATATATTTTTAAAAAGTACAATTTATATTATAAAATTAAAATAAAATAACTTGTATATTTAAAAAAATGATATTGACAAAAAAAATCAAATAGGTAGCATAAATATGGCAACTTAAAATTTGATTATCTGAAATTTAAAAAATAAAAAAATTAGTTTGAATTAATATTACATTTAAAATACAAATATCATGCTGGTTAAATTTTAGTTTGGTTGCTATTGATTATTGTTAGTGTAAGATGATATAAATTCGAGCACCTTAAAATACATTTGTCATCTTATTTAAAGACTCGAAGAAATTATAAATAATTAAGCATTCTATAAAAACAATACAAATATGATAACATTGCGTTATCATTGATTAAAATACTTCTATTTTTTATATATGTCTTAAGCTTTCAATGCTATTAATCTTCATTAATCAAAATTAATATAAATAATTATTAGTTGATACATATTATTTCATATTATTTCACAAATAACAAAAAAAAGAATTCAAAAGGGTGATAAGTAAGAATTAGATAAAAGTCAAAAAAAAATTATCAAGTATCAAATAATAATAATAAAATCCGAATATATTAAATAACAATGAGAATTGAAAGATGTAATGGAAGCAAATTTTATAAAATAATATTAAAATATTTTTTTAATGATTTTCGAATCAGATTATTCAGATATACAGATGATGCAAGCTAAAGTTCAGAATAACACTTTTGTTGATATGATCCTAGTTCTTTAGGTACCTATCAAAATCTATTTAGACAAATATAGTAAACCCATTATTATAATTGCCTTTATAGATACTGGAGCAGCAGAGACCATTATGAATCCAGATGTTTTACCTTCAGAATGGTGGGCATAAGTATTTAATGCTAACGCTATTTATTTATGGTGTTAACCCACTTGTGTTTAAGTTGGTGTTAATCCACTTGTGTTTGAGTTGGATTACACAAATACCTTGCATGACTTGATTATATACTTTTAATGGGTTGGATTATTCATTTAAACTTGAAAGTCTGTCTAAAATGTAAAAGGATTTAAGTAAAAAAATTAAGCCCGTTTAAAATATGGGTCATGCTTAGGCTTGAACATTCAAGAACCGAGTATGGCCCAACCCTGACCGACCCATTTTTAAGTTTATAGTAATTTATATTATTTTATTTTTATATATTATGTAATTTAGATGACATTTAAAAAAATAAACATATACTAAATATATAATACTAATCTAATGTAAACATTAAAATAATGTTAAGATAACTATATAAAAAAATTTAATAAATAATAAATGTATAAAATTATTAAAAATTAAAATAATATAATATAAATATTTTTTAAACAAAATTTAAATAATAATATGACCAGGCTTAAAATGGGCTTGGGTTAGTCTTTTGCAAATATGAGCGGGTTTTGGCAAAATTTTAAGCTCATATTTCGGGTCAGGTCGGACTTGGGCAAATATAAAGTATGTTAATATCATGTTTAGGTCTGACCCAAACTTGCTCGACCCAACCGATGAGCACCTCTATTTATAACTTTTATTGTTAATTAATGAAACTTTTAAGAGGTATATTAAAAAATTATTTTAATTAATATATAATCAAAACATTAATTTAAACGATAAATAATCTAAAATAATAAGTATAATTTAATAGACTATGAAATCTATTTCAAAATAATGACTTTATTTAATTAAATTATTTTTTATTAATATATTAAAGTATTAACTATACTATTATTTAAGACTCTAGTTGAATGTGACACTCCATATTTGACTCAAACAATGAATTCGAATGCAAGAGGCCGCATTCTGTTTCCAGAACAACTTAGACGGCAATAATTCTTTTCATATAACCTAAACAAGTAAACATGACATAAATCATAAAAATTTTGTTGTGCAAGTGTATTGTACATGAAAAAGGTCAAATGGGCCCAAACGTATTAACTCAGGGTCAAAGATAATCAAACACGAAATTGATATACGAATCCAAGGTTAAATTTATCAAAATGGAGGGCCAGGTCTTGAGACTTAGAAGTCAACTCTTGAGACCTACCCCTATTTCAACCTTTTCTTCAAAGTTCCAATGTCTCAAGACTTAGGGTCCAAGTCTCGAGCTTGACCCTCAAGTCTTGGTACCTAGTCTCAAGTCACAAGATAGAGTATTTATAATTTAGCTTTGATGTTTTGAGGTCTTTAGACACAGCGTCCATGTCTCGAGACTTGGACAAAAATGCTTAAATTACTTGAGGTCTCGAGACTTGTTCTTAGAGGCTCGAGACTTAACATTAGAAATGTATAAAATGCACATTCAAAGGCACGTAAATGGTCTCCTAAGTATACCTAAACAAGTCCAACATATCACCAATTTATCATACATCTATTTGACATATAAAAACAACTCAGAAAACACACAAGAACATGGCATCCAATACATTATGTCATGACATACAATAACACTTCTTTTATTATAAGTCCAAATCATGCCATCATATACTCACATGATCATAACATTCCAACTAGTTAAAATTGACCTATAAAGACTCATAAAACCTTGATACTTGGGTACTGTAACACCCTTAATATGTATCTGTCACCGGAGTAGGGTTACGAGGTATTATCGATCAAATCACAACATATAGCATACATTTATCAAACATAAAGCATTCATTCTCATAAATCATTTAACACAATCACATTATCCCTTATAAGGGCATACAAGGCCCAAAACATGCTTTAGAAGGTTTAGTTCCGATAACTTAGAAAATTTTTATGAAACTTAGAAAATTTTTCAAACTGTAGGGGTCACACGCCCGCGTGCCCCAGCCATGTGTCTCACACGGACAAGAGACACGCCCGTGTCTTAGGCCGTGTGGACATTCAAAATGGGATCACATGGTCATGTCCTAGCCCGTGTCTACCCCATGTAACTCTCTGACTTGGTTCACATGGCCAGAGCACACGCCCGTGTGTCTAGCCCGTGTGCCATTCGAAATGGCCACACACGCCCGTGTCCAGGCCGTGCCAAAACTAGAGAGTATACTGACTTTCACTATATGGCCAACCACACGCCTGTGTGACCAACCCATGTGAAAATTAGGTGCCACACAGCTAAGCCATACGCCCGTGTGCCAGGCCGTGTGAACAAAAATAGGCTATTTAGCAGGCCATTTTTCCACCCACACTTGTGCACACCTACACTGTAACACCCCATACCCTAACCCACACCGGAATGGAATATGAGGCATTACCAAACTCGATCTCATGCACATAAACATTCCCTAAGTCACCAAGACTTGGTCTAACCCAAAACTTTTTCAATTTTTACTTTAAACTTCTTATTATGGGCCTACGAGCCCCAAATCGACCATTGAAAACTATTCGGGATCAATCCGGGTCCTTAAATCATCTATAGAAAATTTGACTTTGAAACAGGGCACACGCCCGTGTGGCCATTTCAACATGGTCGTGTTGATGGCCCGTGTGGCTCACACGGCCTAAGTACTACAGGGACACGCCCATGTCCGACACCCGTATGGAATTAATTCTAAATGCACACCTACAGGGGTTTTCACACGGCCTGGCACACGCCCATGTCCCTAGCCCGTGCCCTTCACATGGCCATGACATGCCCATGTCCTAGCCCGTGTGTAAAAACATGGACATTCTGTTTCTTACATCAGCAACCCTAAAATGTCACACGGCTAAGGCACACGCCCGTGTGCTAGGCTATGTCCTTCACACGGCTGAGACACACAGCTGTGTCTTTGCCTGTGTGTTTACTACCATGCATACTGACTTGAAAATTTTACGTGCAGGTGGCACATAGCTGGACCACACGCCCAAAAGGGCAGACCGTGTGTCACACACAGCCTAGACACACGTCCGTGTGTCTACCCGTGTGGACAATATAAGACTATTTATCAAGCCTCTTTGCCACCGTTACTTACACAACCTACACAAAAGCAACCGAAACCATTATAAGACTATCTCATTCAACCAAATCAACCATAATAGACAACATTTTATTTGTGCATTTAACTTATCTATGAAAATAATATCTTTGTATATAAATCAAAATGAATGACAGCCATCATTCAAGGCTTAATACAAAATGAGGGATTTAAAACAAGCCAACACATTTGGCCAAATTAATAATAACCCAAAACACAAGCCTAATTCCCTATACATGCCATATTCAAAAATATAAATCAAACTATACTGAATGCTTCGATTGATAATGTGATCGATATCTCTGACTTCCGTTCATCCTTGAGCTAGATAGGCAGCACTATAAGAAAATGAAAAAGGAGAGAGAGTAAGCATAAAGCTTAATAAGTTGCACATAAATAAATATTCAACATAACTTTATCATTCATCAACAAGTATCATAATACACAAGTGGCATAAGCAAAACTTACTCATCAATATTCAATACAAATCATATAGCATATATTGAGCTCACATTTCATACATACCATATAGGTACCTGTACCACTCACAACACAGTTATACTTTTCTTGCTAACTTGAAATCATACTTTCACCGTTGAACCATTTGAAACATTATCGGATATTCATTTAACCTCAAACATGGGGTCAGGTGTCGATGCCATGTCCCAGACATGGTCTTACATAAGTTCTAGCATATCTGTGTCGATGTCATGTCCCAAAAATGGTCATACACTGACACATCTCGTAGCCGATGCATGTCCCAGACATGTCTTACATTGGCTTACATCTCGAGGCCAAAGCATGTCCCAGACATGTCTTAAACTAGCACTCCTCTCAATACCGATGACATGTCCTAGACATGGTCTTACACTGGCTCTCATAATATGGTCGATGCATGTCCCAGACATGTCTTATACTAGCTCACACAAGAGACCCAAACGTCATGGCATGAATATCCGATTTATTTCCTAAGGTTCAATCGGGAATTATACTATCTCAATTCTCATCATATTTTCTCATTTTCACAATCAAGAAATTTATGCTATAATAATTTCAATACAATTCAAATACATATACTATTAATTTAGTTATACTATTTACTTGCAACTTACCTCAGATTACAAAATGCGGCGACTAGTCAATTTAGTCGATTTGTTCTATAATAAAAAAATGCACTTATTTAGTCACTTTATCAATCTAGGCACTCTACAATTCATAATTGGGCAAAATGACCAATTTGCCCCTAGACTTTTGTAAAATGATCATTTTATCCCTAAGCCCGAAATTTGATTTTTATCAAATTTCTTCACACCTTCAGCCTAGCCGAACCCTTTCTACTGTTATAGCAACTCCAAATTCCCAATATTTCACACACATCATCTATTTTACAATTTATGCAAAATAGTCCTTTTAGGTGTTTTCATGCTAACACCTTTCACAAAAGTTGTTTATAACACACCCAAGACTCATTTTCTTCCATAAAAACTAAGCAAACATTACAAATCCTTTCATGGAAGAACCCTAAAATCTTAATCATTTTGTAAAACAGTACCCTCATTTGAAAGCTTATGCTTCAAAGGTCTCAAAAATGCAAATATCATTAACAAAGGGTATGAAAATCACTTACTTGCGAGTCAACTAAGTAGTTGAAATTTCAAGCTCCCAAAGCCCTATTTTTGCTGGTAAAATCGGTGAAGAAGGAGAGGTGAAAGAGATGATATCATCCTTTGATTATTTTATTTCTACTTTAGTCAAAAATTCAAAAATCAATTACCGAACATTGAAAATTTTCAATTCATTGTCCCCTATGGCCGGTCACCCTATTTCTAAGGGTCTAATTTCCCTTTAAAGGCCCCCAATATTTATTCTCTAGCTATTTGACACCTTTAGCTATCAATTTAGGACTTTTGCACTTTATGCGATTTAGTCCTTTTTCGTAATTGGGCTGACAAACATCAAAATTACTTCACCAAATTTTTCATGCACTATTAAAAACATGCTATAACATCTAAATAATTGTAAAATAATTTATTCAACTCTGGATTTGCGGTCCTGAGACCACTATTCTGACTAGTACCAAATTCGAGTTGTTATATACACCATACCAAAGGGTACCAAAACATGGCATAAAAAAGGACATTCCAACCATCCTCAATCAAGCCTTTATCTTGCATAAATCCAAACAAAATTCACTAGATACCAAGTATCCTAATAAGCCATTTCCAAACATACCAAATTCATAATCTCAATTCATCAATATGGTCATTTCCAATCATGCATTATTTTACCTAAATTCACAAACATACCAATTTCAAATCTCAACTATTTAGTATCTTCAATACTAAATATCAATAAGCCATTTACCAAGCAACTATAAACCATATATTAAAGGCCATTGCACATATAGATATATACATCACCAAATAAGCCAAATCAAACAGCTAAAAGCATAACAATACATGTAGGCTATCATTAGTCGATAGATAGTGTGATGAGATCTCCTCTAACTTCCAACCCAAATGAGCTTCCGATATCTAAGCACACAAAGAAAATAACACAAAGTAAGCATGAAATGCTTAGTAAGTTCGTAATTCAAGAATAAAGCTTACTACTTCAGTTTATAACCATAATCCGCTTTAATCAATTCAATATATCTTGGCCTTGGTCTAAATAACATTAACATCTCAACTCTAATTATCATATAATTTAGCAACCCGTCTCAAAACAACGTAGCATAAGTACACACTACTTAGTGTATTCACATTTTCAAGCACGTGTATAAGAATTTTTACCACCTAATAACTCATACACTTTTCCATGCTTTCATAGCAATTCTATTTGAGGCATTTACCAATCTTTCCTTCTATATATATCAATTTAACCACGACTGAGTTCATCATGTATTCATATGTCATAAACATATATACCACTCAAATAATATTAATATGATATTCACAAACATATTAATTACAAGGTTAACACAAATTCAATCACATAATTACTCATAATGTTCACAACTTCCTTAGTTTCAATGCTCGTATAGCCTTCCATACATACCTCTATCGATAAGTATCTATTTCTCACCGTTTCACCTCTTCAATTTCCCCGTTGAACAATTTGGAATAGGAGTCAGATACTCAAGAGTCTCACACAATAAGTACCTATACCATGGCCCGAAGCAAAATTAAGGTAACTTATCTCCGGAGTACCTATACCATGGCCCAAAGCCAAATCAAGGTAACTCATCTCCGAAATACCTATACCATGGCCCGAAGCCAAATCAAGTTATGACTCGCACCCAAAGTGTCGATATCATGGCCTGAAGCCAAATCAATGAACTTACCCACTAAGTGCTAATATCATTGTCGATTCTTCATCGAACATTTTCGTAATGTCAAATTCATCAACAAGACAATTATAAAGCATTTAAAACGCAATTATACTAATGCTTATTAACATACGAACTTACCTCGAGTTTTTGTAACTACGAATTAGGTCGACTAATCTGATACTTTGTTTTCCCCCGTTCTAGATCCAATTATCGTTTATCTCAATCTATATAAAATCAAAATTTACTTATTTAATCATCATTTCATTCAATGTAGAACAATTTACACATTTTGGCAAAATTTCATTTTTACCCCTATTATTTTACATTTTTGCAATTTAGTCCTTATCACATAAAATCACAATTCATTCAATTTAATACAAATTCATGCTGTCCAAATATTACTCATTCTCATATCAGCCCATATTTATCATTTATTTTAAAATTCAACCACTAAATTTACATATTTCACAATTTAATCGAAAATTGACATTTTTACCAAAATTCACTTAATAAAACTTGTACATCTAACAACAATGATTTATTTTTCATCATCAACTAACAAAATACTCATGCATTCAACAATGGCAACATTCAAATACTTTAACAATTTTGAAATCGGAGATACGGGCTAGCTAGATTAAGCTGCAACGATCTCAAAAACGTAGAAATTATTAAAAACCAAGTCAAAATCACTTACTAATTACTCATGCAATTGCCAAAACCTAAAATATCATCCATGGCTTCTTCTTTCCCCTTAGTTTTGGCTATAGGATGAAGATGACCCAAAATTATAATTTTTGTTTTATTTATTATGTCATTATTAATTAATTACAAATTTAACTTTAATTTTAAACCATTTAAATCATCAATTTAATGTCCAAATATGTCCACTCATGTGTCAAATGGTCAAATTACAACATAAGGACCTCTAAATTAAGATTCCATAGCTATTGAATACCTTTAGCTAATGGCACTCCACTTTTACACTTTACGTGATTTAGTCCTTTTTATCAAATTGACCATTTAAACGATAAAATTTCTTCACAAAATTTTCACACATACATGCTATCATGTTGTAAACATTAAAATAATAATAAAATAAATATTTTAACTTCAGATTTGTGGTCCCAAAATCACTATTCTGATTTGACCTGAAAATGGGCTGTTACAACTCTCCCCCTTAGAGATTTTCGTCCTCGAAAATCTGATTAGAGATTAAATTAGATTTGCTTTCTTATAACCTTATCAATTTCTCACATAGCCTCGGATTTCTCAACTCTTTAATCTCACGAGCTAAGAGTCTAATCTATCCTTCGCTATACATCATCTCAAGCTGAATTTCAACTTCTGAAAGAGATATTATATACAAAGGGTCTTCTCTGAATCATCGCATCATAGATATAAGAAACACATTATGAATCTTCTCAAGTTTTGACAATAATATAAATTCAATAAGCCACTGACTTTATTTTCTCAATAATCTCATATGGCCTGATGAATCACGAACTCAACTTCTCTGTATAGTTAATTCAACAAAATTCTATTCTCACAGTAATACTTTCACAAACACTTAGTTCACTAACTAAAATTCAATGCTTTTACGTATCAAGTCTGTATATGTTTTCTGTCAATCTAAAACTTCTTTCTAACTGCTACAAATTACTTTCATTTTCTATTCAATTTCTCTGTTGAAATCAATCCCATGAATCTTTTTCTCACAAAGATCGATCCAATAACAACAGAGTTCAGTAATTGCAATCATACAATACTTCATACAATGCCATATTTATACTCATATGATAACTATTAATATGCTCAAACTCAACCAACAGTAATTGTCTTTCTTAATTATTTTCACATTCTAAAATATAGTAACAAATCATATCTTCAAGGATCTGAATCACTTCCTCAAATTATCCATCAGTTGGAGAATGAAATGCGGTGTTACAATGTAACCTTATACCCAAAGTTTACAATAGTTTTCTTTAGAAACACAATATAAACCTCAGATCTCTATCCGAAATAATGGACACTGGCACTCTGTAAAAAATGACAATTTCATAAATGTATAACTTAGCTAGTCTATCAAGAGAGAAATTATACATACTGAGATAAAATGTACAAACTTCTTCAACAATCAACAATAGTTCAGATAACATCTTCCTTTTACAAAATCCAACGAAATTTTATTTCATCTCCACTCAAATAATAACACAGACTGTAACAATCCCAAAGGTACTTGATAATCAGCTTTAACTTGTTGACAAATAAAACATTTGGATACAAGTTAGAAATATCACGTTTCATACGCATTCACCAGTAAAATTGTCTCAGATTATTATACATCTTAGTATTCCCCGAATGAAGAGATAATTACCACAGTGAGCTAGATATAACCATTGTTGTATAATCTCTTAATTTCTTAGTACACGAACTCTGTCTCGAAACAACAAATAATCATCAGTTCCAATTTAAAGCTCTAAATCAGAAGTCAATTCACGTTGAACTCTTTTAACTTGCACTTCACTAATATATTCTTCTACTAAAACACACTCCAAACTATTCAATGAAGCATTACTGAAAATCATAAACTCTTTACCCGATTCAGACTGAACCAAAACTAATGCTTCAGTTAAAAGTGTTTTGAACTATTTATAACTTTATTAACATATAATTAACCAAATCAAACTTCGCACAAATGAAAACTTCAACAATCGAAACAACTTTAATTTACAATAATATTTCTTAAATAGAACCATTCCGATAGATATAATTCTGTATCATGTCTTCTAAAATATGAATTCTTCATTTAGATATTCATCTATTTACCCGTGAACGCACAAAATTTATTTCCGGACCCAAACTCAAACACATATAACTCAATTAACCTTTTACACAAATAATCCAATCAAACTAAACAACTAAATCAATCTTGGCTATCAAACAATAACTTTTCAAAGAAAACCTTTCTTCTAGTTGTCAAGATAACTCAGACATACAATTTATCGCAATTTCTTCAGGATACTAGTTAAAGATCTTCTTAAAAACTACATAACTCGGATATGACATAACATTCCATCTTTACTCATTAACATATACCAAGATTTACCTGGAAGTGATAACTATTACACAAATTTGGACTTGATCTTCTATCGTCTATGCTTTTGCTGATGTTAATTCCCTTTCAAGAAAACTAGAAATGATTATATAATAAAGCTATCTCAACTCTTAATCATCAAAGTGTTGTACTATACTAAAGCCACCATCATCAGATAAAAATTATAATGCCATAATAAGACCGACATTTCAACCATATAATAGATAATATCCCAACTATTAATAATGCATTTAGAACACAGAAGAAAATCAATTATGGTTTCAACAGAAATAAATGCAGAAACATAACCTCTATAAATCTGATAGCAATACCACTGTACTCCCATGATTAAACCAGAAATTATAATCATAATAGATATATTCATCTCTGTCAAAAGAATATCTCTTGCAGATAATCACATAGAATCATAATAAAACTGAGGTAGCGAAATCTCAAAGTATGGAACTATATAGAATTTCTGAAAATTACAACACATATAGAATGATAAAGATCTCAATGATATCCCAAAGAAATTCCAAAAGAAAAAATCAGCCATAAGCACTGAAATCAGCTGAGATAGAAGCAATATAATCTTCATGTATATTTAACAAAACAATAACCAGTAAAAACAGAATACTAGCATCATATAGATTTTACCGTTGACTTTTCTATCAACACAATGAATAGAATACCAGGGAAAGATAGAGCAATGCCGATCATAACCCAAACAGGCCAATAATGCTTTCTTCTATCAGTATGTTTAACTGGCGTTCTCATATGATAAGAGTTTCATTTGAAAATAAATAGCCACATATACCTCTAAGAATAACTGATCACATAAAATACCTAAAAGAGGTCATTATAAGCTATTCGACTATAATGCTATACTCAGATATCTTTACAATTCAAACATTATTCCACTATCTAATTCTCTCATTACCAATTCCTCTTTATCCCAACACTAACAAAAATCAATTAAGTAGAACTTCCAGTTAATACATTCTTTAGACATCATACCTAAATATTTTGTTTCATCGAAGTCAACTTCTTCTTTAATAGTAACTTTGCATAATCCAAATAGCCTTCAAAACGACCCGATATCTCTTCTAGTATTATCTTTACTGTTGACTCATTCTCTTATCTAACCACAGTATTAATCCTTCAATCACAGAACTTTGTAATTCCATACTTGTAAGCTTATTCAATCTAAATCTTACAGATTTCATTGTAACACTATACTAATAAGGGGGAAGGTCATAAACCCTCAAATTTAACTCTCACATATACATGCACATAACATAACATTATCAATAAAAAAATATTACGAACTTTTATTCATACCTTTATGAATTTCAACTCATCATAAACACATTTTCGCTCAAATATTTTGAGTACCACTTTTTGTACTATCGGAATAAGCTCAGTTGGAAAGCATATCCATCTAATTAAAACAATTTTCATCAAAGTCGGCAGATACCACACTATTACAGGTTTTAATATGGCATGTATAGCTAGACTCAAATATGCTATGTTAGTCCTAGAATCGACTAAACCATAGCTCTGACAGTAATAAATGTAACACCTCTAACACGTATCCATCGCCGGAATAGGGTTATGAGGTATTACTGATCAAATCACAACATATAGCATACATTTATCAAACATAAAGCATTCATTCTCATAAATCATTTAACACAATCACATTGTCCCTACGAGGCCCAAAACATGCTCTAGAAGTGGTTTGGGACTAAATGGATAACTCAGAAAATTTTTACGAAACTTAGAAAATTTTTCAAACTGTAGGGGACACACGCCTGTGTACCCCAGCCGTGTGAACATTCGAAATGGGATCACAAGGCCGTGTCCCAGCCCGTGTCCTACCTCGTGTAACTCTCTAACTTGGTTCACGCCGCCAGACCACACACCCGTGTGTCTAGCCTGTGTGCCCTTCGAAATGGCCACACACGCCCGTGTCCAGGCCATCTACCAAGCCATGCCAAAACTAGGGAGTATACTGACTTGCACCACACGGCCAACCACAAGTCCGTATGACTAGCCCGTGTGAAAATTAGGTGCCACATGGCCAAACCAGACGCCCGTGTGCTAGGCCGTGTGAACAAAAATAGGCTATTTACCAAACCATTTTTCCACCCACACTTGTGCACACCTACACCATACCAAAAGGTACCAAAACATGGCATAAAAAAGATCATTCCAACCATCCTCAATCAAGCCTTTATCTTGCATAAATCCAAACAAAATTCACTAGATACCAAGTATCCTAATAAGCCATTTCCAAACATACCAAACTCATAATCTCAATTCATCAATATGGTCATTTCCAATCATGCATTATTTTACCTAAATTCACAAACATACCAATTTCAAATCTCAACTATTTAGTATCTTCAATACTAAATATCAATAAGCCATTTACCAAGCAACTATAAACCATATATTAAAGGCCATTGCACATATAGATATATACATCACCAAATAAGCCAAATCAAACAGCTAAAAGCATAACAATACATGTAGGCTATCATAAGCCAAAACAACCTATACATGCCATTGTAACCAAAATTAACAAACCATGGGTACCAAAATAGCCGATAGATAGTGTGATGAGATCTCTTCCAACTTCCAACCTGAACGAGCTTCCGATATCTAAGCACACAAAGAAAAATAACACAAAGTAAGCATGAAATGCTTAGTAAGTTCATAATTCAAGAATAAAGCTTACTACTTCAATTTATAACCATAATCCGCTTTAATCAATTCAATATATCTTGGCCTTGGTCTAAATAACATTAACCTCACAACTCTAATTATCACATAATTTAGCAACCCATCTCAAAACAACGTAGCATAAGTACACACTACTTAGTGTATTCACATTTTCAAGCACGTGTATAAGCATATTTTACCACCTAATAACTCGTACACTTTTCCATGCTTTCATAGCAATTTTATTTGAGGCATTTACCAATCTTTCCTTCTATTTATATCAATTTAACCACGACTGAGTTCATCATGTATTCATATGTCATAAACATATATACCATTCAAATAATATTAATCTGATATTCACAAACATATTAATTACAAGGTTAACATAAATTCAATCACATAATTACTCATAATGTTCACAACTTCCTTAGTTTCAATGCTCGTATAGCCTTCCATACATACATGTATCGATAAGTATCTATTTCTCGCCATTACACCTCTTCAATTTACTCGTTGAACATTTTGGAATAGGAGTCGGATGCTCAAGAGTCTCGCACAATAAGTACCTATACCATGGCCCGAAGCAAAATCAAGGTAACTTATCTCCGAAGTACCTATACCATGGCCCGAAGCCAAATCAAGGTAACTCATCTCTGAAATACCTATACCATGGACCGAAACCAAATCAAGTTATGACTCGCGCCTGAAGTGCCGATATCATAGCCTGAAGCCAAATCAATGAACTCGCACACTAAGTGCTAATATCATTGTCGATTCTTCGTCAAACATTTCCGTAATGTCAAATTCATCAACAATACAATTATAAATCATTTAAAATGCAATTATACTAATTCTTATTAACATACGAACTTTCCTGCTAAAACAACGAATTAGGTCGACTAATCCGATACTTTGTTTTCCCCCGTTCTAAATCCAATTCTCGTTTATCTCAATCTATAAAATATCAAAATTTACTTATTTAATCATCATTTCATTCAATTTAGCACAATTTACACATTTTTCCAAAATTTCATTTTTGCCCCTATTATTTCACATTGTTGCAATTTAGTCATTATCTCAAAAAATCACAATTCATTCAATTTAATACAAATTCATGCTGACCGAATATTACTCACTCTCATATCAGCCCATATTTTTCATTTTTACCAAAATGACATTTTTACCAAAATTCACTTTACAAAACTTGTACATATAACAACAATGATTTATTTTCCATCATCAACTAACAAAATACTCATGCATTCAACAATGGCAACATTCAAATATTTTAACAGTTTTGAAATCGAAGATACTGGCTAGCTAGATTAAGCTACAACGATCCCAAAAACGTATAAATTATTAAAAATCGAGTCAAAATCACTTACTAATTACTCATGCAATTGCCGAAACCTAAAATAGCATCTATGGCTTCTTCTCTCCCCTTACTTTCGACTATAGGATGAAGATGACCCAAAATTATAATTTTTGTTTTATTTATTATGTCATTATTAATTAATTACAAATTTAACCTTAATTCTAAACCATTTAAATCATCAATTTAATGTCCAAATATGTCCACTCATGTGTCAAATGGTCAAATTACAACATATGGACCTCTAAATTAAGATTCCATAGCTATTGAATACCTTTAGCTAATGGAACTCCACTTTTACACTTTACGTGATTTAGTCCTTTTATCAAATTGACCATTTAAACGATAAAATTTCTTCACAAAATTTTCACACATACATGCTATCATGCTGTAAACATTAAAATAATAATAAAATAAATATTTTGACTTCAGATTTGTGGTCCCAAAACCACTGTTCTGATTTGACCCAAAAACAGGCTATTACAGGTACATTTTATTTACTAACAATTTCAAAACGAACATTACAATGACCTGATTGAACTGAAATATGTGCCTTTGGATGTTGTTGGCCTTCACAATCAAATCAAAATATCTACTCAGCACCCATGCATGGAAAACAAACACATTCGCACAATAAGCATTGAAAACTTAGTGGTGCTAACAT
This sequence comes from Gossypium hirsutum, assembly GCF_007990345.1. Taxonomy (NCBI): domain Eukaryota; kingdom Viridiplantae; phylum Streptophyta; class Magnoliopsida; order Malvales; family Malvaceae; genus Gossypium; species Gossypium hirsutum. The sequence goes on along the minus strand of NC_053435.1, from coordinate 21,765,108 downwards.
AATTCGATTTCAAAACATCAAGGCATTAAGTAGTGAAGCATCTTGACATGACATTATACCATATCATCCACAATGAACATATATCATGATACCAATTCACCCTCAGGGTTTTTGCATAAAATTTTCATATGTCAAGTAAACCAAATTTCATTATCATGATTTAGCCCGTATAAACCGAATGAGGACTCAAGAATGGATACGTGGATTTATCCCCTAACATATCAAATATATGCTCTTGACCCTCAAGGTATTATATAAGAGCCAAAATAGATGCACACAAGCGCTGGTATAAAACGCACACAAGTGCCAATAATATGTTATTGACCTTCAGGGTATTATATAAGAACCAAATAAGATGCACACAAGTGTCAAAGCTTCCTCTAACATAATTAATCCTATGACATGCCAATTATACCCGAAACTATATTAGCCACCGTTTAATAGGGCATTTTGAATATCATTTATCATCGAAACACAATTCAATATAGTTTTCATCATGGTATCATAATCTCAAACACATATACATGCTAAACATCATACTAACCATTTTAAAAGTCATCAATCATAGTCATACATTGTATACCAACAATCATCACTATTAATTCCTTAGCTTAGCTACTTAAAAAGAATATGTAAGGAAATCAAATTAGGTTAGCATAACTCAAAATCATCACATGTCAGACAACTTCTCTTTCCCTTGTATTTTGAAGTCTCAGCCATATCTTTACTTACGTTCGATAATTCAAACATGAAAATAATGTTAGATCCACGCATTCAAACAAAGAAAGTATTGAAATCAAACATGATATGCATAACCCTAACTTGACTTCTTAGATCCCCAGCGTAAGATTTTCACGTAACTCGTAACTCTCCCATTCAAATCTAATTTCAACTATAGAAATATAATTTAGAGAACTCGAGCTATTGAAAAACACACCTATTATTTAAAGTTATTGTCATTCTCTATCTAACTTCCAAAGCATCGACCATAGCCATTAAGCATTTTTTTCCTTTCCAATTCAATATTTAAAAGTATGGCCTTATATTAACTCTCATTTTTAAACTATCAAACTAACTAAAATTCAAAGGAATATTCACTAACTTTTGTAGAGAAGCTCACGATAATAGAGGATAAAAACGTGCCAATTTTTTTCTTTGTTTTACCATTTGGAGAAGAAGAGAATAATCTTTTTTTTCTTACTTTTCCTTAGTTTTCTTAATTATTAAAATGAATTAAATCTATAATTAACATGATATAATGGTTGAGAAAAAATTATGGAATGGTTAATGGTAATCTATGGTATGGATCAACACTCTCCACGAAGCTAATTAAGGTTTTGATTTAATTACTCACATAGCCTAAGTTTAATAACATATTAAGAGCTTTTCTTAATCTCTTATCTAAATTCTTCAAATTTAATAACTTCTACAATTTAATCCTTATGCTGTAATTACTAGGTTTCTAATAAATTACTTAATAACAACCTTCTTTATTCTCGTATTCATCTCGAAAATCTCTCAATTTAGTTTTCCGAAATAGCTCATTTAAGAAATTCGATAATTGAATTTTCTGATACCGATGAAAAGGGGTAGTTACATTGAGTTGGTGTCACCTAATAAAAAATTTGCAAGTGTCTAGATTTGAACCCGTGCTATTTACATCAATAAAATATTGATTTTGTCATTGAACCAAAACTTTATGTTAATATAATATTTATATTTTAATTGTCTTATGCATATTTCATGAGTTATTAATTAGTTTCAAACCATAGTTTCATTATTTATTGTATTTTACTTTTAAATATACCTCTGTGTTCTAAACATGTAATTTTTGTATGCATACACGTGAGATAGAATTTCCAAATTTTCTAATGTAAAATTAATTATTTAACAGAAATAGGAAAAATATTTGATTCACTACCCACAAATAGAGTTTGGGGTGATAGCAAGTGTTTTGCAAAGTATAGTAAAATATTTTAAAAGAAAAAGAAATATATAAAAGAAATGAAAACATAATAATTTTTTTAACTCCACTTGTGAAGTTTAAAAAAGTATAGTGCCAGCAACTTGACCGCCGCCAAACATGCGAAAGTCTAGGCTAGAAATGTTGTAACAAGAAAAATAGAAAATACAACAATGATGTCCGCAAGTGTACAAGTAAAATTGTAATATAGTAAGTTTACAATGAAGTACTTCGGGAAATATTCCGAGGATCGTACCCAAGGGAGGATGGATTAAACTTAAATTTATCTTCTATATGAACAGGGCTAAATAGCAATAACCGAAAATTATAGTACGACAAATAGCAAGAAAATTGAATATCGACAATAACATAAATTACTAAAAACAAATTAACATTCGAATTAAATATTAAATAACAACCAGGAGATTAACTCTCATTAGTGTTCATAATTAACTTCAAAACTCGGGTTTTAATAAATTAGCTAATAACTAACCAATTATTACCTATCGGCCCCCAACTAATTAATTAATTGAAAAAACCATTTACCTCTCAACCTCGCAGTTTAAACCAGGATAAATTATGGAATGCTCAGTAAACTATTCTCTCGACCTCATTTACCTAGATTACTTCTTAGGGTTTTCAGTCCTAGGGTTTAAGCATGCATAATGTAGCGCCCCAACACTCGGCCTAGAAGTTTGGACCGGATCTCAGAGGCTACATTGATCACTAAAGTGATCTGGAAGTAATTTTACTAAACACGTTGTTGAAGTCTCATTACAACATGGAATAGCTTGATTCTAGCTAAACCATTAAATTATTTTCGGGTTAAACAGAAAACTTCAGATTACGACAAAAACGTTCAGAGTTATAATTCTATAGTTTTCAAAGTTTAGTCAAACTGGTAGTTTACAAAATTAGTCCAAGGTTAAAATTTATAAAGTTTGAAATTAAATTTAAACCATAGTTCTTATAGTTCAAAACAATTTATCAAAACAGGTACTGAAAGAAGACTTATTAACTTGCTTTTAAATGCGACTATCCAAGACCTCCAGTATGCCGAGTCCAACTTTAGATTATGCGAGTACCTGAAAAAGAGAAACTAAGGGGGGTGAACTACACAAGGTCAGTGTGAGCCCAAAACCAAACTAACAATAGAATCATAGAACAGGATGTCGGATAGCAGTTTAATAGTGAAGCGTAATTACAGAGATATATGGAACTAAAAGATAAACATGGAACCAACGTCCCCACCGTATGTAACAATTCAAGCACACCATATCATACACGAAAACTCAAATTTAAAACCCATCAACAGGTCGACACCAAAACACTTATCATCACAGACACAATGTTCCAAAGTGTCACTATGCTAACACCTCAATACACGCAAGATCAGTCACAAATGTTAAGGCATACAGACAAATATGTGTGAATGCACAAGTATTAAAAACCCACCCATCCAGCCAAACACCTCTCTATTCCACATTCACACCATAAATGAGCTTTAAGAAGCCGAACCAACTATGCGCACCCCATAAGACCTCGAAAGGCCCATCCAACCTTACATACCACGTATGTGGAACTAAGCCACATAAATATCAGTATGCAGCTGAGCTGCCAAAAGTATCATACTGTGCAGTAAACCACTATACAGATGTTTTGCAGTTAAAACTGAGAAATCAGATCAGACTTCCTTCACTTCATATCCCAAACACGAAATTATAATGTAAATGCAAAAATGCACACCATACATTACCAGTCACACAGACACAAAAGCTCGTAAACAATCAGTCAATTACAAAATCGATGTACATAGTTTCCAGACAATCACACACCAGAAAAATAGAATCGAAAGTACGCACGTTCAATCGACCAAATTTAGAATATTATATCATAATATTCAAAGATTAAGCAACATCACATTAATGAGTCACTTAACTAATGCAACGATTGCTTATAATAGATATGTCTGAGCCAAAACAGAGTCTTAACAACCCTTACTAAAGCCTAACTAAGGGTTAAAACACACAGGATCACAAACAAGTCAAAAACAGACATAGTACAAAAGTTGGTGACATAAGGCCACATGGCCGTGTGGAAAATGCCCAAGCCGTGTGGGGGTCTACATGCCTATGTGGAGGCCACACACACCCGTTTGAAGGCCACTCATGCCCATGTGAGCAGCCCATGTAACTCATTGTCCAAAAGTGCTAAAAATTAATAGCAAAGGAGACACAGCTGTATGGTGATCTCACACGCTCGTGTGGAGACACATGCCCCTGTGGCTAGGCCGTGTGGCACTAAAAATCATCTAAAACCCTAATTCCCAACTTCACACGGTCGTGTGACCCACCCGTGTGGAGCACATGCTCATGTGGCCACTAGTGTGGTGACGAAACCACACAGAAACAGCCTGAAAAACATGTGATTCACCACCAAACTGACCCCCCAATTACCTAAACCCAAAAGTATACCAGAAATTGCAGATTTTCCTATGATACACCATCAACTCAAAACAAAACAACATCTATATTAAAAAATTGCGGAAACACACCAAAATTGTCAAATATCACAGAACCCAAGCAACAATTCGTTGAAGGAACAGAAACGTTTTCGAACACACACCTGAATACGCGATTAAAATGCCCAAAATAATTAACGCCTTAAATCTACCGATTTTGGAACCCCTGTCGACGGAATTGCACAACAACACAAAAGAAATGGAGTAGAATCAAAGGAACAGAGTTCCAATTAAAAGAAAGAAGAAAACAAAAATAAGAACATGCTAAAAAGAAAGTGGAAGAAGAAGAAAAGAAGAAAACGTATAGAATAGGAAGAAAAGAACGTGAAAAAGAACTTGACTTCTTTGCAAATAAAATAAAATTAAAACTAATAAATATTCATACTTTTAAATCAAAACTAAAAAAAAAGTCCCTTAAAAAACTCTTGAGGACTCGAACCAGGGACCCAAAGGCACACTAACACACAACAAACCACCAGACCAGCAACTCCATTCTGACATTAAAACACAACAACAAACCCAATTGTCAGATCTAACCACTAACCCTACCTATAATTCTCAAAACTTCTAACCTTAGAAACCAAGGTGTTACAACTCACCCCTCCTTAAATAAATTTCGTCCCCGAAATTTCCCACTAATAGGACAGTTGTCTAGCACAACTCTACCACTACGCTCCCGTTGCGCACTCTAAACCGAAATGCTACCGTACCAAACATTTAAATCTCACACCCATAACCTGAACATCTAACCTCTAAACCAGATCAACGTACTTACATACACGGACACTCGAACCTAAGACCTCAAACACACAACTAGTACACTCAGCCATTAAAGTAGATACATATTTTTTCATCACACACACACAAATGTTATCCAACGAATAAGCAATCAATGTCATTCCTACAAATAACACACAAAATCACTACAACCTACAATCATATCTGTCTCAATGTCGTCGCGGACACTCCCTAATTCGATGCTTTATGGACACGCATCTAAGACACGCTCCCAACTTCTTCCAATAGTCACCCGAATGGCATTTCTTACAGTGCCCACAAACCAATATGCTTGCCCCATTACCAGAACCATCCGCATAACCTTTACTAACACCCAACTGCGTTTTTATACGCTTCGCAGACCAAGGCTCCAACCTCAAGGCCCTTTTCCTCCCACAATCCACACACCTTCCTTGAACTAACTTTCTATTCCTCTCTAACACCTCTCTCACCACCAGAGCCAACAGCTAGGTACCAACTTTCGGTTTATCACTACCCGAAATTAGCGGAATCGCATTGCCTTCTGACTCCTGAATAAGCTTACGTCCAGGTGAAGCCAATGACTCTTCGAAAGCCTCATCAGATTGGCCCTCACGATCATGCTTACCATCAGAATCTATATTGGTCTTGTGAGTAACTTAGAGTATCTAAAATTTTAGAAAACAAACACAAAATAAATATGAAAATCTATATTTATGATCTTACAGTTTCAAATTTTCACCCTGGACCAATATCAGAGTCTCAGACATTTTATCTCCTTAAAATTAGTGAAACACATACCATTTCAAAAAACTGTGGTATGGTTTATCAAAACTTTTTTAAAATGAACACGCGAGCATATGGATACGTAAAAATACAAGTTAAGTTTTTGCAAACTTGGCTCTAATACCACTAAATGTAATGCCCCTACACCCGGCCTAGAAGTTTGGACCAGATCTTAGAGGCTACATTGATCACTGAAGTGATCGAGAAGTAATTTTACTAAACATGTTGCTGAAGTCTCATTTCAACATAGAATAGCTTGATTCTAGCTAAACCATTAAATTATTTCCGGGTTAAACAGAAAACTTTAGATTACGACAAAAATGTTCAGAGTTATAATTCTATAATTTTCAAAGTTTAGTCAAAATGGTATTTTACAAAATTAGTCCAAGGCTAAAATTTATAAAGTTCGAAATTAAATTTAAACCATAGTTCTTACAGTTCAAAACAATTTATCAAAATAAGAACTGAAAGAAGACTTATTCACTTGCTTTTAAACGCGACTGTCCAAGACCTCCGGTATGCCGAGTCCAGCTTCAGATTATATGAGTACCTAAAAAAGGGAAACTGATAGGGGTGAGCTACACGAGCTCAGTATGAGTCTGAAACCAAACTAACAACAAAATCATAGACCAAGATGCCGGATGGCAGTTCAATAGCGAAGCATAATTACAGAGATATACAGAGCCAGAAGGTAAACATGGAACTAACGTCCTAACAATTCAAGCACACCATATCAGACACGAAAACTCAACTGAAAAACTCATCAATGGGTCGACACTAAAACACTTATCATCAAAGACACAATGTTTCAAAGTGTCACTATGCTAACACCTCAATACACGCAAGATCAGTCACAAAGGTTAAGGCATAGAGACAGATACGTGTGAATGCATAAGTATTAAAAACTCACCCATTCAGCCAAACACCTCTCCGTCCTACAATCACATCACAAATGAGCTTTAAGAAGCCTAACCAACCATGCACTCCCCATAGGACCTCAAAAGGCCCATCCAACCCTACACACCACGTCTGTGGAACTAAGCCACATAAATATCAATATGTAGCTGAGCTGCCAAAAGTATCATACTGTGCAATAAATCGCTATACAAATGTTTTGTTGTTAAAATTGACAAATCAGATCAGACTTCCTTCTCTTCATATCCCAAACCCTAAATCATAATGTAAATAAAAAACTGCACAGAATACATTACCAGTCCCACAGACACTAAAGCTCGTAAACAGTCAGTCAGTTACATCATTGATGTACACAGTATCCAAACAATCACACACCAGATAAACAGAATCGGAAGTACACACGTTCAATCGACCAAATTTAGAATATTATATCATAATATTTAAAGATTAAGCAACAACATATTAACGAGTCACTTAACTAATCCAAAGATTGCTTATAACAGATATGTCTGAGCCAAAACAGAGTCCTAACCACCCTTACCAAGGCCTAACTGAGGGTCGAAACACACAGGATCACAAACAAGTCAAAAGCAGACATAGTACAAAAGTTGGGCATATGGGGGTCTACACGCCTATGTGGAGGCCACACACACCCATGTGAGCATCCCGTGTAACTCACTATCCAAAAGTGCTAAAAATTAAGAGTAGAGGAAACATGCCTGTGTGGATCACCACACGCTCGTGTGGGGCACCAAAAATCATCGAAAACCTTAATTCCCAACTTCACACAGCTGTATAACCACCCATGTGGTCACGAAACCACATCAAAATAGCTTGAAAAACACGTAATTCACCACAAACCGACCCTCCAATTACCTAAACCCAAAAGTATACCAGAAATAGTAAATTTTCCTATGATACACCACCAAATCAAAACAAAACAACACCTATATCAAACAATTGCGGAAACACACCAAAATTGTCGAATATCGCAGAACCCAAGCAGTAATTCGTTGAAGGAACAGACAGGTTTTCGAACACACACCTAAATTCACGATTAAAACACCCAAAATAATCGATGCCTCAAATTCGCCAATTTCGGAACCCTCTGTAGACGGAATTGCACAACAACATAAAAGAAATTGAGTAGAATCAAAAGAACAAAGTTCCAATTAATAGAAAGAAGAAAAAAACAAGAACGTGCTAAAAAGAATGTGGGAGAAGAAGAAAAGAAAAAAATGTATGGGATAGGAAGAAAAGAATGTGAAAAAGAACTTGACTTCTTTCCAAATAAAATAAAATAAAATTAAAACTAATAAATATTTCTACATTTAAATCAAAACAAAACAAAATAAAAACAAAGTCCCTCGAAACACTTTTGAAGACTCGAACCAGAGACCCAAAGGCACACTAACACACAACAAACCAACTAATTCTACGACAAACCCTAATTCTTCAATTAATTACTCCCACGTCCAATTGTTAATCTTCCTAAGGAAGTTAGCTATGCATGAATCTACATGAAATTTCCCCAACACTTAATTTAAACATGAAAACAAGAATTAAATTAAAAATAAGGGAAAAATAAATTGATTCATTTTGATGTTAAAACGCTCAGTAGATGAAAATCCTTTGATAGTCGTCGAGATATTGTTGATTGCAATAGGAAACTAGAAGAAAAAGATCAACAACTAAATAAATGATGGCTTAGATTCAAATCGAATCTAAATCTGAAAACAAGAATGAAAATTTTTTTTATTCTAATAAAAACTAAATTCACTAATTAATAATCTAAGAACGACCCCTTTAAACTTAGCCTAGACTTTACTATATAAAGGAAATTGTAGCTGCCCTAATTAGGTTAAATACAGGCCTTAAAATTGATAAAATTACATTGTGCAGACGAAAACACCCTTGGCATTATTTTGTCCTCCATCATAGCGGTGTTGCAACACCATAGGACTGATATCGTGACATAAAAGGTCGAATGGAACTTCTAGAGCTTCGAACTATGGTGTTGCAACCCCACTTTTTGGTGTTGTGACTAACCTGCTGTCAAATGTAGTAGTAATTTCAATATATTTTCGCACTTAAAGAGCTTATTATCTAGAAATTTTAGTATTAATTATTATAGTTTTAGTATTTAGTAGTTAATAGTAAAAGTTAGAAAAATAAGTATTTTTAACACATTTTATGAGTGTTGTGACATATTAGGTTGACATGGGCCTTAGGTAGTTCTAATTGGTGTAATTGAGTGTGTAAGATGATGAATTATAGGCCCATTTGGAATAGGAGTAAGGGACAAGTGATGCACAAGTACCTCGAGCTGTCAAAGGATGAAACGAACTAAAGGAGGCACAAAACCTATGTCGTGTCGTGCCATCCGCCCTTTCTAAAATATGCCACGGTCATGGACTTTCTTTAGAATTATCTACTGAAATTTTTTTTTACTTCTTAACAGACTTCATCGAATACCACCACAGTGTCCAAACTCACATCACATAACCTCTCAACACTCAACTATACCCTTCTTCCCTAATATTATCAATCACACCTCATATATCTAACATAAGTACACATTCAGATAGGTTAAACTTATTTTCTTAACCAAATCATACTTCAGTACAAGTTTCACACATATCAACACGATCATATAACACGGTATACATCTCAGGCACATAGACATAGTTGCTTCATAAAATCACATACATCTATACATACAATTCATTACATACTAGACTTATAAGGATACTATACCAAGATTACATCCCTATTTTTAGCAATCATTCAAGTATTCATACACCATTTCTTGAACATAAATCACAAACGATCTATCTAGAAGGACTTGTTGGAGTAGATATTAGGGACTCACCTGAGACTCACCTTGTCGTAGGTCATAATCCTCAATCCTGAACATCTTTCACGAACTAGCAACATCAACTTCTTAAAAGAACATGGATCCATTATTAAAACTCATTTACAAATAGATTGCTAACATCTCATCTACAGATAACCCCGATGTAGTGCCTCTTATTCATAACTTACTGTCTATATATTTCATAATATCCTTACTCTTAATATGCAAAGTTATCAAACTTACCAGGAGATGGAACATCCTCTGTTTAACCAAAGACTTTAGCTTCTAGTTTAATAGAGAAGAAATACAATTAGATTTGAGAAGAAAGAATCAGAAAGAAATTTTGTAGAAAGACAAACGTTTCTCAGAAGCTTCTCACATAAATATATATAACCCCGTCCTACTTGGTGGAATTTAACAAGTGTCGCTTAATTCAAAACTTGTCCTTCTTAATAGCCTACAGATTCCGAGAGATACATAAATGAGAACCTCCCATAATGGATTTTAGACCAATAAATCCTCCTAACCAGGTCATTTTACAACCCAACTTAGCACATTACTTCAAACAAATAAGGCGTACTATACATTTGGCGGTTACTCATACCATAATCACCTTTTTGCTTAACAAAATCTTTTTTTTTAACATAGTAAAATAACATGAGATGGAATCTCCACTTTCTTACTCGGTAGTTGTATATGCCCACTCCTATTCGCTAGAAGATTGTAACATGACGGATTGCACTATGCCGAACAAATAACTTTGTGACTCTACGCCTAAATCTTGGATCTGCTAGACTTGGGGTGTGACATCATGTCTGCCAAGTGTAGGCTCGCTTCGAATTAGAAAATTTTCCAAAAAATTACCAGTGGGGCACTTTTGTAATTTCTCTAAACTTTTGGGTCAAGTTGTAAATAAGAAAAATATTTCTAGAAATCTTTTGAAATAATTTCTTCAAAAAATTCTCTTTACAACTTTTTCTTGAATTCAAGTCTGAAAAATAATGACTCAAGGCTCTCTTTATATTGGGAGAGTTTAGAAAGTTCAATTATAATTAAACTTAATCACTTTAATATTAAATTAATATAGTACTTATCAAGGTAAATATTAGATTAAATTTAATATTAAATTTATTAAATTAATAGAATATCTATCTATAAGATAAATATTTAATTTAATTTAAATATTAAGATAACCACTTTAATATTAAATTAACAAAATACTATCAAGATAAGTTGAGTCTCAATAAAGTCCTAGTAGAAGTGTGATTCCTCCATTGATCAATCGTGGAAAGACCACCCGCCGGCCACTAGAATCTCGTCGTCGTTGCCACCGACATTGTCATGTCCGATGGTGCCATCACAGGCGCGGCACCCTTACGGCACCCTGAGCCGATTCGGTTATTGTCTGTTTAGTTCTGGCCAATGACAGCTTGACCGGTCTAGTCCTGACACCAGTTGGACCGTCAGCCCGATTTCACATGTCAAGCACGGTTTGACCAGTTTTTGGGTCTTGGTCTCGATTTTGGGTTCGTGTGTCTAATTTTCAATCTCAAGTCCAATTTTCAAGTTCAATTACCCATGGGCCAATTGTCTGACTTGAAAATTAATTTCCAAAAATATCATATTTATTTTAATTAATTTGGTTAATTTAAATTTACTTATCAAAATTAATTTTCCCAAAAATCACTTAGATTTTCCAAATTAATTTTTCAAGAAAATTCTTTAATCAAATTCTCTAGTTGAACAATTCTCAGGACTGCCTAAGTTAATTTCTACATCGAATAAATCGACTCAATTAAATTATTTCAAGAGTCGTAGAATTTCTTTCTGATTCAAATACAATTCGATCGAGCTTTTTTTGAGCTAGTGGAAGGACCAATCAGATATATACAATTAGGCTCGAGTAAGTGCAATTATGTGCAGAAGCATTAGATAATTCGCAATTTACTTAGTCATGAAGTCAATCCACAAGAAGTACCATAATTGAAAACTCCTTATTGTATACTCTTTACAAAAGCAATTCAACCAATTGTTTTATCTAGTAACCTCCTTATGTGTGTGTTACCCTCATATGATATCCTTGATTCTTTTGAGTTAAATCCATTCACTCAATACAACCCTATTTTATCTCATTGCCACCATTGTGTCCATTCACTCAATACAACCCTATTTTATCTCATTGTCACCATTATGTCTTCTTAATAATTAATATAATCACTTTAAACAAATGACTGTGATAAATTGCTCATTCGAGAACAAGCAACCCGCGATCACGTTCCATATTTATCAATCCACACAATGCCAATGAGAGAATATCATTAACTCTTTAATCGATCTATGAATTCCATTGTTGCTAGTAAAGCCATGTCATACACAAGTCATGTACCTAACATATCGACTATGGGGTTGATCATTTTTAGAGCATAAGCCTCCACTTATATAAAAGCACATGAGTTACATACACATGGTCAGTGGCTAACTCAGGATTTAGGTAAACCACAACACGAACGTCACAAGTGAATTAATTCACAAACAAATTCAAAATTAATTCATCTTGAGTCTAGTCAAATGTATCATTCTTCTAATGAATACATTTATGTCTCTACCCATAGAGTCAATTATTCCAATAGCCAAGACTCGTCACCTCCCTAATTGGAATTATAGACTACATAATAATCCTTTTAAGTATTTGAATTAAGTGCTCATTTTGGTTCTTTTACGGGATTAGAACTCGTTTAGATTATCTACTGAAGTAAGTTGTCTTTCTCATAACTTAAATGTTCTTATAGTGCCACTTATCATCAGTTTGAACTTAGATAATCAATGAGCTAATATTCGCTTGTCACAATTTCGCTGTGCATGCAAAACATGAAAGACAAAAACACAAAAGATATAATAGTAAAATGTGAAATTAACTTTATTTATTCATCGTTCAAATACATAGAAAATAATTACATGTTTACTACAATATAGGCACATTTCCTAACAAAATAAAGTGGAATTAGTTTTCTCGCACTTAGTGATAGCCTTATGGTGACAGACAAAAGTGCTGATGGGACGGCTAGGTCGTGTCTTACAACAAATAAAGTTTTCAATATTGGAAACAAGTGTGGAATATCTTACAGGGAATAGGAAATGAAAATAACCATAAATAAAAAACCACTAGGCAAGAATGTGCTATCCATGTAACAACCTGGTTTTAGCTAAATCAGAACAGTGGTTTTGAAACCACTAATTTGATGTAGGAAAATTATTTTAATATTATTTTATGTATTTACAGCATGATTGTGTGTATGTGTGAAAATTTTGTGAGCTAATTTTATTGTTTAATAGCTCAATTTGAGAAAAAAGACTAAATCGCGTAAAATGCAAAAGTTGCATTCTACTTGTTTAAAGTGCTTAATTGCTATGGTTTATTAAATGAAAGGTCCTTATGATGTTATTAAACCAGTGATAGTGGAATTTGACATAGATGGCCTTATATCAAGTGATTTTATATGTTTATTATAAAGGTTAAAATGGTAATTAGGTTATTAAGTTAATATTAATTAAAAAAAAAGAAAATATGTTTCATAATCATCTTCCACCACCAAAATTACAAATTGAAGAAGCCATTGGAAGCCATTAGGGTTCGGCACTTTGAGGGATCAATTGGTATGTGATTTTAGCTCGGTTTTTTTATGATTTTTACATTTTTGAGATCGTTGCTTTGTATTCTAGCTAGCCCATGCCTTAATTTTTGAATTTGTTAATGATTTTGTGAAGTGGCATTGATGAATTGTAACACCCTTACCCGTGTCCAACTCTGGAACAGGGTACAAGGCATTATCGGATTAATCGTTCACAAACATGCAAAAACCGAGCTATAAAATTTCTTTTAAATCAAAACTTTTCATACATATGCATAACGTCTCATACACGAGCCTACGAAGCCCTAAACATGCATTGAAAATAGTTAGGGACTAAACTGAAAACCTTAGAAAATTTTGGGAAAACTTAGAAAATTTTTCCATGACACAAGGTCACACGCCCGTGTGGACATAGGGACACACCCGTGTGTCCAGGACACGCCCGTGTCCTCAGGCAGTGTAACTCTCTGACTATGAAGTCAGCGAATAATCTGAACTACACGGCCAAGCCACACGCCCGTGTGTTAAGGCCGTGTTCCCCTACACCGTTGAGACACACGGCCGTTTCTCAGCCCGTGTGGCCAACACTTAGGCTATTTTCCAAGCCTTTATGTTACTCTTAATCCTTCACATCTTTATACCCACCAATGACACATGTCATGACATCATTTTAATGATTTAGCATCTCATATTAAGGCACATTCATAACATTAACATGTTACCATTCACACATTTCACATACTCATATAATATCAAGTCGAGACACAACAATACCTATTCATTAGCCTTGTCATTTAATGACCACTTTTACCAAATTTTCATAATCGTCATCTTATTTCCATATTACACATTTAATTCATGGCCATGACCATTTCAATTGGTCATAAAGCATTCATTATGCACCTAATTCATAACACCAACCATATATGGCCAACAAGCATAATCACATCATCACATCACAAGCATTAGAACATAGCATAGATAGATAAGTCCACAAACCATAATCAATATGAGCCACATATCATGGCCATATATAAGTGACTCAATGTAAGCCAATATCTTTGTCTAATCATAATAATAGCTAACATAAAAGCTAAATCCCTATACATGCCACTCACAAGAAAACACTAAACAAATATGGGTCAATACTTCAAAGGCAATGGCTTGATAGTATGATGCTGCCTCTGACGATCTCCAACCCCAAGCTAACCGGTCAACACTAAAGAAAAGGAAAGGAAGGGCATAAGCTTTATATCTTAGTAAGACCGTATGAAAATAATAAGCAATTTATCAACTTGCTTCTCAAGGTAATACAACCATATTTGCACTTTTATTTATGTTCAGGTCAAGTTATTTTCTCAAGTCATAGTTGTTAAATTATTTATATTTGGAGCTACGGAACTCCAAATTAAGTTCTGCTAATTTTTCTTGAAACTAGACTCATATATCTTTTTACCATAAAATTTTCAGAATTTTTGGTTTAGCCAATAAATATAGTTTATTCCTTTAAGTTACCCCTTTTTGCTGTCTGACAGTTCCGACCCCTCTTCACTAAAAATTCATTATCTCATGATACGAGACTCAGATGATTTTCCCCTCTATTTCTCTTGAAAATAGACTCATTAATAATTATAATTATTTAGATTATAACCCATAAATATTTTTTAAAATTTTAAATGATTTTCTCAAATCAGAACAGGGAATTTCGAAATCATTCTAACTCTGTTCCACAACAATTTAAATATCTCATAACATGAAACTCCTTTACTTATACCGTTTCTTCTATGTGAAACTAGATTCATTAAGCTTTAATTTCATATTTTATTCAGCCTCTAACTCAATTTCCACAATTTTTAGTGGATTTTCAAAGTTGGACTACTACTGCTATCCAAAACTGATTTAGTGTAAATTAATGATACTAAGTTTATCACACCTTATTAATTCATTTTCACCACATTGGTAAAGATACATATTTATACATCATAAGTATAGACCTATAATCACAAGGTCATCACAAAATCATTCTCATAGGCATGAATTACTTATTTACATCTTCACCAAATATGCATCATAAATCGAAATCATTTCTCATGAGCTTGGCATACATACCTGTGTTACTCAACATGCTCATATTCATTCCTCACTAATCATACAACATGAATTGAGTTCACATCTCATCAATATCATGTAAGTACCTATACCACTCACAATACAGCCATAATCTCTATCATTGTGACTTAAACCATAAATTTCCCGTTGACCCATTTGGAACACTACAAGATATTCAATAAGCCTCAAACATAGGGTAAGATGCCGACGCCATGTCCCAGACATGATCTTACACTGGCTAACACATCAAAGTAGATGCCATATCCTAGACAGGTCTTACACTAACTTTCATATATCGAGGCCGATGTCATGTCCCAGACAGGTCTTACACTGGCTCTCATCTATCGGTGTCGATGCCATGTCCTAGACAGTCTTACACTGACACACAACAAGCTAATGCCATGTCCTAGACAAGTATTACACTAACTTGTATATTTCCAGGCTGATGCATGTCCCAAACATGTCTTACACTAGTTCTCGTCTCAATGCCGACGCATGTCCCAGACATGTCTTACACTGGCTCTCATAATGTGGCTGATGCATGTCCTAGACATGTCTTACACTAGCACACATATCACCCAATGTCATGGCATGAATATCCAAATCTATTCCTAATGTTCAATCGGGAGTATTTATTTCATTAATCTCTCAATGTGCATCCTTATATTCATAATCAAAGCAATTTATGCAATATCAATTCAATCACACATCATAACAATGTAGTTGCATTATTAACATACAACTTACTTGTTTCAATGGAATGTCATATTCCATCAACATATAATTAAATACAATCATAAAAAAATAGATTTCAAGTAAATTAACAATAACATGGATAACAAGTTTATTTAGTCACACGGACTTACCTCAAATGCAATTTTGGCTAATTATTCTCTTTTGTCCTTAACCACGTACTTTCTTGATTTAAGCCCGAATCTCGATTTTCTTGATCTAACATGATGAAATCCACTCATTTAATCACTAAATAAATTTGGACAATCAAAATTCCCATTTTGGGCAAAATGACCATTTTGCCCCTAGACTTTCACAAAATGACCATTTTACCACTAGGCCCAAAAATCTATTTTTATCAAATTTCCTTATTAGCCAAGCCTAACTGACCATTTATTACTTTTATGACAACCCCAAATTTCCACTATTTCACACAATTACAACCTATTTTATACCTTTTACAAAATGGCCCTTTTAGGTGTTTTAGATGAAAATCACTTTACAAAAGTTGTTTATTTCACAAACATAACTCATATTCTTCCATAAAATTTTAGTTAAAAACACATGATTTCATGGCAAAACCCTAGACTCTCAATCATTTTTGCAAAATAGTCCCCTCAATAGCTAGATTAAGCTTTAGGGTTCTCAAAAATGTGAAAATCATCAAGAAAGACCATCAAAATCACTTACTTGCATGTGTGAAGAGTGGCTGAAAATTTCAAGCTTTCAAAACCCCTATTTTTCTGGTATTTTCAGTGGAGAGAATGAAGGTGAAAAGATGATATCACTTTCTCTTTATTTTATTTTATTTCTAGTCAAAGCAATTCACCAACTTCACCAACTTTTGACTTTTCTAGTCATCTTTGTCTCTATGGCGGCCTAGCCTTTCTTAAGGGTCCATTTGCTCTTTAAATACCCCAAATTTGTTTCTCTAACTATTTAACATATTTATCTAGCAAAACAAAACTTTTGCCCTTTATGCGATTTAGTTTTTTTTTCTCAATTAAGCTAGCAATCGCTAAAATTATTTCACCAAAATTTTCATGCACTCATATAATCATGCTATAACACATAAAATAACATTAAAAATAATTTCTCTGGCCCCGGAATAGTGGTTTCAAAACCACTACTCTGACTAGGCCCAAAATCAACCTGCTACATGAATACTTGAGTTTTTGAATGTTTGGTGATGAAAAATGAATATTTTTTGATAGTTATACGAGTTTTGTTAAGTGATTTTAGCTAAAAATGCATTTTAAGGATTAAATTGTGAAAAGTGTAAATTGGGTGGATGAAATGTGAAATAAATGAAAGTTTTGGATTGTTAGGGACATATATGAAATTCGGCCAAGCATGAATCTTGTTGAATGGTGTGAATTTTGTGTATTTGTAAAATAAATACTAAATTGTAAAAATATGGAACTTTAGGGGCTAAAGTGTAAAATGCCCAAATATGTATTGTGGACTAAATTGAATGATTCGTTGAATAAATGAGTTAATTTTGAATGTATATAGCTCAAGAAAGAAAGAAATAGGATTTAGATCGGGGAAAATCAAAGGTTATCGAATAGTGAATCCACTCCGTTTATCCCAAATACAAGGTAAGTTCATATGTAAATAAATGTCTTTAAATTGATTATATATGTTTAATTGTCATTGAACTGCTATAAATGTTGAATATTCAAATATGAACAAGAATCGATAGGGTTACAATATCCAAAAGTCCTGTACGAACCTTAGGAATAGTATAGGATACAAATGTCACGACATTAGGATTAGCAAGATGTGATTATGTGTAAGACAATGTCTAGGACATTGGCATCATTATTTGATTATGTGTAAGACAATGTCTAGGACATTGGCATCATTATTTGATTATGTGTAAGAACATGTCTGGGACATTGGCATCATTATTTGATTTCGTGTAAGACCATAGTTGGGCTATCCGTATCGATTTGTGATAACATGTAAGACTATATCTAGGATATGGCATTGTATGAACTATATGTCATTTCCGAGTATCCTTAACAATTCCAGAAGGTTCAACGGGCAAATTCAAGTCGAGAAAGAATGTGTGAATGAATTAAGTGATTCAGGTACGTATGAGATTCATACAAGTATTGAAAAGGGAAGTATTTGATAAATTCACTTATGATATTGAATATGTATACATTGGGAAAGGTTTGTGAGTGTATATGTGTTTACTTATAGTTTTCCTATTGAGGGATATGCTATTGATTCATGTGGTAATTTTATTTGTATATGGCTCATTAAGCTTTTAAAGCTTACTTTGTGTGTTCTTTCTTTATTTTATAAAAAATCGAAGCTAGCTCAGATTCGGGGATCATCAGGAACATCGTCATACTATCAATCAACTTGTTGGTACTTTTGTTGCTATGTAAATATAGTATATGGCACGTATAAGCTAGTGATATGATGATGTGTTTTGAGATATGATTTTAGCCATGAGATTTGGCTCATAAATGATGTAAATGTTGGTGTGTTTTTGGCTATTTTAGCTTATTTTATGAGTTTGGTAAGTGAAATATGATGTACATAAATTGCCTTGTGTTTTGGCATGTTTGTCATGGATGTTGTGATGATTAATTGGTATGATTTGAAGTTTAAAGATGATAAGATGATGAGAAAAATGCATATAGAAGATAGGTGAAATTGTTGTTAATGGCATATTGTTTTAGTATGTTTTGGATTATGATTTGAGTGTTGAAATGGATGGATTTTAAATGACATGATTTGTATATGAAATAGCATGTTTTGGTTGTCTATAAATGTATTGAAATGATATGAAATGATGTGGTTTTGGCTTGCTTGAAGAGGGTAAGAAATGTGGCTTAAACCAAGTCTATTTGCACCCCACACGGTTGAGCACACGGGCGTGTGACTCAACCGTGTGTCTACATAACTTAATTAAACAAGTCAGTGAGTTACAAGGCTTAGACACACGGGCGTGTCTACTAGCCGTGTGTGACACACGGACTGGCACATAGGCGTGTGGCCGGCCGTGTGACCCAAGTTAGTATACCCTTTAGAGTCCACACGGCCAAGGCACACGGGCGTGTCTCCGGCCGTGTGATGCAAGTCAGTATGTATGCCCTGTTTCCACACGGCTTGTGACATAGGGGCGTCTGGTGGTCGTGTGTAGCACACGGCCTGTTCACATGTGCGTGTGATCCCTGTATGCATGAAAATTTTATAAGTTTTCCCAAAGTTTTTAAATGTTATTGGTTTAGTCCCGAATCTCTTCCAGGCATGTTTTAAGGTCTTCTAGAGCCTTATAAGGGACAATGTGACTATGTTGGATTGATGTTTATGTATTAATGGATTCTTGGATGAGAAATGCATGTTGTATGCTGTGATTTGAAAGGTAATGTCTCGAAACCTTATTCTGGCGAAGGATACGGGTTAAGGGTGTTACAATCCAATTCTGAATGGATATTTTGGTAGATGCAAAAACTTAAACTAATATACGAGGACTATGTGAGGAAAATGGGTTGAAGTTGCCACAATTTCCAATCGCTAAGTGCGAGGTAAAGGCCGAATTGAGCAAGACGAAAAAAGAGGAGGAACCAGAAGACGAGGAAGATCCCAAAGAAGATTCTGAAGAAGATCTCCAAGAGATTCAAAAGGCAAACTGGACAAAGCTGATGGAGAGTCGGAGCCTGATTCCTGTTAATTTTGAACATTTTTTTTATTTTAATTTGAACCTAGTATTCTATTTTTTATTCAGGAAGATTTTATTTTGTTCTGGTTTTTATTTAGTTAGAATTGTAATATTTTATATATGTAGTTGTGTTTGGTTTTTATTAGTAGGAACCTCAATTTTTTTAAGGCACAATAATGTTGAGTTAAAACCGAAAGGAGGAGCAGTCCCGCTAATTGTATTGCACGAATCATTCTAATCGGGATAACCTCTTTCCTTTATATTTTATTGCACATTAGGGATAATGTGCCGAATAAAGTGTGGGGGTGACTTAGAAAATTTTTTAAAATATTTTTTGTTATTCTATTTTATCTTTCTTTGGTTTTAGTGATTTTAAAAAAAGAAATTACTTTGCATGTTTTCTATATGCTTGAGCTTGTAGAAATACAAGTGATTAGTTAGGAGCATGTTAATAGGATTTTGTGAATAAACTATAAATTTAGTTTGATAATAATTTATTCTAAATTTTCTAATTTTAGACTAATTAGTTCAATTTATTACACTATGAATAGATTTAAGATGTTAAATATACCACATGATAAATACATATATAAATAGCATGCATGTTTAATTGAAATATAGGTTGTAGAAATTGATAGACTTGGCCGATTTAATCCATGTATAGAGTTACCTATGGACAACCTAAGGCATTACTTGGTAAACAATTTTTTGAGCCAAAAAGCTATCCCGTAAATATTTTCCCTAGTACTTATTTTGAGCCTGAATCCATTTTCTTAATGAACCATAAATGAAACCCTAAGCCTAAAGAACATTTTATTTGATCCTTTAATTTCTTGGTCCTTGCATGGATTTAGACATCCGACCATTGATATTGAAGGATTTGGTAGATACATTACGGTCGTTTCAAAAGAAAAAAAAGAATGAGTGAAAATAAAGAATTGTATGATATAGTGAGTATAAGATTTTTGAGCTTGTAGAAAAATAAGGCAAAATGTCAATCGAGAAAATCTCGAAGAAAGAAAAATAAAAGCAAAGTGATTTGGAAAAAAAGTACGCTCACATTTGTTCAAAAAAATATATAAGCTTGGATGATTGTACTCATGAACACTATACAATGCCTTAATGATAGATAGAAAAGGAAGGTAAGAGAAGTAGATATAAGGTGATGAGATTATTCAAAATTGGGGAGAGTATTAGGGACAATATAACATGCCAAACTACTTTTGTGCTTAACTGTTTTGTTAAGCCTGTTCTTTGAATTTCGAACCAACCTAAGCTGTAGAACATTACAAGCCGAAAAGTCCTATGTGACTTAAATAGTATTTTATGTGGATGAAATTTTTGCCAAGGATTGATATTTTTACTACTTATATTCATTTGAATATAATTGTATATTTATATATCTATTTTGATGGAAACCTATATTTAATATTCTTTTATTTGCTTGTTTTGTAACTTAATGAACTAACTCGTCTAATTTTAGGAATTGTGAGTCAATTGTATATCATTCTAGAGTTATATGTTTATTTATACTATCTTGTTAACATATTTATATCCAATTTCCTATTTCAAGCTAGCTCGAGTACATTTTCATTTCTTGCATGTTTATTTTTTGTTTAGTTTGCTTGAGGACAAGCAAAGACTTAAGTGTGGAGGTATTTGACCTGTCATCAAATGTAGTAGTAATTTTGGTCTATTTTTGCACTTAAAGATTTTGTTTTCTATTACTTTTAGTATTAATTATTACATTTTCTATATTAAGTAGTTCATAGTAAAAGTTAGAAAAATAAGTATTTGTTAACAAATTTTGTGAGTGTTGTGACCTATTAGGCCGACACAGGCCTTAGGTAGTTATTGGTGTAAATAAGTGTGTACGATGATGAATTACAGGCCCAATTGATGTAAGAGCATGCAACAAGTGATACATAAGTTTCTCGAGCCATCAAAGCATGAAATGAACAAAATGAGGCACAAAACCTATGTCGTGTCGCACCATAGGCCTTGCATGACGCAGCATAGACCCGATGTGATGCCCAAGTATTTCGGCGATATTTTCGTCTGCACAATCAACTTTATACGAAGATATAGGACGTGTTGAAAACCTAATTGTAGCTGCCAACACTCCTATAAATAAAACCTTAGTGTTTGATGTAACTAAGTCGTCTTAAATGCATAAAAAGCCCTTTTAGTTTAGAAGTAGGATTAGATTAAGTTTTCATTTGTTTTTCATAAACTCTTTATTCTTCTCTCTTGGAATTAGTTTCGATCCAAGGGTTTTTTATTTAATCGACGTATTTCAATTTATTTGCCTTCACAAGCAACAATATTTGTTATTCCAATCGAGAGATTTGTTACTCCGCACTCTAATCGATCAGGATTACTCTAATCTCTTTTCTCTTTCAATTTATTCATGTTGTTTACATGTTTATTTCAATTGAGATTAAGATTATAAATATCATGAGTGGCTAAATCCCTTAGGGTTTTCCGATAGGATTAGTTGGTTTAAATTACATGTTCTTAAACCCTAGGCTTGTCAACCCTAGGAAGTAATCATATGTTAAATGAGATCAGGAGATAAATTTGCCGAGTAAATGTAATTTATCCTGGTTAAGAAAGTGAGGTCGAAAGATAAACGAGTATCAACCAATTGATTAATCAATTAGAGGCCAAGAGGTAATAATTGGTTAATTGATAGCTAATCCACCTTAAAACCCAAATTTGAGGTTAATTACAGCTCCTAAAATGAGTTAATCTTCTTGATTGGTTTAACCTGTTTAGTTGTTTGTGTATTTTGTCGTTTATTTATTGTAGTTATTTAATTTCTTACATTCATCTGTTTTTATGATTTATCGCAATATAGTATTTAATTATTACTATTTAGACTTATTATTGTAAAGAGATTTTCAATAGATTTATTCCATCCTACCTTGGGTACGATCCTTAAAATACTTTTCTGTGTTCCGTTGTAACACAAATAGTATATTATAGTTTGACTCGTATACTTGCAGACACCACTAATTTACTTTTTATATAATTTTGGTGTGAGATTTATACTATAAACGATAACACGTTTATAGGTGGCCAGCGACACCAATGTCGTCCTTGGTGCTCCTTGGCCTGAAAATAGTGTACTGCACACTAAATTGACTCATCAATCCTACCCTAGGCCCATATTGACCCACCAAGTTGTTACTATACCAAAATATGCGTAAAAATGCTTATTTTATTAAAATTGCATCTCATATACTAAATTGGTAAACTAATCGAAATACTGATAAAATGGTTCAAAACAAACTCTTTAAGTATCGAAAGGGCTCTAATTTGCCGCAACGAATTGTTGTAGATCATGTGCCAAATACTAACCCATAAAAGGGGTTAAAAGTTCTTTACAACTATCTCTTATATATATATGTATTATCTATATTATTAATAAAATCCCTAACTGAGTTGGTGTTACAGGCTAACTTTGGTACCAACTTGATTAGGAAATTATGAAAATGCCCTTCCGTATTTAAAATAAGTCATATCATTTGAGGGCATTTTAGTTTTTTATTTTAACAAAAACCAAGAAAAAATGCATATAAAGAGATTTAAACTCATGCTAATTGGATAAATAAAATTTTAAATTTCCCACTCAACTAAAGCATTATTTTGATTTTTTTATACATTTTTCTAATATGCACAATTTATTATCTCTACCAGTTGTATATATCTATGCTATTTATTAAGTTGGTGTCACTCCAACCATGTTACCAATTTGGTTAAAAGTTACGAAAATGCCCTTCCATAATTAAAATAAGTTATAATATTTGTGAATATATTAATATTTTCATTTTAATAAAAACCAATTAAAATATGCATATGGTTGGATTTAAACCCGAGCCAACTGGATTAGTAAAATCTTAAATTTACCACTCAACCAAAACTTCATTTTGATGTATTTATATATTTTTATTTTAATATGCACAAGTTATTATTTCTGTTAGCTGTATATTTATATTATTAATAAAATCCCTGACTGAGTTGGTGTGTCACGGGTTAACCAGGTACTAACTTGGTTAGGAAATTATAAAAATGTCATTTCGTATTTAAAATGAGCAAAATCTCTAACTAAGTTGGTGTCACGAGTTAACCGAGTACTAACTCGATTAGGAAATTAAGAAATGTTTAAATTATTATAAAAATGCATTTAGTGCTTTTATCTGATATATTTATATGTTTAAATTTTCTTTTACTTATAATTTAATTTATTTTTATTTTAATATGGTACATATTTTTTATATTATTATGATTAATTAGTTTTAAATAATATGTTTGGTTGTTTATTGTATGTTTATTCTAAACATATGTTTTGGTATTAATTATATTTATATCGATTTGCCATCTCTCCCATTCCCAACTCTTCTCTCGCTATCAGGTTTTGGAGTGCGCACGTTAGCATATCCCTTCTCTAACCTACGCACCTGAAGGTAAGTCCTTATCCTACGCTTCATTTTTCTCCCTTGTTTCCTTTTAAAAAAATAAAAGTAAAATATAGAAATTAGCATACAAAACCGAAACCCTAATTAGAAACTAGAATAAAATTCTGGAGCCAGTTCCCCCCTTCTCATTTCGTAGTTACAGTGAGATTGATCTGTTCTTTTATTCTTGTTTATATTGTGTTTCTTATAATTATTTTAATCAGGGAATATTGAGGGAGGGAAAATCTAGGGTTAGGACTTTGATACTTTGGCGGGGATCATCGGCATCCGTCAAACGGGTTAACAGCTCGGGTCGGACCCTCCCATGGCAAATTCCGGTGGCGGGAATAAGTTCGTTTCAGTGAATCTGAACAAGTATTATGCCCAACAATCATCTAAACAGCATTACCATTCACATCATTCGGGTTCCTATGGGTCAAATCGGGCACGTACCGGTGCTGGCAATGGAGGAATGGTGGTTCTTTCACGTCCTCGTAGCTCCCAAAAGAGTGGGTCCAAGTTATCTGTTCCACCCCCCTTGAATTTACCATCATTGCGAAAGGAACATGAGCGATTTGATTCTTTGGGACCCGGTGGTGTGCCCGCCAATGGAGGCGCTTCCGTGAGTGGGCCAAGGCCTGGTTCGTCCGGAATGGGATGGGCCAAACCCGGTTCAGTTGCTTGGCAGGAGAAAGAAGGGTTGGTTGGTGGTGATGATCATGTGAATGACGGGGTTGATCGTTTGAATGCTGATGATGGGATGACTAAGGTAAGTAGTGGTGTTTATATGCCGCCTCCTGTTAGGTCAGGGTCAACTTCCTCCACATCTGCTTCAGCGATAGGTTGTCTGCCTTTGGATAAAGCTACAGTTTTGAAGAGAGAGGAATTTCCTTCATTGCAAGCAGCATTACCTGTTGTATCAGGGGCTGAAAAGAAACAGACAGATGGTTTGAATCAGAAGCAGAAGCAATTGGCGATGGCAGGTCAGGAGTTGTCTGATAAGCATGGGGACGGATCGCGATCAAATTCAGTTACTGATATGCTTCCTCAATTGCGGTCGGGGAGAATTGCCGTTGACAGTGAATTGAGTGAGAAAGGTGGAGAAGCTCGTCGTACAAGTGGTTCTCGTTTATTAGAACAAGGCAGGAAGCAGGATGAGTACTTCCCGGGGCCGCTTCCTTTGGTTCGATTGAATCCAAGATCTGATTGGGCTGATGATGAGCGTGATACAGGTCATGTTTCGGACCACAGGAAGGATCAGGGTTACTCGAAAACTGAAGCGCACTGGGATAGAGATTTCGATATGCCAAGGGCTGGTGTACTTCCACATAAACCAGCTCACGGTCTTTTTGACAGGAGGGGACTGCGTGACAATGATACTGGAAGAACACTTTCCAGTGAAGTCGCTAAATTGGACCCCTACAGCATCGATGCAAGACTACCAAGTAGAGAAGTGCGGGAAGGAAATGCATGGAGAGCATCTTCTCCTCTTCCTAAAGATGGAATTGGGACTCAAGAGATTGCCAGAGACAGAAATAGTGTTGGCGCAAGGCCTTCAAGTATGAACAGAGAAAAGGAAAATAAGTACACTTTGTCTTTCCGGGACAATGCTCAGGGTGATAATGGAAGGAGGGATTTGGGTTATGGAAATGGAGGAAGACAAGTGTGGAGCAACTCCGCAGATTCTTTTAGTAGTAGAGGGTCAGAGAGGAGTACAAGGGAGCGTTATGGCAAGGAACAGTACAATAGACACAAAGGCGATGCTTTCCAGAACAGTTCTTTATCAAAACCATCTTTTCCTTTGGGTGGGAAAGCACTTCCTCTTAATGATCCTATACTAAATTTCAGTAGAGACAAACGGCCTTTTTCCAAGAACGAAAAATCTTATCTAGAAGACCCTTTGGTGAAGGACTTTGGGGCCACGAGATTTAATGGATGGGATCCTTTTTCTGCAAACCTTGTTGGGGTCGTTAAGAAGAAGAAAGATACCGCTAAACAAACTGATTTTCATGACCCTGTCAGGGAATCATTTGAGGCTGAACTTGAGAGAGTGCAGAAAATGCAGGAACAGGAGAGGCAGCGAATTATTGAGGAACAGGAGAGAGCACTGGAGCTAGCTCGTAGAGAAGAAGAGGAGAGACAGCGGTTGGCAAGGGAACAAGAAGAGCAGCAGAGAAGGTTAGAAGAAGAGGCCAGGGAAGCTGCATGGAGAGCTGAACAAGAGAGGTTAGATGCTTTGCGAAGGGCAGAAGAACAGAGAATAGCCAGAGAAGAGGAAAAACACAGGATAGTTATGGAGGAGGAAAGAAGAAAACATGCTGCTAAACAAAAACTCTTAGAGTTGGAAGAAAGGATTGCCAAGAGGCAGGCTGAAGCAGTGAAGGGTGCCAATGCAGATGAGAAAATACCAGGGATGGCAAAAGAAACAGAGGCATCAAAAGCAACAGGTGTGAGTGATTGGGAAGATGGTGAAAGGATGGTGGAAAGAATCACAACTTCAGCTTCTTCTGATTCTTCTGGTCTAAATAGATCCTTTGAGATGGCTTCTAGGCCTAGCTTGTCTTATGCTGCTGCTTCTTTTTCAGATAGAGATAAGCCCTTTAATTCATGGAAGAGAGATGTATTTGAGTACGGAAACAACTCTGCCTTTACTGGGCAGGAGATAGAGAATGGACACCATAGCCCCAGGCAAGATGCATCTACAGTGAGTAGACCATTTCCCAGGAAAGAGTTTCAGGGAGCATCTCCTTACATGTCATCCAGGCCTCACTTTAGAGCAGGGGTTCCTGAACCCAGTTTAGATAATTTTGGTCAGCCAAAAGGTCAGAGGTGGAATGGGTCTGGGGCTGGGGGTGATCATTATGGTAGAAATGCTGAGATTGGATCTGAATATCATGAGAATCTTGCTGATAATTATGGTGATGTGACATGGGGGCAGCATTCTCGTGGTAATATTTATCCGCCTTACCATGAAAGATTCTATCACAACCCTGAGGATGATGGGCTTTATTCCTTTGGGAGGTCACGATATTCTGTGAGGCAACCTCGTGTTTTACCTCCTCCATCTATGCCCTCAATGCAGAAATCTTCATATAGAGGTGAGAATGAGCATCCTGGTCCATCAACATTCCTAGAAAATGAGGTACAGTACAATCAGGCAACAAGACGTGGATCTAGCATGGAGATCATTTATGATGGTGATCAGCAAGATGATCTTGGACAGCAAGGAATTATAGATACTCAGCCTGATAATACTGATTATGAGGTTCAGAAATTGGATAGCAATGCAGCAAGGTGCGATTCACAGTCATCTCTGTCTGTTTCAAGCCCCCCTGTTTCGCCTGTTCATCTTTCTCATGATGACTTGGATGAGTCTGGAGGTTCTGCAATGTTATCAGTTGAAGAGAATAAGAAGGTTGACTTGTCAAGGCCGGAAATCAAACCCCTTGTGTTACAGTCTGAAGCTGGGAAAGAGAATGTGCGGACTGCATCAAGTTCTATTTCGGCCGGTGATGATGAGGAATGGACTGTTGATAACAATGAACTGTTGCAGGAGCAAGAAGAATATGATGAGGATGGAGATGGATATCTGGAAGAAGATGAAGTGCATGAAGGAGATGATGGTAATATAGACCTGACTCGAGAGTTAGATGAGTTGCATCTAGAGGATAATGAGTCCCCTGATATGATGGACAACTTGGTCTTAGGCTTCAATGATGGGGTTGAGGTTGGCATGCCAAATGATGAATTTGAAAGTTCACAGAAGGACTCTGCATATGTGATACCACAGATTTCTATTGTCTCTCTTGAAGAAAAGATATCTTTGGATGATATGCATAGTGATAGAAAAATCCTTCAGTCCATGGATGCTCCTTGTCCAGAGGGTTTAGATAGTTCTTCTAGAATCCTTCAAGAAACCAAAAAAGGAGTGCAGGATCTGACTATTCAGCCTAATACCTCTTCTCAAGCATCAACAGCATCTCAGCTGATTGATCATGCGGATGCTACTAGTAGTACTGGTGTATCGACAGAGCATAATCTCCCCTATTCTGTCAACATGGCTTCCCATTCATCTTCTGGTCAGATTAGCATGCCTACCTCTACTTCTTTTACTAACCACACCGAAGTACCTGTTAAGCTCCAATTTGGGCTGTTTTCAGGCCCTTCTTTAATACCCTCTCCAGTTCCAGCCATACAGATTGGCTCCATACAGATGCCTCTTCATCTGCATCCTCAGGTTGGCCCCCCATCTGTCACGCAAATGCACCCATCACAACCTCCTCTCTTTCAGTTTGGTCAGTTAAGGTATACATCTCCGATTTCCCAGGGATTGCTTCCTTTAGCTCCTCAGTCTGTGTCTTCTGTCCAGCAAAATGTTCCAGTCAACTTCTCCCTGAACCCAAACCGAAACCCTGGAGCTCCTCTGCCTGTTCTGCCCAGTCAAGATACTTCTGGGTTTGATATGATGAAAGGTGAAGTTTCATCTCCTTTGGATGATAACCAATCTGGTCTTCTGAGGTCCTTGGATTTATTGCATGACAACATGTTGAATGAGGAAAGTTCCACACAAGCTGGAGAAAGCAGAAAAAGTGTTCTGACACAGCATGGTACCGTTGAGATTTCAAATATTGGTGATAATGCAACTAGATTCGAGTCAGGTTTATCTTCTGAAAACCAGGTGCACCAGAATTCAGTTCATAGAAACTTCAAAGCATTGTCTAGTAAACAATCAGAAGGTGAACTTCAAACTGTTCTGACATCATCTCACGCAGTTTCAAAAGAGGAAGATTTAAGTGGACCAAGGGGCCAAACTTATAATAATAGGGGAAAAAAGTATGTCTTTACAGCTAAAGGTTCTAACTCAAGATCAGGTTTTCTTGCTTCGGGATCCTCTCGCAAAGACTCTACTGGATACCTAAGGAGGCCTCGATGCACTCGAACAGAGTTTAGAATTAGGGAAAATTCTGGTAAGAGGCAGCCTTCTGGAATCATTTCTTCAAACCACACAAATCAAGTAGGTTTGGATGAAAATTCTGGTGCCAATGGAAGGGGTACTGGATTTTCCGTAACTAATAGGATGAGGAAAATTGTGGTGGGTAAGTCAAAACAGACAACAGAATCTGAATGCTCAAGCTCAGCTCTAGGCAGTTCCCAGGAGATGGAAACAGGAAACAGGAATGAGGAGAGATTGGGAAAAGGTTCATTGATGAGGAGTCAGAATATCACATACTCTGAGAAAGGTAATCTTAAGAGGAATATCAAGGAAGATGTGGATGCTCCTTTGCAAAGTGGCATAGTGCGTGTTTATGAGCAACCTGGAATAGAAGCAGCCAGCGATGAAGATGATTTCATTGAGGTCAGATCAAAGAGGCAAGTGCTGAATGACCGGCGCGAGCAGAGAGAAAAAGAAATCAAAGCTAAGTCTTGGATTGCAAAGGTTGTAATACTTTGAACTTTTAACTTTTTTCTTCACTTTACTATAACATGTTTTTTTCCCTTTGTTTTTACTGGTCCAATGCAATAAGACTTAAGTTGCTTAACATCATTCATTTATTTTTTGACAGCCACCACGTAAACCTCGTTCAATCCCACAAAGCTCAAATAGAAATTCTGCTTCAGCTAATGGAGTAATGAACAATGTTCGCGCTGATTTTGTCACCTCCGAGGGACATAATCTGGCAAATACTGAACTATCAGCAGGATTTGGTTTAAATACAGTATCCCAACCTTTGGCTCCAATTGGTACTCCTGCCAGTAAAATTGATGCACAGGCTGATATAAAAACGCAGGCAGTGAAGTATACATCTCTCCTAAAAATAACTGATATACAAAATATGCATACAGATTGCTGACTCTGCTGATTTTCTACAGGTCACTCCAGCCAAACTCTGTTCAAACCACTTCCGGTGGGGGACCAAGCCTGGTATCAGGTTTGATGTTTGAGAGCAAGAATAAGATTTTTGACAATGTTCAGGCATCTTTTGGTTCGTGGGGTAATTCATGCATTAATCAGAAGGTATGCATAACTGCATTTACCGACATGTTAACTATTTGTTCTAGTTTAACGTTGCCATCTGTCTAGTAAATCTGTAAGACTTATGGGGTTGTAGTGCTTACAAATTTTGCTTTTTTGTGCATCTTCTCGAGTTTTTTATTTTATCTTACAACGCAGTTTTCTCTTGAGTTTATATCTTTACTTTGGAATCAGATTGATTTACATCCATAAACACAGTCAGCTCTTACTTCTATTGGTTGCTTTCTTTCTTAAATTTTCTTCTACATCTTTAGCTTCAGATTGAGTTCAGTCTGTGTGGTGCTCTGATTTATCTTTTTATACATGTATTTGCACACCTTCATGCATGTTTGTATGTGCATTTCGTACTATTATATTGTGTTTCCAGGTTGCTTATAGGCATATTTGATGGGTTCATTTATCTTTCCTTTTAGCCCGAGTGTATTCTAAACTATTGTGCTTGTAGATGTTGATACTCAATTCTTCTAATATGATTGGACCATAAATCTGTGGAAGTCTGAAACCGATTTGGTTGAATCTGTAGGTGATGACATTGACACAGACCCAACTTGATGATGCTATGAAGCCTGTTCAGTTCGATACTTGTCCTCCCATTAGAGATCGCAATAGCTCAGTTACCAACCCCAGCATGCCGCCACCATCATCCATACTTTTGAAGGACAAGTCATTTTCTAATGCTACAAGTCCAATAAATTCTTTGCTAGCTGGGGAGAAAATACAATTTGGTTGGTGTATCTACTAATGTTATATAGACTCAATAGAATTATTGTTGCCCTGTATCTGAAGGATATCATCACTTTATACAGGAGCAGTTACATCTCCTACAGTTATTCCTCCTAGCAGCCGTGCTGTTTCACATGGGATCGGCCCCCCAGGTTCATCTCGATCAGAAATTCAAATCCCTTGCAATCTTTCTGCAGCCAAGAAAGATTGCGCCCTTTTCTTCGAAAAAGAGGAACATGCAAATGAATCTTGTGTCCATATGGAAGACTGTGAAGCTGAAGCAGCTGCTTCAGCTGTTGCTGTTGCTGCCATAAGTAGTGATGAGATTGTAGGGAATGGAATGAGTACTTGCATCGTGTCAGCTTCAGATAATAAAGGTTTTGGAGGTGCAGACATTGATGTTATTAATACAGGTAAGATCTGCCATCACTGTAGGAGTCATGTATGTTTTTGCTTGTGTGGATGTTTACCCGTATTGCCTTTTTCTCATCTGTCTTGCAGGTGATGGTGGTCAGCAGTTAGCAAGTCAATCAAAGGCTGAAGAGTCTCTCAGTGTTTCTCTTCCTGCAGATCTTTCTGTTGAGAACCCACCAATTTCTTTATGGCCTCGATTAGCCAGTCCACAGAGTTCTTCAAGCCAGATGATTTCTCAATTTCCTGGAGGCCCTCCTTCGCACTTCCCCTTCTATGACATTCCCATGATGGGGGGTCCAGTTTTTTCCTTTGGACCTCATGAGGAATCTTCATCTACCCAATCACAGTCCCAGAAGAATAGCACACCTGCTTCAGGTACCTTAGGGACCTGGCAACAATGCCATTCCAGAGTAGATTCATTCTATGGTCCTCCAACAGGATTCACCGGCCATTTTATCACCCCACCTGGAGGTATCCCCGGGGTTCAAGGTCCACCACATATGGTTGTGTACAACCATTTTGCTCCAGTTGGGCAGTTTGGACTAAGTTTCATGGGTACAACCTACATCCCATCTGGAAAACCACCTGACTGGAAGCACAGCCCCCCTTCCTCTGCAATTGGTGAAGGTGATGTGAACAATTTGAATATGACAGCATCACAGGGGAATTCTAGCAACATACCTGCTCAAATGCAGCATCTTCCCCCTGGCCCTGGGTCACTTCTTCTGCCCGTTGCATCCCCGCTCGCTATGTTTGATGTTTCTCCTTTCCAGGTAAAAATCAGAGCAAATCTAAAGCTATTAAATTTCCAGCATCTATAATAACCAGGGTGGTCTTTTCTATTTTCTGTTTTGGAGTGGTTATCCTTCTCTACCAAATAAATTTGTTTACTCGAAAGTGAGTGGTCTAAATGGATGGTATTAGATGTAGTTGTCAATGTTATTGCTGGGTTTGATGAGTAGGTGCACTTTTATTGCTTGATTTTTTATTTATTTATTTATTTTTTTTTGGGGGGGGGGTTTACTGT
Source organism: Gossypium hirsutum (assembly GCF_007990345.1). NCBI lineage: Eukaryota > Viridiplantae > Streptophyta > Magnoliopsida > Malvales > Malvaceae > Gossypium > Gossypium hirsutum. The sequence continues at coordinate 21,732,500 of NC_053435.1, read as the reverse complement.
TGACAAATTTACCATCACCCCCATGCACTCTTTTGTATCTCCCTTTTTCCCTTTCCTGTTTTCCTTCTGATCTAACTAATGCATATCTTGAAACTTTTTCCTTCAGTCGACCCCTGACATGTCTGTCCAAGCTCGTTGGTCTCATGTTCCGGCTTCACCTATGCAGTCTGTTGCACCGTCAATGCCATTGCAGCAACAGGCAGAAGGTGTACTACATTCTCAGTTTAGCCATGGGCCTCCTGTTGACCAGTCATTGAGTAGCAATAGGTTCTCAGACTCCCGAACATCAGCATCCTCTGACAGCTCTAGGAAATTTCCTGTGGCAACAGATGCAACAATAACCCAGTTGCCCGATGAACTAGGGTTGGTGGAACCATCTAGCTCCACCATCCCTGCTGCTTCTGCACAACATGATACTAAAAGCCCGTCCCTCACTAAAGTTGCTGATGCTGGCAAGAATGATGGTATTAGTAGTAGGCAGAGCACAAATACTGCTCTTAAGGCTGTTCAGTCTTCTTCCCAGCAGAAGAATATAGCTTCTCCTCAGCATTATGGTAACTCTTCCTGGTATAATCATCAGAGAGGAAATGCGGTCTCACAAAAGAATGGAGCGGGTGAATGGACCCAACGTAGAACAGGTTTCCAAGGAAGGAACCAATCCATGGGTGGAGACAAGAACTTCCCCACTTCAAAGATGAAGCAGATTTATGTGGCTAAACAGACCAATAATGGTTCGTCATCTTCGTGATGATAGGAAAATAAAGCTTCTCATTTCCTTAACCATACAGTTTTTTTTTTTGGTAGCATCGCTTGGATTAGTATGGGAATGGAACTTTATATCCGCTGGTATTTTTGATTGAAGTTTGCTGCAATAGTGATGGTGAATAGCAGTTTTGTCATAGGTTTTTGATTTGTCCATGTAGGAAGAAATGGGTGTATTTGGGGGTAGAAGACGCGATGTAGTGTTTAGTTTGAAGGAGCTGGTGATGGTTGTGGGTTCACACGTTGCCGTTGCCCATCACTATCATGTACCAATTTGGTAAGACGCATAAAGTCTTGGGGTTTGATCATCATTTATTAAAAGCTCTCTATACATGACGCATCCACTTAATTTTTTTCCCCATCCAGTAATGAATTATATGGGCTTTGGGTTTCCCTAATATTTAGTTTGGACGGTAAATTTACTGTTAAATGCTTCTCATATAACCTCTAATAATACAACTTATTACCAAATTTGTAATATTCATCTAATCATGCAATTACACATTTTTACAAAAATTATATGATGTTATCTAGGTGAAATTTGTAATATTCATCTAATTATGCAATTACACATTTTTACAAAAATTATATGATGTTATCTAGGTGGAATGGTTGTTTACCTCATCTTTTAATCATATTATTGGAGGTTCGATTTTTAATTGGGTAGTTGGTTTTTTTTTGGGTCATGGTGACAAACAAAATAAAAACTCTTTATTACACAAGTTGTTACAATTTTTGTAATATTATGTAATTACATTGTTCAATTATACAACATTCAATTACATATTGTAACATTCGTAATATTTTGTTTAATTACACATTATTATAACCTCCACAAATTATACTAGTAATATTTTCTGAAACACTAATTACAAAAACATTACCTAATTATACATGCTATTACAACTTTTATAGTACTTTACGTAACATTAAAACTTATGAAAAAGTTCATTCTAAGGAATTTTCCTTGTAAGTTTTTGCCAATAGCCAAAACAGTAGTGTCAAGCCTTTTCTTTTTATCATCTGTAAATCAAAATGGGCTGTTTAGGAGTGCTCTTCATTTCTACACACGAATTGTCATGAGTTTATAAATTTGCTTTAAAAGAAAATCGTCATAAATTTGGTTTTCTTATTCATGTTTCTCACTGTAGATTGATTTTTTATGTGATTAAATTTTCCGCTTAACTTCGATTCCGAATGATTTCAATACAAAAGTTAGTAATTTTTTTTTCTTTCAAATTGTTTTTCTAGATAATCTATAGTAATAATCGACTTTATAAAACCATTAGAAGTTAAGAAATTTACATAGAATTTTATATTATGAAAGAAAGGCTTCAAAAATAAATCCCTAAAAGATCTAGTTTTATTTATAAAATACTGTTAATATTTAGTTTTTTTTTCATAAATTTATTTATTTTTTATCATTTTATTAAACTTTGTCTCAAAATATTTAAAAACTTTCAATTATAAACCAAAATATGTATAACAAAGTTGGATTTTGAACATAATTATATAATAATTATGCTATCTCGACACTCATAAATGTCTAGTTTTATATATAAAAGATATGAAATTAATATTTACAGCCGATCAATATTACAAATTGCACAACACCTAGGTGTTAAACAGTGCATCTGACAAAGTTAACAAAATTAAATAGTGAAGCTTTAGAATCAAGAAGACTCATATTTCACCATTACATTCATAATCCAATAAATTAGTTTCAAGTATTTGTATTTTTTTTATATTTAGAATTTAATCTTTCTATTTTTATTTTAAATAATTTAATCTTATCATTTTTAAAATTTAAAAATGTAAATTCAATTGTTAGTATCTTTAATTTTTTTAATTAAATTCATCTTCGTTACAAACATTAATTTCTTTTTGAATATTTATAGGTCAAAATTAAAGGCTTTGAAATGATAGCTCCAATGCAAGTAGCCCTCCCAAGAGGAAGAACCCCTTTTTAATCTTATATATATGATACTCAATGTGTTTGTACAGCTCATGGCCCTTGAATTTACAGTGATTCAATTGAACCAGTAATGGTTTTGCTATTATAAATCTTTCAACGAAAATGTGCATCATCTTGTATATTCTTCTTATGATGAAATTATTGGCTAACTTTATATCGATGGGAGGGTGGCAGAGTATGAAGAATAAAGTTGAATGAATTTGAAACAAACAAAAGATCTTAAAGATTTAAAAGATTCTGATAACAATAGCGACAAAAATAAAGGTAGCATAGCCACCCATGGCTATTAGATTATTCTGTTTGCCACTAAAATCAATCTTTTCAAGCATCTCATGGTAGATTGGCACCATAAAAGCACATACAGTTCTTTCATTAGAATTATCAGAGGCATGGCGATCATGCGGTGTATCGATGTCCAACCAAGCAACGAAATGACGGTGGATGAATTCAAAGCATGGCTCCGGCGTTTCGATGCGGATCACGACGGGCGGATCAACCAGGAAGAGCTGAAAGAGGCACTGCATAGCCTGAGAGTTCGGTTTGGATGGTGGAAAGCACGTCAAGGGATGAAAGAAGCGGATTGCAACCATGATGGCCAAATTGAGAACGCCAAGGAGATTGAGAAGCTGGTGAATTATGCTCAGAAACGCTTGCATATGAAAATTTATCAAAGCGATTGGTGATTTGATTTTGCAAACCACTAAATGCAAGTGTAACTATTTAACAAATATGTGTCTATGTATTATTAATAATGACTCTTAAGATTGTGTACGCTTGCTTTGTGGATTTTCCTACTTATTTCAATCCAGGTTCTGTAATAATTTGTTTATCTTTTATTTCTCCAATATCATTTGATAAAATCATATAATTTGCTTGCCTTCTAGCTCTACAAGTTGATATTCTTGTTCCTTCGTCTGAAACACAAACTCATAAACCGACATTATTTTCCTCTATGAGACCACGACTGCACAGGAAAAGGACAGAGTGAGACGACAATGTTGTTTCCAAAATTGTTTTTCTGTTGATTTTATTCTATGGGGAACCTAAAGCTAGATTAAGGGACATCTCATGGAACACTCTCACTAGCTTGGATAATCAATCTGTTTGTGGAGATTTCAATGAAACCGGCCATGATGGCGATAAAAGCGGAGGTGCCCCATGAAACATCCACCAAATGAACAAAAAAAAATAAAATTCCAACATGATATCTAATCTGAACAACTTGGGGTTTGAAAGAATGTGGTTCACTTGGTCAAATAATAGAGATGGAAATGATCTTATAAGAGAACAAATTAACCGTATGATGGCAACCACGGATTTGTGTAACAAATACCCACATTTTAAGGCAGAAGATATAGCTTGGACCGAACCAGATCATTGCCCTCTAGTCTTTAACACAGGAGATCCACTCTAGTAGTAGATGGAAAAAGAAGTAATTCCTTTTTAAAACTTCATGGACCAAAAATGATGAATGCAAACGAGTATTATGGAGGACCTTGTAAGACTCAATTAACCTGAACTTTTGAAGTAGGCTGAAAAGAGTGGGGAATGATCTAAGTAGATGGCATTCAATCAACATTGGGGAGATCTGTAGCAAGATAGGCTTATTTAGAACCAACTCCGAGACTTGAGAATGTCCCAACCGAATGCCTCCATACTAGTCAAAGAAAAATCTCTTGAAAGCCAACTTCATAATGCACTTGAAGAAGAATGGTATTGGTTACAAAGGTCGAGGGTTTGGTGGCTTAGAGAAGGGGATAGAAACACAACTTTCTTTCATGCTCAAGCCTCTGATATGAAAAAAAAAGAAGAAAAAAGAAAGAAAGAAATTCTATTAAAAAAATACTTAACAATGATGGGGTATGAGAAGAGGGCGACATGGCCATTAGGTGGCCATCAACTACTTCACTGAGTCGTCCGATACACGACATAGAATGATTGAAATACTTGATGTAGTTGAACCATGCATTATTGATACATGCATGGATATGGTGAAATTTATTAAAGACAATTTAACTAAGCTGCCAATTTTAAAGCTCAAAAGATTAGTCAACTTGTGACGAATTTTTGGATGGAATCCAGAAAGTTATGGACTGATATGTCTGCATAGCGTTTGAAGAACTATCTCTTATCTTTGAAATGTGCTTTGAATTACTCGATTTCGAGTCTAAGAGCTCAAGTTATGACCATTTAAATAAAGATTGCACGTGTAGAATTTTTGGATGAGATTACTACGAGAAATTACGAGTTTTGGGCTTTAATTTGAGTTTAAACCATATTCGGTTCAATTTTTAGGCTTGATTTTTATGGTATATGAGCCCAATATTGTATATATTAGGTTTTATTAGTTTTCTATTTATTTATTTCGAATTTTAAGATATTTTTAAGTATTTAAAATTATTTAGTAGTTTTATGTTTCTTAGTCAAATAAGAAAGTTTAGTTTAAAATTACTTCTTATTTAGATTAATTAAAGTTTCAGTGTACTTTAGAATTAGAGTTTCAGTGTACTTTAGAGTTTTATTTGGATGTACTTAGTTAGCCTATATAAAGGTCTCTTAACTATTAATTAGAGAGGGATCTTAATTAATAAATTTCAACTCTTCGAGTTATTTCTCTTTGTAAGATTTCTCTTTTGTTTATTTTGGAAGTAGGTTTTCTTTTTGGTTTTGAAGCCATAGGAGAACTCGTCATCCTCCAATTTACTAAGGTTCAGCCTTAAGGGGTTGGTTAGAGTCATTTATAGAGTTTGTTAAATATCATTCTTCAAAGGGTTTCATAGGACATTGACTTTTTATTACAATTGGTTGTTTTTATTGAAGATTTATTCTCAAGGGAACATAAGAGTACCAAACTATCTACTAGATATTTGTGGTCCAATGCATTCCCATCATGAAGTAGAAGAGCAAGAGAGTGAGGAAAGGGATGATAATGAAGATGAGGAAGCCGAAGAGGAGGGGGAAGAGACGGATTCTCAGGAGGAAGATGAGGATTGACTGAACTTTTAATTTTAATTTTGGGTTGTAATTAATTTGGATAATTGTTATTGCTTTAGGAGTAGGAGTAACAGTAAATTACTATTTATATATTTTCTGTTTCAAATTTTCTATGAAGGAACCTCACATGAAGGAAGCATGACAATTACGAGCTTTCAACGAACAAGGAAAGAAGCACCCACTCACCATTAGACTACAACAGTGTCATGATCAATCGAGTAATTTCTTTCTTTATCTATTCAGGGTTGCACATTAGGGATAATGTGCTATCTAAAGTGTGTGTGTGTGTGGAGGGGGGTAACATAGGAAATTTTGTTTTCGTTTTTATGTTTTTATTTTATTTTTCTTGTCAAAGTGTGCTCGAGCTTGTAGAAATACAAGTGATTGGCTAGGAGCATGTATATAGGTTGATTGTGTTTACTGTAAATTTGGCATGATAGTTAATGATTTCAAATTTTCAATTTTTAGACTATTAAGTTTTACATATTATGCTATAAATAAGCATTAAGTAATTGAATATACCAAATGACATAGAGAATATAGGGAAACGAGCATGCTAGTATGAATGATAAATAGTTAAATTTGTGATTACTTGATTGATTAAATTTGTGAATATTGAGATACCTAAGGATGACCTAAGACATTGTTTGGTATAACTTAGAGCCAAAAAGCTAACCCTATTTATCAATCCTTAGTACCTATTTTGAGCCAAAAAACACTTATTGATGAACCTTCATACAAAACCTGAGCCAAAATAATTTGTACTTTCCTTTTTCTTCGGTCCTGTAATTGCACGAATTTAGACGTCTAGCCATATGTATTAAGGGTTAAGTAGATACATCATAGTGGATTTTGTAAAAAAAAATGAAATAGGAAGAAGTAGTGTGATATAGTGATTATAGGTTAGCCAATATGTGTGAAACGAAAGAAAAATTTTGGAAAAGTTAAAAGAAGTAGAAAAAGTACTTGAAAAAAAAAGAAAAAAAAGCATTGTGAGTGAGATGTGTTGAAAAAATCAAATGTAATAGTCATAAAAGTATAAAAATCAACCATTGGTGCACAAAAACTCGTGAGCTAGCCATAATTACTTTATTATGTTGTGGTTTCCTATATGGAGAAATAAGGAAGGGGAGAGAGAGAAATAAGGCGGTGAACGGGCAAGGGTTATTAAGGAGGAAAATAGGGAACAATACGATGTTTCAAACTACTTTCATGCTTGAAACTGTTTTGACACTTCCCGTTCTTGAATTCTATACTAGTCTTGAGCCTCAAAACGCTACAAGTCGAAAAGCCTTATGTGATCTAGGAAAATTTGTTCATGAATTAACATCATATTAAGTAATTACAATATCAACTGTGTATTTTGCTAGGATAATCAAATTACATGTATGATTTATTGATGAATCCATATATTTGAAGACCTTACTGTTTGTATATTTTGTAATATACTAAACTTATGTGTTTGAGATTGACAATAGTAAATCGTTTACATATCATGCCAGAATTATGTGTATATATGATTTCTCTTAACTATATGTTCCAAAACTAGTCTTTGTATCATACTTGTTCAAGGGATGTCATTTATCTTTCATTTTTATTTCTTTGCTTGAGGACAAGTAATGAATTAAGTGTGGAGGAGTTTGATTTGTCGTAATTCAGTGTAGCAGATTAAAAGTTTTCATATTTAAGGAACTTGAATTTGAGCAATCTTGCTATGCTTTATTTAGTTTTTCTATTTTAGTTTTAATTCAATAAAAAGTGTAATTTGAGTCATTTTATGACCTCAAGGGCCGACAAAGGCCTACTAGAGGAGTAATGTACTTAGTGAGTGTGCACGACACCATTCAATGGCATAAGAGCTCGAGGCTAGTTGCAGTGTTGCAACACGAGAGCCTAATGTCGCAACATAGTAGACAAAGTGCCAAAATTCCAAGATTGCCTTTGGCGTCGCGACATAGCCAGTGGCTATCGCGACACATTTTTGAAGCTAAACCTAAAGCCAAGCAACCTGCCTTCAATGTCACAACACAAGCACTATATGTTGCAGCACCGGTTCTGTAAGTGAAAGCATTGCCGAGTTGAGGGCATTTTGTCCTCACAGTGAAAATTAACATAAAAATGTTAGTTGACCTAGGGCTGTAACACCCCTTACCCGTACCCGAGACTAGGACAAGATACGAGGCATTACTGAAAATACGGGTTATAAAATTTCATTTCAATTTAAAATCAATCAAACAGAATCGTATTGTCCCAATTATAGACCTACGAGGTCCAAAACATGTATTAAAAGCGATCTGGGACTAAACCGAGAACTTTAGAAAACTTTAGGGAATTTCTAGGTTTAAACCTTACAAGCCTGTGTGGAGGCAATGCACACACCTGGGTGTATTGGGACACGCCCGTGTGCATTGGGACACGCCCGTGTCCCTTAACTGTGTTGAATTATTGGAATTTATTTTTCATTTCAAACCTACAAGGGTTTCCACACGGTCGAGCACACGCCCGTGTCCCTCACACAGCCTAGACACACCCGTGTCATCGCCTGTGTCTACAAACCTGGACATTCTATTTATGACGTCGTCATCCATCTAGGGGCACACGGCCTAGCACACGCTATTTATGATGTCATCATCCATCTAAGGGCACACGGCCAAGGCACACACCCGTGTGCTAGGCCGTGCCCTCCACACGGTTGAGACACACGGCCGTGTCTCTACCCATGTGTTTACTACCATACATACTGACCTAAAATTCTAGGTGCAGGGGACACACGGCTGAGCAACACACCCAAGGGGCTAGCCGTGTGTCACACACGGCCTAGACACATGCTCGTGTGTCTACCCGTGTGGGCCATTTTGAAGGCTATATTCTAAGCCTTTGGTCACCTTCCAATATCCATGTACACTTATAAATCTCAATGGCATGTAACATGGCCAAAATATACTCTCAAACTACCTTGGCATAAGCTATCACATGTTAACCTCATCTCATTGGTTTAGCAGACGCTAGGTTATCCCTTTTTGTATTAAGGATTACCATTTCAACAATCTCATTTTGTACTTGGCTCATTTTAACTCATGCCAAATATGACATAAACCATCTCCAAGTGATTTGGCCATATTTCACATATCCATTCATGGTATATCACATCAACCATCACATGAAACATTCAAGCATAAACATGCACTATTAGTAGGTTTACAACCTACATCAAAAGGAGTCATATCTCATGGCCTTATACAAAATGAATAAGTATATCATTCAAGCACTTACATTGGCTAGCCAAAAGACACGTATAAAAAAATGACCAAGAATCCTACACATGCCATTATAACAAAATAAAAGTTTATATATACCAAAGCAGAACAAGTTGATAGTGTTGACAATGCTCTAACTGTCTTCCAATCTTCACAAGTTCGCGAGCTCTGTAAGACAAGGGAGATGAAAGAGGGTAAGCATTTACATGCTCAGTAAGTTCGGATAACCGGAAAGTAAACTTAACAGTTATTTAGCATATCATAATAGATATTCATCCCAACATGCATAGTATAATTTCCCTATCACATACACTCGACCATCAAGTTAGTCTCAGGCAAATACATTATAACATTAGTTTTAGATGAGCTCATCAATTCTAGCATTTCTATTTTCATTTCTCATTTTAAACCCGTTGAATTTCTTGGGGTCTCGATGGATATCTCATTTACCGTCAAGTCATGCAAGTGATTATTTTAAATACACACTCCCATGAACCTCGCTCTTATGGTGAGGTTACCAAGCCAAGCTAAATCCCCCGTAATATAAACTCATAGAGCAATGTCAGGATTACCAGTCCAGGCTAAATCCCTTACAATGACATATACTACTATGAGTTCGGATCTGAATTACCAGTCCAGGCTAAATTCAGATCCTATTCGAATTACCCGTCCGAGTTAAATCCATTTCAGCACACATATTCTTCGGGAGGCTAAATCACTATAGGATCACCCGTCCGGGCTAGATCTTTTTACCATTAATTCATTTTCGAGAAATCCATCAGGTATCCTTTTTATTCAACCGGGATATTTCTTTGTAACATAATTTTTTCATGAATTATCGTATTTTGCATATAGATATTATAATTTATACATGAACTTCCATCTTTAATGTATTTAAAAAAATAGTTTACATTTGAGTTACGCGAACTTACCTAGTAATCGTTTCGGATTCGAATTTTGGTTACTCCGAAACCTTTTGTTTTCCATGGTCGACCTTCAAAATTGGTTCCTTAGGGTCTATATCAGTAAAAATAAATTATTAATACCTCAAAATTTTCAATTTAGGCCTAAATTTTGCCTCCGGACAAAATGACCATTTTGCACCTAGCCTTTCACACTTTACAATTTAATCTCTAGGCTCGTATAATGAAATGCATGAAATTTCTAGGTTATCCAAGCCTAGTCGAATATTTTTCTTGCTTATAACAGCCCACATTTTCTTTCATTTCACATTTTTCTACCCATTTTCACAACTTTTACAAAATGGTCCCTTAAGCCATTTCCATGAAAAACTACTTAGTAAAAGTTGTTTACCATCATGTAAACTCGCATATTCCTCCACAAATCATAAAAACATAAGCATCTCATGCATGGGTAAATTTCTAAACATGAACCCTAACTTGAACAATGGGTAGAAATGCAGAGAGCATATTACGAGGATCTCAAAAATATGAAGAACGTTAAAAACGGGGCTAGGGAGCACTTACTATAGAGCTTGAAGATATTGAAAATCCTACCTATGGAGACCCTTCAATTTTCAACAGCATGGAGAAGAAAAATGGCTGATTTTTGCTTTCATTTTCCCTTTTTATTTAGTTTATTACCAAATGACCAAAATGCCCTTTCTTAATAACCATTCAAAATTTTCCATGCATGCCCATTTTTGTCCAAAAACTTAGAAATTGGGCAAATTACTCTTTAAGACCTTCTAATTAATAATTCAAAGCAATTTCATACAAATTTCTTCTTAGAACCAAAATTTTACAACTTATTCAATTTGGTCCCTAATTACCAATTGGACACCTTGTACATAGAACTTCTTCATGAAACCCTATGTGTGCAAGATTTAAGTAAGCCATATGTGTGCAAGATGGCACAGGTATGTACTAAAACCCTATAAATATTTTGTATATGATGATATTGTGAAAGATATGTATTTGTATAAGCATGTGCGTATGACTATGGAAGGTAAGTATATATATGACATGAAGAAAAGTATCACAATGGATAAGTAATTATGCTTAGATTATCAATAGTTGCAAAATGTAGATTATTTGTATGTGTACTTACTAAGCTTTATAGCTTACTCTCCTCTCTTTTCCTTTCTATTTAGATACATCAAGCTAGCTCAAAGGATCGGGAGACGTCGAAGCTCGGATCACACTATCTTCAAGGATTTTGGATATAAAAAAGTTTAATTATTTTGGTCATGGCATGTATAGGAAACTTGTCTATTTTGTGTATATGTGTCAAGTTGAAGTAGCCAACTGTAATGGCTCATTTGGGCGTTGATTATTTTGTATGTGGCCATGTGATTTGGTCTATATTAACGATTGGGATGTATCCCTAAGTTTACCTTTGCATGCATACTAAGATGTGTCTGTGTTGGGTGATGGATGACTATTTGTTTGCTTGTATGTGGTTGCATGATTTAGCACTCATAATGGATTGATAATAAGGAATATGGTAAACCATGAAATTGGTGTGGAATGACTAAAAGATAAGGTTGTGTGAATACTAATGGACTAGTATAAAAAGGGGTCATAGTGATGTTATAATGTTGCATGTCTAAGTGTCCAAAAATATCATGGAATATGCCATTGAACATATGGAAGTGCATGATTGTTTAAGGGTGACCAATGGATTGGAGAATAGCCTCCAAAGGGTCTACACGGGTAGACAGACGGCTATGTGCCTAGGCCATGTGTGACACGGTCAGCCCCATGGGCGTGTCGTTCGGTGTGTGTCCCCTGCACCTTGAATTTTATTTTAGGTTAACATGCATGGTGTAAACGCACGGGCAGAGACACGGTCGTGTGTCTCAACCGTGTGGGGCATGTGCTTGGCTGTGTGCCTCAAATTTATATGATAATGTCATAAACAGAATGCTCACTAAAATTATACGGGCTACCACACAAGCGTGTCCCAGGCCGTGTGAGGGACACGGGCTAAGAGCACGAGCGTGTGCTCGACCATGTGAAAACCCCTGTAGGTTCGAATTGGAAAATAAATCCAATAATTCCACACAGGTGTGGGACATGGGCGTGTCCCCAAGCACATTGGCGTGTCTACTGCCTCCACACGGGCGTGTGAGGCTTTAACCTAGAAATTTTCTTAGAATTTCTGTAAGTTCTCGGTTGAGTCCCGAACCGTTAATGTTGTATATTTTGGGCCTCGTAGGTCCATAATAGGGACAAATTGACTTTAATTGATTGGTTTTAGTTTGAATGAAATTTTATGGCCCGGTTCTATATGTTTGGTTCTACTTAAGTCTGGTAATGCCTCGTACCCTATCCCGACATCGAATACGGGTAAAGGGTGTTACATTTATTGGTATCAAGGATACGGTTTAGTCGATTCTTGGACTACGTAGCATGTGTCTGTGTCTAGCTATATATGCCATGCGTAAATTGTGATAGTGTGATGACTCCTGACGATATTAAACTATGTTTTTCATATAGTAATGAATCCCGACCGAGCTGTAACAGATGACGTAGAAAGCAATGCACTAGCCCTCGCTCAAGGGACGGGTACCTGAAGAAAGTAAATCGTAACGGTGAGCCAAGAGGGGAGGCTAGAGAGGCCTTCTTCCAAATGATGAATGATTGGTATGCTGAGTTCGTCCGTGCGAACCCAGCCGCTCAGAGGCAACCCCTTTCATCCCTTCTGAACCCTTAGTCTGTACCCGTGATGCCCCGAGGTATAAATTTTATGAGATTTTCTAAAACTCTTGTGGATAAGATTCGAAAACAAGGAGTAGAGGAGTTTAGAGCTAACACTGAGGATGATGCTGAGAGACCCGAGTTTTGGCTCGAGAATTTTATTCGAGTGTTCGATGATCTGTCTTGTACACCTGAAGAGTGTTTGAAGTGTGCTATTTCGTTGTTGAGGGATGATGCCTACCATTGGTGGAAGACTTTGATTTCGGTTGTGCCTAAAGAGGCAATTACTTGGGACCTCTTTCAGGAGGAATTCCAGAAGAAGTATATTAGTGAGAGGTTTATCGACCAAAAACATAAGAAATTTCTTGAACTTAAGTAGGGTCGTATGTCGGTTACCAAATATAAGCGAGAGTTCGTCTAGCTTAGTAAGTATGCCCAAGAGTGTGTGCCCACTAAGGCTAAGATGTGTAGGAGGTTTGAGGACGGACTTAATGAGGATATCAGGGTGTTAATGGGCATCCTTGAACTAAAGGAATTTTTTGTGCTCATTGAACGGGCATGTAAGGCTAAAGAATTGACAAAGGAGAAGAAGAAAGCCGAGTCGGAAGCTAGAGAAACGCGAAAGAGAATGATGAGCAGATTAGCCCCAACTCAGTCTAAGAAATCTGAATATGTGTATTCTCATTCTTATGCATCATCAGGACACTCCCATGGAAATCGTAAGAAACAAAGTTCGGGTTTCCAGACTCAGGCTACATCTATAGCTAGCGTAGGAGATGCTAAGCCTCGTCGACCTGAGCGTGAATACTGCAGAAAATGTCATCCGGGCTCATGTAGGATAAATAATGGGATGTGTTATAGATGTGGTTCTCAAGAACACTTTATTAAGAATTGTCCCGAGATGGATCATAGATTTCAGAATGCAAGACAAAGTGGATTGACTTCAAAGGCAAGACCCCCGAAAAGTATCGGTATTGGAGTTGGTAGCAAAAATACAACACGAGAGACGGCAGTACGATATGAGGCTAAGGCTCCAGTTAGAACCTATGCCATATGAGCACGTGAAGAAGCATCGTCGCCTAACATGACCACTGGTACTTTTGCTGTTTATGACACTGTTGTTATTGCTTTGATAGATCCAGGATCTATACATTCATACGCATGCATGAAATTGCCATCTAGCTTGAATTTACTCGTGGAGTCTATAGAATTTTTTATTAAAGTTTCAAACCCGTTAGGAATGCATATCTTAGTCGATAAAGTATGCAAGAAATGCCCTTTGATGATTAGAGGTCTTTGTTTCCCAGCTCAATTGATATTGTTGCCGTTTGATGAATTTGATGTTGTTTTAGGTATGGATTGGTTGACATTTCATGGTGCTATAGTAGATTGTAAACGTAAAGTTAGGGAATTGAGACATGAGAATGGTGAAGTCCTTTGAGTCGAATCAGATGAACTTAGTGGCTTGCCAATCGTAATTTCTTTGATGACCACTCAGAAATGTATGAGAAAAGGATACGAAGCATATCTGGCTTATGTATTGAATATAAAGGAATCTAAGTTGAAAGTTGAATCAGTGCTTGTTGTATGTGAGTTTGCAGATGTGTTCTCAGAAGAATTTCCAAGTTTACCCCCAGTTAAGGAAGTTGAATTTGGTATCGAGTTAATGCCAGGGACTGCACCTATCTCTACCGCTCCGTATAGGATGGTTCTGACGAAGTTAAGGGAATTAAAGTCACAGTTGCAAGAATTGGTTGACAAAGGCTTTGCAAGACCTAGTTTTTCACCTTGGGGTACTCCCGTGTTATTCGTAAAGAATAAGGATGGTTCCATGAGATTATGTATTGATTACCAGAAACTTAATAAGGTAACGGTTAAGAACAAATATCCACTACCAAGAATTGATGATTTGTTCGATCAGCTAAAAGAAGCAATATGGTTTTCCAAGATAGACTTAAGGTCTGGTTATTACCAGTTGCGAGTTAAGGAGACAGTCGTACCTAAGACTGCTTTTAGAACAAGGTATGGTCACTACGAATTCCTTGTTATGCCTTCTGGATTGACGAATGCTCTGGCTATGTTTATGGATTTGATGAATAGAATATTTCATCCATACTTGGATAAGTTTGTTGTAATGTTCATAGATGAAATTTTAATTTACTCTAGAGATGAGACAAAACATGCCAAACATCTGAGGATCGTTTTGCAAACTTTAAAGGATAAGCAATTATATGCCAAGTTCAGTAAAAGTGAGTTTTGGCTTCAGGAAGTTGGATTCTTAGGCCACATTGTTTCCAGTGATGGTATTCGGGTTGATCCTAGTAAAATTTATGCCATTGTTGAATGGAAGCCTCCAAGGAATATAACCGAAGTTAGGAGGTTTTTGGGCTTAGCCGGTTATTACCAAAGGTTTGTAAAAGAATTTTTATGATAGCCACTCCTATAACAAGACTTCTGCAAAATGATGTTAAGTTTGAGTGGACAGAAAAGTGCCAACAAAGCTTTGAAAAGTTGAAAATGCTATTGATAGAGGTGCCAGTGCTAGTACAACCGAAACTAGGAAAAGAATTTGTAATCTACAGCGATACATCCTTGAATGGACTAGGATGTGTGCTTATGCAAGAAGGAAAAGTTGTAGCCTATGCTTCGAGACAGCTGAAACCTCATGAGAAGAATTATCCAACTCATGATTTGGAATTGGCCGCCATAGTTTTTGCCTTGAAGATTTGGCATCATTATTTGTTCAGGGAAAAATGTCATGTCTATACCGATCATAAGAGCCTCAAGTATTTGATGACTCAAAAAGATTTGAATTTAAGACAACGGAGATGGTTGGAAATGTTGAAAGATTATGAGCTTATAATTAATTATCATCCGGAAAAGGTGAACATGGTCGCTGACGCTTTGAGCATGAAGTCTCTATTCGCTTTGAAGGCAATGAATACACAGATGACCTTATATGATGATGGTTTCATTTTAGCTAAATTGAGACTTGGCCGACTCTTTTCCATCAGATTTGTGAAGCTCAAAAATCCGATGAGGAATTACAAGCTAAGAAAGTTCAGTATGAAGCAACCAGTGAACTCGACTTTCAGACTGACTCTAATGGATGCTTAAGATTTCAGGGAAGAATCTGTGTTCCGAAGAATACCGAGTTGATCCAGACTATTTTACACGAGGCACATAACAGTCGTATGTCTGTTCATCCGGGAAGTACCAAGATGTACAATAACTTGAAGAAAGTTTATTAGTGGAATGACATGAAAAGAGATATCTCAGAATTTGTAACCAGATGTTTGATTTGTCAACAGGTTAAAGCTGAACATCAAGTACCCTCCGGTTTACTCAAGCCTATTGTGGTCCCTGAGTGGAAATGAGATCGAATCATTATGGATTTCGTGATCGGGTTGCTAGTGACTCCAAGAAAGAGAGATGCTATTTGGGTGATAGTCGATAGATTGACTAAATCGGCCCATTTTATACCTGTACGCATAGATTATTCTCTAGATAAGTTAGTCGATTTGTACATTTCAGAGATTGTTAGACTTCATGGTGTGCCATTGTCGATTATTTTGGATAGAGATCCAAGATTTATGTTACGATTTTGAAAAAAGTTGCAAGCGGCTTTGGGAATGAAACTGAATTTTAGTACTGCTTTCCACCCACAAACTGATGGACAATCCGAGAGAATAATTCAGACACTTAAATATATTCTTAAATGTTGTGTTCTAAAGTTTCAAGGTAGTTGGAAAAATTATCTACCTTTGGTTGAATTTGCTTACAACAACAATTCTCAGTCTAGTTTAAGGATGGAACCTTATGAGGCATTGTACGGTAGAAAGTGTCAAACTCCTTTGTATTGGACAGAGCTTAAGGAAAGTAAAATTTTCAGAGTTGATTTGACCAAATAAATCGAGGATAAAGTTAAGGTGATTCAAGATTGTTTGAAAGCAATGTTGGATAGAAAGAAATTGTATGCGAATTTGAAAAGAAAAGAAATTGAGTATCAAGTGGGTGACAAGGTATTCTTAAAGTTATCACCCTAGAGAAAGGTTTTAAGATTCGGTAGAAAAGGCAAATTAAGTCCTCGTTTTATTGGGCCTTATAAGATTACTGAGAGAATAGGACTGGTTGCCTATCGCTTAGCTCTGCCATCAGAGTTGGAAAAGATCCATGACGTGTTTCATGTATCCATGTTACGTTGATATAGATGGGACCCCTCGCATGTGATTACCCTGACAGAGGTTGAAATTCAACCGGACATGACTTACGGTGAGAAACCAGTTAAGATTTTGGCCAGGGATGTTAAGCAACTAAAGAACAAAAGTATTGCCCTTGTGAAGGTATTATGGCATAGACATGGGGTTGAAGAGGCCACTTTGGAACCAGAGGAGACTATGGAAGTCAATATCCGAACTTGTTTACTGGTAAGACTTTCGAGGACGAAAGTCCCTAAGGGGGGAGAAATATAACATCCCAAAATAGGGCCTAGTCAGAATAGTGGTTTTGGGACCACAAATATGATGTTAAAATATTGATTTTATAATTGTTATGAGGTTTAAAATATGAATATATACATGTGTTAAAGTTTCATGAAGAAATTTTAAGTATAAGGTGTCCAATTGGAAATTAGGGACCAAATTGAATAAGTTGCAAAATTTGTGTTTTAGAAGCAATTTGTATGAAATTGCTTTGTATTATTAATGAAAAGGTCTTAAAGAGGAATTTTCCCAATTTTTAAGTTTTTGGACAAAAATGGGTTTGTATGGAAAATTTTGAATGAAAAGCATTAGGGGCATTTTGGTCATTTGGTATATTAATGAAATAAAAAGGGAAAAATAAGCCAAAAATCAGCTCATTCTCTCCATGTTGCTGCCGAAATTTTAGGGTTCTCCATAGCTAGGGTTTTCAAGCTTTCCAAACTCTATAATAAGTGCTCCCAAGCCCCATTTTTAATTTTTTTCGTATTTTTTAAATCCCAGTAACTTGCTCTCTCTATTTCTACCCATATTTCATGCTAGGGTTCATGTTTAGAAATTTACCCATGCATGAGAAGCTTATTTTTTGATGATTTATGGAAGGTTATGCGAGTTTAAAGGATGGTAAACAACTTTTACTAAGTAGATTTTCATAAAAAGGGCTTTAAGGACGATTTTGTAAAAGTTGTAGAAAAGGGTAGAAAAATGTGAAAGGAAGGAAAATGTGGGCTGTTATGAACATGAAAAATGTTCGGCTAGGCCCCATACATTGTATTATCCGATCTTAGGGGCTAAATTGCAAATATAAGAAAGTATGGAGGTAAAATAGTAATTTTACCCAAGTATGAATTTTGGGTCGTTTTGAGTAATGTATGTAATAAACGAGCTAAATTTGGTATTATAGATCAAGAGAATCGAGATACGGGCCTTGATTGGGGAAAGAACAATGTTTACGAGGTTTAGCTCGATTTTTAATATTTTGTACTGAGGTAAGTACATGTGCAAATAAATACATTAATTGTTGTTATTAAATGATTTATTGATATTTGTATGCTTAATATGCTTATTTGGCTATGTCGATAATATAACATGTTTTGATACTTCGCTATATGATTATGAGACGTTGGCCATGTGAAAGAAACCATTTATGCGAGTGCATTCAGTAAAGGTCTGGAAGTCTAAAATCCCATTTGAACCTTAGGAATAGTTGAGGATACAAGTGACATGACACTAGGATAGTTATGTGTGTTATGAGCTCATTCAATATGTGATACATGTTAGGGTCCGGGTGCTGGGTATCCTGAGTTGTGTTCGGATACTCTCTTAGCTCTTTGAGTAGCCCCGTTGAGAGCAGCATGTGATTTTGTGATATGAGGCAATTCGATGCACTTTCTGTTAGGTAGCCAGGGCTACGTTCAGGCACTTCGGTGGATTTCTTCCGTGTGTCCGAATCATATTCCAAGTGTTCAACGGGTAATGTAATATGAATTCCAAAAGTAAGATTTAAGTAAGCCATATGTGTGCAAGATGGCACAGGTATGTACTAAAACCCTATGAGGACTTAGTATATAATGAGATTATGGAAGATATGTATTTGGATAAGCATGTGTATATGACTATCGAAGGTAAGTATATATATAACATGATGAAAAGTATCACAATGGATAAGTAATTATGCTTAGATTATCAATAGTTGCAAAAAGTAGATTATTTGTATGTGTACTTACTAAGCTTTATAGCTTACCCTCATCTTTGTTCCCTTCTCTTTAGGTACGTCAAGCTAGCTCAAAGGATCGGGAGACGTTGGAGCTCGGATCACACTATCTTCAAGGATTTTGGGTATAAAAAGGGTTTAATTATTTTGGTCATGGCATGTATAGGAAACTTGTCTATTTTGTGTATATGCGTCATGTTGAAGTAGCCAAGTGTAATGGCTTATTTGGGCATTGATTATTTTGTATGTGGCCATGTGATTTGGTCCATATTAATGATTAGGATGTATCCCTAAGTTTACCTTTGCATGCATACTAAGATGTGTATGTGTTGGGTGATGGATGATTATTTATTTGCTTGTATGTGGTTGCATGATTTAGAACTCATAATGGATTGATAATAAGGAATATGGTAAACCATGAAATTGGTGTGGAATGACTAAAAGATAAGGTTGTGTGAATACTAATGGACTAGTATAAAAAGGGGTCATAGTGATATTATAATGTTGCATGTCTAAGTGTCCAAAAATATCATGGAATATGCCATTGAACATATGAAAGTGTATGATTGTTTAAGGGTGACCAATGGCTTGGAGAATAGCCTCCAAATGGTCCATACAGGTATACACACGGCTATGTGCCTAGGCCGTGCGTGACACACGGTCAGCCCTATGGGCGTGTCGTTCGGCCGTGTGTCCCCTGCACCTTGAATTTTAGGTTAACATGTATGGTAGTAAATGCATGGGCAAAGCCATGGCCGTGTGTCTCAACCGTGTGGAGGACATGGCCTCTGGCCACAGACGTGTGCTTGGCCGTGTGCCTCAAATTTTTATGATGATATCATAAATAGAATGCTGCCTAAAATCATATGGGCTACCACAAGGGCGTGTCCCAGGCCGTGTGAGGGACACGGGCCAAGGGCAAGGACGTGTGCTCAGCCGTGTGAAAACCCTTGTAGGTTTGAATTGGAAAATAAATCCAATAATTCCACACGGGTGTGGGACATGGGTGTGTCCCCAAGCACACGGGCGTGTGCACTGCCTCCACATGGGCGTATGAGGCTTTAACCTAAAAATTTTCTTAAAATTTCCGTAAGTTCTTAGTTTAGTCCCGGATCGCTTATGATGTATGCTTTGGGCCTCGTAGGTCCATAATAAGGACAAATTGACTTTAATTGATTGGTTTTAGTTTGAATGAAATTTTGTGTCCCGATTCTATATGTTTGGTTCTACTTAGGTCTGGTAATGCCTCGTACCCTATCCTGGCATCAGATACGGGTAAGTGGTGTTACACTTATCCTAGACCTCATAATAACCATAAAACAAATATTTTAATGTCGAGTTTGTGGTCCCGAAACCACCATACTGACTAGGCCCAATTTTGGGATGTTACAAAGATATTTATGAAGGAGTCTACAAAGATTGGGAAATCTAGGGGAATCAACGATTACTAATGCTTGAATTAAGTCCAATTCGAGGAGAAATCCCAATTCTTCCCCAAGATATAATGACCACGATGATATGCCATCAAAAAGATACCAAGAAGTGCTAACTCCAAAATTGAGCTGAGAAGAGAATGTCGCTATTAATGCTTGTGAAAAAGGAGAAATCCTATTAACTATCTCAATAGATAGAAGAACATTTAGACAAATTAAATGCAACGGTTAAAGAAAAAGATATAGAACTAGTAAGGGAAAATGTCAGCTAAATGAAAAATCAGATCAACATCGAACTCATTGTCTAAGAAATTTTGGGTTCGACCCATAAGGCCGAAATACAAGAGCAGCATAACACAGACTGATCAATAGAAACAATGGTAATAGTTGATGCAGTGGAAGAGTGCCTGTCGATTTAGGAATCCCCAAAGTGAAATAAAGAGATTCTAGTAGTTCTAGTTAATGAACCCGAATTGACTATCATTTGCTTGACCTTAGTCCTAAACTAAGCACCCTAGAGATTTGACGGCTTAGGAATTTTCAAGATGCTGAACATAATTGAAAAAAATATTCATAGACAAGACCTATGATAATATAGCAAGACTTGATCAAGTTGGACAACTAATGAGCATAGGCCTTGAGCTGCGGGCATTGCAAAAAGTTTTGTCATTGCAAGAGCCATGCAAGAAAGCTATCTATAGACAAATGGAGGAACCTAAAATATATAAAATGGATGAATTTAAAAGTGTGTAGAGCTAGAATCTAAAAGACTCAGTGCAAAATCCCTTGCTATTTCCTTTACTACCCTTTGTGCGAATCATCACCTTAAGTACACTTAAAAAACTATTCTAGAGTAATGAGATAAGAAAAGACATAATAAGCGATAAGTATGAACCATACTTTTCGACTTCTTTACAAAGTAAGTATGCTAAGAAAAAGCTAAAGTGGTTGCATGGTTATGTGGCTTTGCAAATAGTTAATAGTTACGACCTGTGGAAAGAGTTGTTGGTTGTTAAAGCAGGTCGGAAAGGAAAATTTAGAGAAAGAGACAACTGCTGACTAATAGAATGGAACGATGGGTGTTGGACTAATACAGATAGAAACAAATTAGGGGAGTCCATCGGTGTATATTGTCTAAGCTGACGGACGAGTTCAAAAACAAGACCTAACATCCTTATGTAAGAATCTTAACAATTGTACATATTGTATATTTAACTAACCAATTCATTAATACATTATAGTTATGTCAAAGATAGGTTTAACAAGCATTTGAAGCATTCTAAAGATAAAAAATTGGGAAACAAGGTCAACGTCATGACACAAACAATTCTATGTCGTAACATAGTGGGCAGTAACAAAGAAGTTCAAAAATCAACCCGATGTCGCGACATCACTAACTTGTGTCATGACATGAGTAGTCTTCTAGGGATGTTGCGACATCACTAACCTGTGTCACGACATGAGTAGTCTTCTAGGGATGTCACGACATGAAAACATGGTGTCACAATATTGCTACAAATTTTTGCAAGGTCGACCTGACCCATTCACGCAACTCAATGGAATAACCCTTCTTATACCTAGTTTTTAACCTTAAAATCATTCTTTTTAAACATAAAAACATCCCCTTAGTATAATCTAACTTCATTCTAACACCCAACATCTTTTAGAACCCTTCTAAAACCCTTTTCCTCTTTAAACCCTAAACCTCAATCTTTCAATCCAAATTTAAAGAAGCTACATTGGAAGGAGTTGTCATCGTCAAAACAAAGATAAGGTGCAAACAAGTTCAACAAAAGTTGAGGTTCAAGTATTCTAAACCTTTTTCTACTATTTTATTGATTACTATTCATATCATTATTGAAACATTGCCTATAATATGCCTATTAGAAAGAACAAGAGAACTCATGTTCTAGAAACACCCTGTGTTTTCGATCTTGTATGGTTCCACCATTTGAATGTTGAGAAATATTTTCTTGAGTCACAGGGATGACTATTGATTTAGGAACGAGGGTTCGAACCCTTTATAGCTCTTTGCAAGGAAATTTGGACATTGGTCCGATATCACCATTGGGAGCAATTTCGTCTCACCCCTAATGAAAATGTGGTAGTCCCTATAGCCCATAAATTTTATGCCTCACTTAAGCATTATATAGTGTGAGATGAGACAGGGGTATATGTGACTTCTGTCACGGCTCGAGGGAAAGAAGTACCACTGTACCCTAGTGATATTTATGAATTTTATGAAGTCCAATTTTATGAAAAAGATTATCTTAATGAAATTGACTTAGATATATTGAATAATATCGATATGGAGGAGGTTACAAAGTATTTGAATCAAGGTAAGGGGTTTGGAGCTATAAACTAAATACGAAGATCCCAACGAATTTTAATCGGGCAATCATGTTTTCAATTGCCAAAATGTGGATGCAATTCATTGGCACTAGGATTGTACCCACATTAAACGTTTTTAATGTTAATGTTTTCCTAGTTGTTTTGTTATATGGCATATTGCAGCAAAAAATAGATTTGTGCAGGGCGTTGGATTATTCGTAAAATGAAACGATGTGTGCAAAGCCAGAATTTTGGACTTTTCTTTCCTCATTTAGTAACAGCGTTATGCGAAAGGGAAAAAGTGCCCATGAGCGAAAACGAACAATTCATGAAGCCAACTCGGAGCATAATTGGAGATACATTGTATACAGAGTACGCTGAGCTTCAGTGCAAGCAGATTACTGAATGTAACCAACGAAGGAAAGAAAAGATGGATGTTCCAGCTTTGTTAAAAAAGAAAGAACATTCGAGAGCAATAAAAGGAGCTTGTGGAAGCACAGAAGCGGAACTTGATGGTATGATTAGATGGATGCAAGAAATGAGACTTATGCTTCACGAATTTGTAAGAATAAACGAGCTGCCAGAACCTAATTATCCTCTAGATATGTTTGGTCCAATATCGACTCAACATGTGGAAGAAGGCGTGAAAGCTAATTTCGAGGAGGCAGGTGTTGTCTAAGAGTATCCCAGGATGAAGGATGAATATGAAGCGACATTCTAGCCATAGTATTCGACACCAAAAGAACTTGTAATTCACAGCCTAAGCTGACAATCGCAAGGTGGGAGCTCCCATAAAAAATGTAGCTCGGGCAAAGGTAAAGCATTGTGGAGCAAAGGCACTCCTGTCCTCTAGATGATTCGGATGAGGATTGAGTTTTATTTTTGTTATTTTTAAAAAAGGCTTGTATTAAATTTTTTGGATATTTCGTAATTTTAACTTTGTAGGAGTAGGACTAATAGTAGTTTTTTTATTGCATCTTGCTTAAGATTTCTCTATAGGAACCCAACACGAAAGAGACACAAACAATTTGACCTAACACGATCAAAGGAGGAAGCACCCACCATTCGTAGTTGTAGCGACCACGATCGATCGGGTAACTGCTTTCCTTATCTATTTATGGACTATACATTGAGGACAATGTGTCAACTAAAGTGTGTAGGGGTAACATAGGAACCTTGTTTATTTTTCAAATTTTGCATTTTTCTTCAATTTTTTTTCTTTTATTTGGTGTGTTTAAGATTGTAGAAATACAAGTGATTGGCTAGGAGCTGATAACTCCCGAACAGAGTTATATTTCATACCTGTGGACCTAGTTAATGACCTGTACTTAAGTACATCTAATTACATTTTAGGACATTTCATTAGTATTTTTAGCATTGCATTAAAACTTGGGCTACGTTTAAATATTAGGTTTTTTTTTTGAAAAAAAGACCAAAAAAGGTCCACTCAATTAATAGAATCATTTATCACCAATGCATGGATATTATTGGGATAATTCATCGCAAAGGTCCAAATACAAGACTTATTAATAGTATCTTTACAAATAAAGTTAGCCACCTTATTACATTTTTGATTGGTCCAATAAATAGAAATAGACTCAAAATTTTCCATAGTTTTATGAATTTCCTTGATGCGTGTGCCCATAATGGTGATGTCTAAATTACGCTTCTTCACCCTATTTGCTAGGCTGGAGTAGTCAGTCTCAAACAAAGCTTTTGAAATATTCAATGTCCTTGCCAGCTTTAGGCTTTCCTCAAGAGCATAGATTTCCGCCCATTCAACGGTCAACGTTTGCTCTTTAAAACCCCCACCTCCATGTACAACAAAGCCATCTTCATCCCTAGCAACCATCCCATAACTAGTTTTATTAGGAGCGACAAAAGTACCGAAGCTAACTTTTACGAACCCGCATGGAGGCTTTTTCCACTTATGACAAATAAGGGCAATCGAAATCAATGGATTGTTAACCAAATTAATTATGGATTCAAAACTCATTACTGAGGGTTGTTTCTCTCTCCCGTACCACCCTAACTTCATGCTCTTTGCTCTAAAAAATGTCGTTATTGCGGTTTTTCTAGGTATTCCAGAGAATAGTGAAGAGTTAGCAGCAACTTTTTTTTCTAGCTCACACATCACATCCTATAGCCAATCAATGCAGCAAGCATAATTCTTCATAAGTAACTTGTTAACCCTCCAATAGTAAGAATGGCCCTGGTATCCAGGCAATCTATTAGTGTATGGATCAGTGTTTCAGCACTCACACCTCATCTTGGACAGTCTTTTAGAAAGCCATGGCAAATAGAAGCAATTGTTACATTCGTAGGAAGTATCTCATGACCCACATTCCAAGCAAAGACACATATTTTTGGGAGCATGTTGAGCTTCCAAATGATTCTTCAGTAGGCTCTGTGAGGCCAAAACCAATTTGTTTAACAAGAAGCCAAGAGTACGCCGTTTTAGAAGTGAAGTAGCCATAAGGGTTATGAAACAACACCACCCAGTCATTAGAATCTCTACCATTAAGCGGAAATTACAAATTTTGTCCCCCATAAAACCACCATAAAGCTCCCTCACCCTCTCTTTTTTCCAACTTCGCTGGTCAATGCTCCACAGGTCTCTCACCTTTCTTTCATGCACATTTGGAATGTTAGGGTTGAACGCATCACCATTTAAGCCTTCAAAGCGCTAGTTATCCCTTCTAATGTTGATACTTTAACCATTTCCCACTTGTCACTCGATGACATCTTTAAGAGTTTTGGAAGTAGTATTTATACTAGACCAAGTGTAGGATGGTTTATCCACAGCTTTAGGATGAAACAAATCACCATTAGGAAAATACTTAGAGCTCATAACTTGATAGCATAGCGTGTCCCTATGGTTTAGAAGCCTCCACACTTGCCAACCAAATAGAGCCAGGTAGAAGAGACGGAGATTGTGAAAGCCAAGACCTTTCATTCCTTTGGCGGATGTTCACTGAAGGACTTAACAAGAGACACTATCATAATTTGGTTTGCAAATTAGGCATGAGTGACATCTATGCAACAAGTTGAGGGGAAGTGTTGATAGTTTATCTTAGCAAATCTCATTACTGATTTTTAGGGATTAGATTAGATTACAATTAGGATTATTGATTTAATGTATGGATTATGTTTCCTTAGTTAGGCCTACTCTTTTAGGATAAATGGCCATGTAAATTTTTCTGTTCGATATACAAGAGAAAATGATTCATTTATCAACAATTACCCATGAAAATAAGAAGGCTCACAAATGACCGCTGATAAATCTTGAAAAGAGTTATATTTCATGTATTTAGACCTAGCTAATTGCTTGTACTTCAATAAATTTAGTTGCATTTTAGGATATTCCATTCGTAATTTTAATTACATTACATTAAGAAGATTGGGCTGTGCTTAAATGTTATTATATGTTAATTTTACTTGTTTGCGGGAAGTATTTTTTTGGTAGTAATTGGAAGGTGCAGGATACAAAGAAAGAAATAAATAAATGAAGGTTTGTCGTGGGAAAAGGCTGGACAGTTTGCTAACATGAATGTCGTAGTAATTCTAAGAAGACCAAGTCATCACTCAACGCATAACAGTTTTAGCCCAACTTTACTTGTACCAAAAAATCTGCCTTAAAGAAAGGAAAAAGATCATGAAATCATGAGCTGATAACCACTTGCACTAAAGGAAGGGGTTTTAAACCAAAATGAAAATCTAAAAAAAAAAAAAAGAGAAGATATCTTGGGTTGTTGGATTTACCATAGGGAAAAAACTTATAAAAAGCCAAAGGAGGAAACCCTTGACGATATACAAGGATGGAGATCTATAGACGAAACTAGAGGGTAGTAGTTGGGTAGAGATGGAAAGAGGAAGGCGAAGGCAGTCCCTCTCAGTCACCACAAGACACTATGCCTCTGGAGTGTGAACTAGTCATACTAAAGGTTTCTTCCTGTCGTTCTTCTGTTATTTCTTAACTATTTCTTCGTAATTGATTTGATGAAAACAATGTTGAATGATATTTTGGTTTTGAATTTTATTTCCCAACCCATTAGCTAAATCTCATAGAGTTGTGATTACATGATGAAACCTTTATTTTGTTTAATGGTTGAAGCAAAGGTCTGAATTAATTTACTGTTTCATTCAATTGTTTTTATTTATAAATTGTGTGCATGCAATCCCTAGACATAGACGATTGTGCAGCATGCCCATAAACAAATTTAATTCTGAAAAGGTTAAATTAGTTGGACCGAAATTGAATGATATGAGCAAGTACTCGAAAGATACTTGTAGTAGACTCTAGACATAAAGCAGCGTTCATACAGAAGGAAACAATGCAGGGTACCTATTGCGTGTAAATAACTAACGCAATTGTGCAACTGTGCATGTCATTCAAGTAATAAAGTGATAAGTAAGTATTGTCTCCACAGAGATCGAAAATTGGTAAGAAATTGAGTAAGTTATGATAATCCTATTGACTATACTAAATAGTAGGAAATACTCTCAAGTTGAATAAGATGTTTGTATAATGAATTAATGAAATCAAATGCTGAAAACAAAGAATTGATATGGCAAATAAAATGTTGTGGAAAATTACAGAGAAAAGCAAGAGTGTTTCTATTGTTGAATGAATAGGTTTGGAATTATTCAGGTGAAATGTTCATATCAAAATAATGTCATGGAAAAATATTATCTAATCAACTGCTCAGAGGGTTACTATTGTAACCTGCCTTTTTCGATAGCTAGATCTTAAGCTAGAAATCTAAGTTAGTTTATGTCTACAGAACTCTAGATTAATAATACAATGAATGTTCTTCTCTGTACAACTTGCAACATTTATGTCATAAATCGAATGAAATAGTGACAGACAATCTCAAATCACGACCATTAAAGATGAAAAAACATTCACCCAAATAACTTTAACCCAAATGAGATAAGATCATGGGTTGGGATTTAAAATCCAAATTAGAATAACATTCAACATCATTATCAACAGTTTAGAAATCACAAAAATTAACTAACAGTATGAAGGTAGAATTGTAGGAAGCTTTCGCCACTTCAGCTTTCACTTCGATGCTACTAAATCGTGCAAGACCCAGGGTTGATTGCTTGTCCCTTCCCTTGCGTCTCTGCTCTCCTCTTAAGCTGCTACCCTCCTCCCTTTTTCTCTAGGATTTTCTACCAAATTTTTCTAGAGAGAAAAACTGATACATAAATCATCTCTAATTTCTCTATCCAAAAAAGCCTCATTTCCTTTCTTTTCTCTTTCTTCTTTTATAAGGTAGGTCCCCATCTCTCAGCACACACTTTTATCCCTCTTTTCCAGGTGGATTTATCTGGTACACGGACAGCTGGTTGAGAGTGACAAGGACAGAGTGCTGCGTCAGCATTATCTTGGAATTGCTATGGCATTTATGTTGGCAATCCATCCAAGATTTTTCCATGGAAATATTTCACTTCCTCCTTTTTCTCCTTTCCTTCATTTTTTCTACACCTGGTGCATACAACAATCAATTCTCTTTCTCCCAAAAGAAAAAGTAACATAAAATGACATTCAAGGCACAATCCAAGTGTTACTTTACAATGTTCTAAAAATAACCTAAAAAACAAATATATCTACTTAAGTACAAACATTTAATTAAGTTTAGAGGCTCGAAATGTAACTCTTTTCAAGAGTTATTAGTACCGTATTAAAGGCCTATAGACACGGGCAAGGTAACTTGAGGTTTTTGCTCTCAAAAGAAGCAGAGTACTTTAAAACTCTTCTGAGCAGTAGATTGATTACGATTTTATCGAGGCATTTCTGACAGTAAGGGTAGATTCTTAGTAATTCCAACCTTCCATATCAACATCATACATCCGTTATCCCTTGTTGTAGTATCTTTGCCATCGCATCCTTAGTTGTTTACTTGTTCAGTTACATATTATTCATATAATCATTTTCATAATTGCCATTGCATTTTTACTCTTGCATTGCCATAGCATTTTCAATTATTCATAACTTACACATTATGTTCACATTAATATTCCTTTTGTTTACCACTGCATTCTTATCATTATTTTGCTATAAAGTTTATCTAACTTTGTTATGATAACTTGACCATTTGTATACCTAATTCGATCCTTGTGGAGACAATCTCACTTATCACTTTATTAATTGATCTAACGTGCATAATTGCACAATTTGCAGATCGGCCACAGATCTTGTTGTATCCTTTTAATCACTGCATTCAACCTAATAACCTAAAAATAAGAAGAAACTGTGTAAGTTCGTAAGAACTTAATGTGTTCCTAGGGAAAGAAAATTCATTAATATTTCTATCAGACATTAAGGAATAGGGCTCAAATTAACAAACTAGTTTATCATATTTGGCAGATACATCTCTTTGATCTATAGATTAACTAATGGATACTACTGTAATCAAACTCAGCCTTCAGGCAGACAACATTGATTTCTAAACTCATACATGACAATCACGGGCAAAACTACTCAGGAGATACATTACTTATGTGGACTACCCATTACAGCTGCAGGCTTACTTTATGTTTCATGCAATATGCATTACCACATGCACCCTTTTTCTCACGTACTCCCTTCCTTCTTCTAGCTTCTAATCCTCGTTCAGAAGAAACAATTTTTCCTGTATTTTCATATCCACTCATTAAATCTATTTAACAATCATTATATTTGTATCCTGTAACGCCCCGTACCCGAGACCGTTGCCGGAATCGGACACGAGGGGTTAACAGACTTAATTCATTTATTAGCACAGTCCATTTTAAAATTTCTAGACAAGCTGGCTAACTGCGTCACCGTCACCTTAAAAATCATATCTCGAGCTCCAAAACTCGAAAACCAATACCGTAAATTTTTCCTGAAACTAGACTCATATTTCCATCTCCAAATATTTTTCTAGAATTTTTGGTTGAGCCAATTAGTACAGTTTATTAGTTAAACTCTCCCCTGTTTCAGGGTTCGACTACTCTGACCTTCATGCATTACGACTTAGATAACTCTCTGTACAGGGCTTCAATACTTATACCGTTTGTTTCTAAAGAAACTAGACTCGAAAAGGAATCTATACATATATTATATGACTTATAATTATATCTGGTTAATTTATAATGAATTTCCAAAGTCAGAACAGGGAATCTAGAAAAGATTCTGGCCCTGTTTCCCAAAAACTTTAACATCCCATAAAATACTGTTCATATGGTTGTTTTGTTACTTTCCTATGAAAATAGATTCATCAAGGTTCGATTACATAATTTATTCACTATTTAATTCCATTCCTACTATTTTTAGTGATTTTTCACATCTACATCACTGCTGCTGTCAGCATCTAATTTTAAGGTAAACTATACCTATTTCATGATCTCTCATGGACCAACTAAAATTTTGTCATACATAGCACCAAAATGATCATGATTAACCATTCCAATGGCTAATCGTTACCAAACATTTCCATACCTCTCAATGAACAACATACAAAAAGATTATAAGGCTATGCTCAAAGTGTATATAAGCCATTTTCGCATGGCTATCCAAATTTATACAAAACCAAAAGGTACATGACCAACAACAAAAAGGGTAGTACTATACATGCCATTTTCAGAGTTCAACCAAAAGTGTACCAAAAGGGCTTTGATAGTGTGGACGACTTCGACTTCGACAATCCCGAGTCCGATAACTGATGAACCAAAATCTATAAAACAGAGAATCAAAGAAACGGAATAAGCATTTAATGCTTAGTAAGTTTTGAGCAATGAAATTAGGCACAACTGAAGTATAGCATTCATATAACTAAACGGATAACCTCATATACACATATTTTCAAAAATCAGTCCTACTTCACATTTCCAACCCTTATATTCATACATAAGGGATCAACTTAACCAAAGGCCGGAAGCTCATTAATCGACTGAGCGAATAATATTTAAACGGAATCACTACTCAAATGCATATACGAAACGTACCTCATCGTTGGGATTTTACGAGCGTATTAATTGAAATTATTACAGCAAGATCGCTCATTCCCAACCAAGTACCTTCGGGGTTTAGCTGGATATAGCTACTCGCTCAAATGCCTTCGGGACTTAGCCTGGTTATAGTAACTCGCACAAATGCCTTCGGGACTTAGGCCAGAATTAGTCATTAGCACAAATGCCTTCGGGACTTAGCCCGGTTATCATCCGAATATCCATGCACATATCAATAAATCATGACACATCTCTATTTCAATTTCATAACTAGAATTCAAACACAAGTCACTTATCATTTTCGGCTCAATAGCTACATACAAGAGCATGATTTTGATTTACTTAAAATATGATCTAATCGAATCATAATCTAAGCTCCATTACTCAAAGACTTACCTCGGATGTGGTCGAACGATTTCGGCAGCTATTCGATCACTTTTTCCTTTCCCTTATCCAACTTTGATCCTCTAAGCTCTTGAGCTTAATAAACAAATAAATTTATTCAATTACTTATCCAACTTTACTATATACAAATATCTATTTATTTAGATTCATTTCGAACTAATATTAGGCAACCGATCATATATTCTCCCCATGGCGATATTCAAACATTGTAGCCAAAGAATCACAATTATCGAATGTTTAACTATGATCGGGCATATGATATTACCCGTATGTCTTAAGCTAATTGCCGAACCTATTGCCTCAATTCATGTACATATCAAATATAGTAATCCTTACTTGAACTATTAACCAACCTTATCAATGAACAATTATACTTAAAATACCATATATATATTCATAAGTGCATAGATACTATGTTACCAACAATTATTTCCTTGCTTAGCAGCCGAACCAATATACACATTACTTCATATCTACCCGTCACGTTTATTCTACTTAAACCGAATAAACTTGCACATAAGGTCCTTGGCCGAACCTCACTAAAAACAAGTCAACCAAAATCTTAGTATCTATCTTGTGTATAACCTTATTTACCTTCCAAAAATCACAAAAACATCAAACTCTTAATGTTTATGTACAAGGCCGAATCTTAACATGATCCAACCTCCAACTCATTCATTTCAATCACTCACACGGCATTTGTTCAATTCTTTAGACAAATCTATGTTTGGCCATTGTACTCATGAGCATTAAAATTTATAATTTGACTACTTAAACCCTTCTCTTCAACAATTCTTCATAAAACATAAAGATTATAACCCAATCTCATCCTTTAATAACTAAAACCGAATGCTCAAGCCATCACCAAGATTTCGAAATTTTGCCATGAGTTGTGTAAGAAATTAGCTAATTAACTAGAAACAAGTTTAAAATTTAAGAATCTAACACAACATACTAACCTCCCCTTAAGCTCAAGGTGACCGAAACCTCTCTTCTTCCTTTCTTCAATTCGGCCAAGAAGAACCAAAGAATGAAGCCCCTTTTTTTCTTCTAGTTACGGCAAAATGGGGGAACAACCACACACATTTTGTTTTTGTTTCTCTTCCTACTAACACTAATATTTTATTGCCCATGTTCTTTATTTTATTATTCCTAACATAAAGCATTAACCCAACATGTTTATGACATGTTTTAGCCATAACATTTTGTCCACCCTCATGCTCATGGCCAGCCACTACTAATTAGGGGGGGAAATTGACATGCAAGTCCACCCTTTTGATTACATGCACTAATAGATCCTTATAGATTAACCTATCACATTTCAAAAGTGTCACACATAAGTCCTATTAACTAAATTCACATGCAATTAACTAAATCGAAGCTTTAAACTTTCACACATTCATATTCACATATTTTAGACAATAAATATCATATTTAAATAAATTGGTGACTCGGTTTAGCGGTTCCGAAACTGCTTTCCGACTAGGGTCACTTTGGGGCTGTCACAACTCTCCCCCACTTAAGAAATTTTCGTCCCCGAAAATCTTACCGATAAATAGGTTTGGGTAACATTCTTTCATAGAGTTCTCGGTTTCCCAAGTAGCTTCTTCGATTCCGTGTTTGAGCCATAACACTTTTACTAGCGGAACCCTTTTGTTTCGCAACTCTTTCACTTCACGAGCTAGGATACGAATCGGTTCTTCTTCATAACTCATGTCGGATTGAATTTCAACCTCTGATGGATTAATTACGTGTGATGGATCAGATCTATAACGTCGAAGCATCGAAACATGAAAGACGTCGTGAATCTTTTCAAGTTCAGGGGGCAAAATCAATCTATACGCAACTGGACCAATTCGTTCGGATACTTCATATGGCCTTATGAACCTTGGACTCAGTTTTCCCTTACGGCCAAATCTGAGTATCTTTTTCCAAGGTGACACCTTAAGAAATACTTTGTCTCCCATCTGATACTCAATATCTCTTTGTTTTAAATCCGCGTACGACTTCTGACGATCTGATGCTGCCTTTAGACTTTCACGAATTATCTTTACTTTCTGTTCAGCATCTTTGATTAAATCAACTCCGAAAATTTTACTTTCACCGAGCTCGGTCCAAAACAATGGTGTTCGGCATTTTCGACCGTACAAAGCCTCGTAAGGCGCCATCTTAATGCTTGACTGAAAACTATTGTTGTAAGCGAACTCAATCAAAGGTAGATACCATTCCATGAACCACTAAACTCAAGGATGCAGCATTTCAACATATCCTCGAGTATCTGAATTATCCGCTCGGATTGACCATCGGTTTGGGGATGAAAACCGGTGCTAAAATGCAACTTGGTACCCAAGGCTTCTTGTAATTTCTTCCAAAATCGCGAGGTGAATCTCGGATCTCTATCCGATACAATAGAAATAGGTACCCCGTGTAATCTCACAATCTGAGAAACATACAATTCAGCAAGTTTATCCAATGAAAAATCCGTACGTATGGGGATGAAGTGAGCCGACTTAGTTAGTCTATCAACAACAACCCAAATTGCATCTTTCTTACGTGCCGATACTGGCAACCCAGATAGAAAATCCATCGTGACTCGATCCCATTTCCATTCAGGTATCATGATCGGCTGAAGTAAACCCGTCGGCACTTGATGTTCCGCCTTCACTTGCTGACATATTAAACACTTCGAAACAAAATCGGAAATGTCTCGTTTCATATCATGCCACCAAAACTGACGTCTCAGATCGTTGTACATTTTCGTACTCCCCGGGTGAATTGACATTCGGCTACAATGAGCTTCGTTCAGAATCATCGAAATGAGTTCTGAATTTCTTGGAACACACAAACGACTTCTGAACCTCAAACAATCGTCATCATCAATTTGAAACTCTGATTCCATATTCGGAACACATTCAGCCCGTTTTGCAACCAATTCATCATCGACTTTCTGAGCTTCACGAATTTGATGAAACAATAATGGTTTGGCCTTTAATTCAGCTACTAACACATTGTGGGTAGAACAGACAAGTGTGCATTCATCGCTCGTAAAGCAAATAGTGATTTCCGGCTTAAGGCGTCCGCAACCACATTAGCCTTTCCCGGGTGATAATCAATGACAAGCTCATAATCTTTCAACAACTCAAGCCAACGCCTTTGTCACAGATTCAAGTCTCGTTGAGTCATCAAATATTTGAGACTTTTGTGATCCGAATATACATGGCACTTCTCACCAAATAAATAATGTCGCCATATTTTCAAGGCGAACACGATGGCAGCTAGTTCGAGATCATGGGTCGGATAATTTTTCTCGTGTGGCTTCAATTGTCTCGACGCATAGGCCACAACTCGACCTTCTTGCATCAATACGCAACCCAACCCAAGTAGGGAGGCATCACTATAAATGACAAACTCTTTGCCTGATTCGGGCTGCACTAGAATTGGAGCTTCAGTCAAATAAGTTTTCAGTTGATCAAAACTTTTCTGACATTTTTTCGTCCATTCGAACTTAACATCTTTTTGAAGTAGCTTCGTCATTGGTGTGGCTATCATCGAGAAACCTTTTACAAACTGTCGGTAGTAACCGGCAAGTCCCAAAAAGCTCCGAACCTCAGTAATATTTCTCGGAGGCTTCCAGTTAAGTATGGCTGAAATTTTGCTCGGATCTACTCGAATACCCGATGCGGATACCACATGACCCAAGATGCTCACCTCCCTTAACCAGAACTCACACTTACTGAACTTAGCATATAACTGCTTATCTCGTAAAATCTACAACACTAATCTCAGGTGCTCAGCATGCTCGGTTTCATCTCTTGAGTAGACCAAGATGTCATCAATAAACACAACTACAAATCGGTCCAAATACGATCTGAAGATTCGATTCATCAAAACCATAAATACCGCAGGGGCATTAGTGAGCCCAAACGGCATCACTAAGAACTCGTAGTGGCCGTATCTCGTTCTGAAAGCAGTTTTGGGTATATCCGAATCTCGAATTCGCAACTGGTAATAACCCGATCTCAAATCTATCTTTGAAAACACCGAGGCTCCCTTTAGTTGATCAAACAAATCGTCAATGCGCAGTATCGGATATTTATTCTTTATTGTCACCTTATTCAGTTGACGATAGTCGATGCACAACCTCATGGTTCTGTCCTTCTTTTTCACAAACAATACTGGTGCACCCCAAGGTGAGAAACTTGGTCGAGCGAAACCTCTATCCGTCAACTCTTGCAACTGAGCTTTCAATTCCTTTAATTCTGTTGGTGCCATACGATACGGAGCTATCGAAATCGGTGTAGTCCCAGGTACAAGCTCAATACCAAACTCTACCTCCCGAATAGGTGGTAAACCCGGTAATTCTTCGGAAAAACATCCAGATATTCACAAACCACCGGCACAGATTCAAATTTTCTCTCTGGCTCTTTATTATCAAGTACGTATGCCAGATACGCTTCAGACCCCTTTCTCACATATCTTTGAGCTAACATCGAGGATATTATTGTTGGCAATCCACTCAAGACAGTAGACTCAACTCGGATTATCTCATTATTTGTGCACCTCAAATCAATAGTCTTGCTTTTGCAATTCACAACCGCATCATGCACGGTCAACCAATCCAAACCAAGAATAACATCAAATTCATCAAACGGCAAAAGCATCAAGTTCGCCGGAAAACAGGAACCTCGAATTACTAGGGGACATTTCTTACACACTTTGTCGACAAGCACGTAACGACCCAAGGGATTTGACACCCGAATTACAAACTCAGTAGACTCAACAGGTAGAGTCTTACTGGATGCTAAGGTTTCACATATATAAGAATGAGTAGAACCAGGGTCAATCAAAGCAATCACATTAGTATCAAAGAGAGTAAAAGTACCGGTAATAACATCTGGCGAGGAAGCATCCTCGCGTGCGCGTATGGCATAAGCTCTAGCGGGAGCACGAGCCTCAGATCTGGTTGTAGCATCTCTAGATCCTCTCTGACCGCCACTAGCATTGCCCGTGTTTCTGGATGGTCTACCCCGAGCAGTAGTAGCCCCTGGTTTCCCACTTTGATTTACATTTTGTTCAGACAGTCTCGGACAATCCTTGATAAAATGGTCAGCTGATCCGCATTTATAACAGGAGCGGTCATGGAATCTACAACTCCCCGAATACCATTTACCACAATACTGGCACTCCGTTCTGTCTTGACGATCGTTTCCAACACTGGCAACCGAAGTGACTCGTGTACTCACAGGGGGTCGGTCACGATCTCGTCTAGCAAAACCCGAAGTGTCTCTAGACCGGCCTAAGTTATCTCTAAATTTCTTCGATGACTGTTGGAAAGGCTTTCCCGAAGATCTCTTATGAAACTCCTTTGCTCCCATATCAGCTTTCCTTTTCTCCTTACTGAGCTCCTCAGCTTTGCAAGCTCGCTCGACAAGTACCACAAATTCTCAGATTTCTAAAATGCCAACATACATCTTTATATCGTCATTCAGTCCATCTTCGAAACGTTTACACATCACAGCTTCTGAAGAAATGCATTCTCGTGCGTACCGGCTAAGCCTCACAAATTTTCGTTCATAGTCGGTAACCGACATGGAACCTTGTTTAAGTTCAAGAAATTCCTTCCGTTTTTGGTCAATGAATCTCTGACTGATATACTTCTTTCGAAACTCAGTTTGAAAAAACTCCCAAGTTACTTGCTCTCGGGGCACAACAGAAATCAACGTATTCCACCAATAGTAGGCAGAATCACATAGCAAGGAGATAGTACACTTTAAGCATTCATCGGATGTGCAAGATAGTTCATCAAGTACCCGAATAGTGTTATCCAACCAAAATTCAGCTTGCTCGGCGTCGTCGCTGTCCGTAGCTTTAAATTCAGTAGCCCCGTGTTTTTGGATTTTGTCAACTGGGGGCTTATTTAACCTTATTTGGTCAGTGACCGGAGGTATTGTAGGTGCGGGGGTGGTATTAGTCGGGAATGGAGGTTGTGGAACAGCCGTATTAGTTCGAATGTATTGGTTGAACCAATCATTCATCACGCTATAAAAAGCTTGTCTAGCCTCATCATTCGGATTACTAGCAATAGGTTGAGAGTCCGCCGGCGCTGTCCCTTGTGCGGGAGCAGGCGCTACACTCTCAAGATCATCAGCTACCACACGGTCGGGATCGGGATCCATTACTATAAATAAACACATTTTCAATTGTCAGAAATCACCACACTATCAAATAATCACATAATGTCATGTATAGCTAGACCCAAACGTATTACAGTAGTCCTAGAATCGACTAAACCGTAGCTCTGATACCAATAAAATTGTAACGC
Source organism: Gossypium hirsutum (assembly GCF_007990345.1). Taxonomy (NCBI): domain Eukaryota; kingdom Viridiplantae; phylum Streptophyta; class Magnoliopsida; order Malvales; family Malvaceae; genus Gossypium; species Gossypium hirsutum. The sequence continues at coordinate 21,695,187 of NC_053435.1, read as the reverse complement.
CCCGTACCCGAGACCGTTGCCGGAGTCGGACACGAGGGGTTAACAGACTTAATTCATTTATTAGCACAGTCAATTTTAAAATTTCTAGACAAGCTGGCTAACTGCGTCACCATCACCTTAAAAATCATATCTCGAGTTCCAAAACTATAAAACCAATACCGTAAATTTTTCCTGAAACTAGACTCATATTTCCATATACAAATATTTTTCTAGAATTTTTGGTCAAGCCAATTAGTACAGTTTATTAGTTAAAGTCTCCCCTATTTCAGGGTTCGACTACTCTGACCTTCATTCATTACGACTTAGATAACTCTCTGTACAGGGCTTCAATACTTATACCGTTTGTTTTTAAAGAAACTAGACTCGAAAAGGAATCTATACATATATGATATGACTTCTAATTATCTCTGGTTAATTTATAATGAATTTCCAAAGTCAGAATAGGGAATCCAGAAACCGTTCTGGCCCTGTTTCCCAAAAACTTTAACATCCCATAAAATACTGTTCATATGGTCGTTTCGGTACTTTCCTATGAAAATATATTCATCAAGGTTCGATTACATAATTTATTCACTATTTCATTCCATTCCTACTATTTTTAGTGATTTTTCACATCCACATCACTGCTGCTGTCAGCATCTAATTTTAAGGTAAACTATACCTATTTCATGATCTCCCATGGACCAACTAAAATTTTGCCATACATAGCACCAAAATGATCATGATTAACCATTCCAATGGCTAATCGTTACCAAACATTTCCATACCTCTCAATGAACAACATACAAAACGATTATAAGGCTATGCTCAAAGTGTATATAAGCCATTTTCGCATGGCTATCCAAATTTATACAAAACCAAAGGGTACATAACCAACAACAAAAAGGGTAGTCCTATACATGCCATTTTCAGAGTTCAACCAAAAGTGTACCAAAAGGGCTTTGATAGTGTGGACGACTTCGACTTCGATAATCCCAAGTCCGATAGCTGATGAACCAAAATCTATAAAACAGAGAATCAAAGAAACGGAATAAGCATTTAATGCTTAGTAAGTTTTGAGCAATGAAATTAGGCACAACTGAAGTATAGCATTCATATAACTAAACGGATAATCTCATATACACATATTTTCAAAAATCAGTCCTACTTCACATTTCCAACCCTTATATTCATACATAAGGGATCAACTTAACCAAAGGCCAGAAGCTCATTAATCGACTGAGCGAATAATATTTAAACGAAATCACTACTCAAATGCATATACGAAACGTACCTCATCGTTGGGATTTTACGAGCGTATTAATTGAAATTATTACAGCAAGATCGCTCATTCCCAACCAAGTACCTTCGGGGTTTAGCCGGATATAGCTACTCGCTCAAATGCCTTCGGGACTTAGCCCGGTTATAGTAACTCGCACAATTGCCTTCGGGACTTAGCCCGATTATAGTAACTCGCACAAATGCCTTCGGGACTTAGCCCGGTTATAGTAACTCGTACAAATGCCTTCGGGACTTAGGCCGGAATTAGTCATTAGCACAAATGCCTTCGGGACTTAGCCCGGTTATCATCCGAATATCCATGCACATATCAATAAATCATGACACATCTCTATTTCAATTTCATAACTAGAATTCAAACACAAGTCACTTATCATTTTCGGCTCAATAGCTACATACAAGAGCATGATTTTGATTTACTTAAAACATGATCTAATCGAATCATAATCTAAGCTCCATTACTCAAAGACTTACCTCGGATGTGGTCGAACGATTTCGGCGGCTATTCAATCACTTTTTCCTTTCCCTTATCCAACTTTGATCCTCTAAGCTCTTGAGCTTAATAAACAAATAAATTTATTCAATTACTTATCCAACTTTACTATATACAAATATCTATTTATTTAGATTCATTTCGAACTAATATTAGGCAACCTATCATATATTCTCCCCATGGCGATATTCAAACATTGTAGCCAAAGAATCACAATTATCGAATGTTTAACTATGATCGGGCATATGATATTACCTGTATGTCTTAAGCTAATTGCCGAACCTATTGCCTCAATTCATGTACATATCAAATATAGTAATCTTTACTTGAACTATTAACCAACCTTATCAATGAACAATTATACTTAAAATACCATATATATATTCATAAGTGCATAGATACTATGTTACCAACAATTATTTCCTTGCTTAGCAGCCGAACCAATATACACATTACTTCATATCTACCTGTCACGTTTACTCTACTTAAACCGAATAAACTTGCACATAAGGTCCTTGGCCGAACCTCACTAAAAACAAGTCAACCAAAATCTTAGTATCTATCTTGTGTATAACCTTATTTACCTTCCAAAAATCACAAAAAACATCAAACTCTTAATGTTTATGTACAAGGCCGAATCTTAACATGATCCAACCTCCAACTCATTCATTTCAATCACTCACACGGCATTTGTTCAATTCTTTAGACAAATCTATGTTTGGCCATTGTACTCATGAGCATTAAAATTTATAATTTGACTACTTAAACCCTTCTCTTCAACAATTCTTCATAAAACATAAAGATTATAACCGAATCTCATCCTTTAATAACTAAAACCGAATGCTCAAGCCATCACCAAGATTTCGAAATTTTACCATGGGTTGTGTAAGAAATTAGCTAATTAACTAGAAACAAGTTTAAAATTTAAGAATCTAACACAACATACTAACCTCCCCTTAAGCTCAAGGTGACCGAAACCTCTCTTCTTCCTTTCTTCAATTCGGCCAAGAAGAACCAAAGAATGAAGCCCCTTTTTTTTCTTCTAGTTACGGCAAAATGGGGGAACAACCACACACATTTTTTTTTGTTTCTCCTCCTACTAACACTAATATTTTATTGCCCATGTTCTTTATTTTATTATTCCTAACATAAAGCATTAACCCAACATGTTTATGTCATGTTTTAGCCATAACATTTCGTCCACCCTCATGATCATGGCCGGCCACTACTAATTAGGGGGGGAAATTGACATGCAAGTCCACCCTTTTGATTACATGCACTAATAGATCCTTATAGATTAACCTATCACATTTCAAAAGTGTCACACATAAGTCCTATTAACTAAATTCACATGCAATTAACTAAATAGAAGCTTTAAACTTTCACACATTCATATTCACATATTTTAGACAATAAATATCATATTTAAATAAATTGGTGACTCGGTTTAGCGGTCCCGAAACTGCTTTCCGACTAGGGTCACTTTAGGGCTGTCACATATCCTCTTAACTTCCCTACTTGTGTGATCACATATGTGTTCTCTCACAAGACCGGGTTTTCACAAGTCACAGTTTGCATCAAAGTTCCATACTAAAGCCGAAACATTTTATCTTGTGTCTTCTTTTTATCATGATACACAACATCCCTCTATTTCCTCATTACACCAATCTAGATACGGAGCTTGTGCACCAAAGAAGAAGTACTTCTACCATGTATATACCAGGTTTTTTGGGTTTGTTTAACTGTATATAACCTTGCATGCACTAACTCTTTGAATATGTTTCCTCAGACATGAACGCAAAAGACAAAGGAAAAAGCCACTTACCCAGTTGTACAGTGATAAAGGTTAAACAAATTAATATATATACTAGACACAAGGTATAAAGGAACTCACCAGAATACTTTACTCAAAGTTTTTTCTACTCTACTGGTTCTTTCCCTTTATTACTAGAAACTTCTCCCATTTCTTTAGCTAAAACAATAGAACTCCTTTAAACATAAAAAAAATAACCAACACTTTATGATAAATCAAGAATCGGTAAACATGCAAACAATTTATAGATAGTAGCTTCCTTCATACCTAGTATTTAAAGAAATTCCCACCAAACCACCATAACATTAGCTTCTATCTATCTGGTAAAGCTTAAAGGAAAGGTTAACAATTTACCAGTAGACAACTGGTATAGAAGCTCTCCTAAGCTTTGATAATCAACACATTCATTAGCAAAGAAGAACGCTCCTGGTTTCTTCGATGATAACAAAGTCCAGTAAAGAAGATGAACAAAAAATCTTCTCTCTACTATCACGCTATCTTATTTATAGATACTCACATTCAAATCCCAATAAGGATTATCTCTAGTCATTACTCATTCTGACACGCTTGCATTAATTAATCTCATCTTACGAGGCTTTTCAAGTGTCTTAATGACTGACACGTTGTCTCCACAAGGATGCTAGGTGACTTAAACGTATCCTACACTCTACTATACTTACTTTATTAGCGATACCAAAAACACAGGTGGCAATCATATTAGCAGGAAAGTTAATAAGGTTTGTATCACAATCAAGAACTCGTCATACCGTGGAGTGAAACTCCGTTGTATTGGTGAAGTTCTACGAAGCACTTCGCCATGAGTTACCATCATAAACCAATTTAAGCCTCGCAACTTAGGCGATCTTTGACAACGTAGTCTCCGAAACTGGACCAACTTGCTAAAAAGGGTGTGACATGATACATAATAAGTATATAGTACTGATTTGTCGTAATTCGATATAGCATATTAACCTAGTTTTCACACTTTAGGAGCTTGAACATAAGCATTTTAGTTAAAATTTAATTACGTTTTCATAAGTTTAGTTCAATTCAATAAAGTGTGTAATTTGAGTCTTTTATTGACCTTAGGGGCTAAATGAGGCTTAAATTTGAGCTAATATACTTTTTGAGTGTGCAGGAGACCATTAGAAATCTCGATAATGATCATTATGTTGCAACACAGAGTATTGGATGTTGGAACATAAGGAGTAGAATAGAAGAATGCCAAGACTGCCTTCGATATCGAGACACAGCTTAAGGATGTCGTGACACACCCTTGAAGATGAGCACACTACCCTCGATGTCGTGACATAAGACTTGGTGTGTTGTGACATCACTTTTGTACGAGAAATTATTACGAGATAAGGGCATTTTGGTCTGCATAATCAAATGTTAAGTACGAGGACGACAACTAACTTAGGGTTAGTATGGCAGCCACTCTAAAGTCTATAAATAGGCTCATTCAGAACATGTTATAGATGGCATTCATATTGTACAATTTTCTCTTTATGTTTAGTCTGTAATTTCTCCCTTTTCTTAGGTTTTAGATTTTATTTTAGTTCTTATTATTTGCTTTTGTTGGGAAATCAGATTTGTGAAACGTAATAAAACTCTGAGGATTCTACGATCAATTTTAAATACAAATCAGGCTTCATCTCAAACTTTACACTCCTGAATTGTTCTTCATGTCTATTCTTTTTATCAAGTTTATATTGTTTATTAGATCCATGAGGAACTAATCCTCCTGTGGGGGATTAACGAGTGTGGGTATGACTAATTAACCTTTTTGTAAGGGTTTCTTAATGGATCAACTGTTCAAGAAAGAAAGAACCTAATCCCTAGGCCTGACAACCTTAGGAAGCCACTAAGGTGGGAATTAACCCAAATTTGGTATCGCCTATCCATTAACACCTTAACCCAGAACTGGTCTAGACTGCAAGGTCGAGAGATAAGTAGTTCTTGCCGAATCATTATTCTAGTAGAAGATTAGAAGATCCTGTTGGGATATTGACTAGTTGATTAAACGGGAAAACTTGAAGTGACAGTTGATTATGACCATCGAAGCGAACTTATCACCCATGACTAGATTTGATATATTTTCCTGTTTGATTTCTCGTATTTTATTTATTTCTTTACTTTCTTTTATTATTAGTATAACTTACTTTATTCTTCATAATATAACCCAATTAAAGTACTAATTAGGTTCATTTATGTTTAGGTTAGAATTAATTTAGTGATCGCTTCCTTTAGGTACGATCCTCAGAGTACTCACCTACTCCTTTATAATTATATTACAACTTGACTCGTACACTTCCAGATTCCATTTTTTATACCTTTTGTGTTGAATTTCTATTCTAGGCATTGGTACATCTGAATACGGTCAAGTTGTTCATGTCATTATTGGAGAGGCAACGTCACTGAGTTAATTTTAATTTTTTCATACTCATAAAATAATTTGGAAGATCCACCACCACCACCACCACAGTTACCCAAAATATTAACGTGACGCGTAACGAGTGGATTATAAGGGAATATGCGCTACCGAATCTGGACATGGTTCAAGGGAGTATAATGAGACCAACGATCACGACCAATAATTTTGAGATTAAGCTAGCTATGATCCAAATGATTCAGAATAATTTGCAATTTCAAGGAACAATGATAGAAGGCCTGAGTCAGAATCTAAAATGGTTCCACCAACTTTGAGATACCTTTAAATATAATGGGTCACTGATGACGCTATATGTCTTCGGTTGTTCCCCTTTTTATTAATAAATAACACCTTTTCTTGATTAGATTCACAAGTACCAAGATCAATCACAACATGGGATGAACTCGTAAGGAAATTCCTACAAAAGGTCTTCCTTATTAGCGAGATGGTCTAGCTTATGTTTAAAAAATTTATGGGGGAAAGCTTTCACGAAGCATGGGAGCATTTTAAGACACAAATTTAGAAATTACCACACCATGTATTACTTGAGTGGTTATGATTGCATATTTTCTATAATGGGTTGGATGCGCATTCAAAGTCAAGAATAGATAAAGCAACAGAAGGTGCGTTGATGAATAGAATATATGAGGATGCATACGAATTAATAGAAAATATTGAAATGAACTCATGCCAATGGTCAACTGAATGACACACATATGGCCAAAGACCATCCTTGATGAAAGCTGTCTAGGAGGATGAAAGATTTTAGTAGTTAGTGGTCAGAATTAAACGAATAGAGTTTGAGAAAAATGCACAGTCTATATATAGAGGAAACAAACCTCTCTTCTACTACATTAACAATTCCACCGAAGATGTGAACTACATTGGAAATAGGAGTGGAAATCTCTATTCAAATACATACAATCCCGGATAGAGAGATCACTCGAATTTGAGATGGAAAGGAAACTAAGGAGAAGGTAATGGTTCTTGTAACGCCCCTAACCTATATCCACCGCCGGAACAGGGTTACAAAGCATTACTGAAGTTTACATATCAAATACTATTAATTCATGTCATCTACTATTCATATCTGAAACCAATCATATCATCCCTTAAATGGACCTTCAAAGCCCAATTTATGCATTATAAACAAATTGGAACTATATTGGAAACTCAGAGAATTTTTTGCAAAATTCCTAAATTTTTCTTAAATACAGGAGTCACAAACCTGTTTGGGTAGGCCATGTGGCTCACACAGCCAAATGACACACCTGTGTCCTAGGCAGAATGGGCATTCGATGTAAGACACACAACCGTGTCCGAAACCGTGTTCATACACATGTAACTCTCTGACTTGGATCACACAGCTAGCCACACGTCTGTGTGCTAGGCCGTGTGGACAATTTAATTTTTGAAAATTAGGTGCAAGATTCACACGGCCAAGATACATGCCTATGTTTTGGGCTGTGTATTTCACACGGCTGAGACATATACTCGTTTCTCTACTCATGTGACCAATTCTGAGCATTCTATTTCTCAATTTTTAAGATGCAGGGGACACACGGCCAAACCACACGTCCGTGTGCATGGCTGTGTGTCACACACGACTGAGACACATGCTCGTGTCTCTTCCCATGAGGACAAAATAAGGTCATTTCCAAGCCTTATTTCTCACTCAACCTAAAATCAACATATCCAACCAATTTTTGTACCATTACAAGAAATAATAGAACATTTAATTCAAGCCAATTTCAAGTTCAATATGTCATAACATCCTATTTAACCAAATATTTGATCTTACCTAATTGACCATATGACATATGAGTACACTTTACCCATTCATGCAACCATTAATATATTTATGTATCTTCCATTATTCAACCATTTCAATACACATGTCAAGTATAATAAGGCTTTATATAACTACATCAAAATATAATTAACACTAGCCATTCTAATGGCTAGTTATAACCAAAACATTTTATCATTATGCCTACTTAGCTTATACATGCCATTATACTAATACCAAAATTTTTCTTATTTTAGACACCAAGAAGTTCGAGGGATAGTGTGATGTGTCTCTGACCAGTTCCAACTTCACGAGCTTCCGAGCATTATAATATAGAGGAAGTAAAACAAGGTAAGCATGTTATGCTTTGTAAGTTCGTACAACAAGAATTTAACTTACCAGTCATATTTATTTAAAGTAAGCAGACAAACATGCATCCAAAACATTGTGGCCAATTTTCTAGACACATGCTTTCATCAAACAAGTTAGTCATGAAATTTACATGAATATTAAAAAAATAAAGATGAGCTCATCATGCAACCATTTCCTGGTACTTCAAGGAATATTTAAGATATAATTCATTTAATTTTCATATCAGGAGTTTTGTCCGTTGAATCATTGAAATATCAATGGATACTCGGGTAGTACACACAAGGTATACTTAGCAATAATCCGTCAATTCTTATACGAGGGTACTCATTAGAGCACATAACTGAGAACCACACTCTCGAGCCTTATAACAGGAAGCTCATGTGAGCCATGTATCGGGAAGCTTATTCGAGCTGTATAACGGGAAGCTCATGAAGAGCCTACCAAGAAGCTCACAAAGAGCCAAGCCATGTAACGGGAAGCTCCAGATAGCCATATATCGGAAAGTTCAAGCAAGCATTATCGGGAAGGTCACAAAGAGCCAATTTAATAAGAAGCTCACGAAGAGCCTATAATTAGGATGCTCATAAGAGCTAAGGTGTGTCCACAACAAATGTAGGATCACAACCTATCGGGATGCTCCAAAGAGCTATAATGGGAAGCTCATAAGAACCATATAATATAGGAAGCTCGAGAGGACTAATAACAGGCCATTCTTTTGAGCTATGGTGTGTCCGCAACATATGCAGGACTATAACCCATTCAAGAAACTTGCATCCATCAATTTTCATTTATTCAAACGGGACTTAACATTTGTCGGGCATTATCAGATTTTCAATAAATTTCATAAACATAGCAATAATATAGTTCACATATACAACATTTAATTTAAACATATAAATGTACATAATTTAGTTACACGAACTTACCTCGATACTTGTTCGTATATGATAATCTACTAATCTGACATTCCTTCTTTTCCTCGATCTAATTCCTTATTCGGTATTTCCAAATCTCTATTAATGAACTTCATCATCAATTTATTACATTCCACATTCAAATCAATCCAATTCACATCTTAGGCAAAAGTACCATTTTGCCCTTATACTTTTTATTAATTCCAATTTCGTCCCTAGGCTCGTAAAATGAAATTTATGCAATTTAATCCTTATTCCAAGCCTAGCCGAATTTTTCATATAACATTTACAGCTCATGCGTTTCACAAAAATAAAAAAAAATTCATGAATTTTACATTTTTACAATTTAGTCCCTAAATCACAATTTCATAAAAAATCACTTTACAAAAGTTGTTTATCTATCAACAACCTTTCAATTTTTACCATAAATTTCAAAATTTCAGCATATACATCAATGGAAAAATTTTAATACCTTGATAACTTAACAAATTGATCCCCAAAATAACTAGATTAGGTTATTCCGTTCTCTTGATGTTTTTGTCTTTTAATTTAATTATCATCTTTAATTTTTCAAGTTTCCAATTTATTTCTTTTCTTTTCTTTAATTTCCATGGATGAATCATCATAAATATCTACTAACTTTTCTTAATAGTTTAATTACCATCTAAGGACCTCAAGTTTTGAATTCTATAGCTATTTACTACCTATAGCTACTAGAACTTAACTTTTGTATAGCTACTATAACTTAACTTTTGTATTTTATGCAATTTGGTCATTTCTATAATTAAACATGAAATCGATAAAACTTTCTTATCGAAATTTTCATACGTCATTCCTATCATAATGCAGACCATGCAATAATATTAAAATAATTTTTTTGTTTTTACTCGAATTTGTGGTCCCGAAACGACTATTCCACTTTTATTGGAAACGGGTTATTACAATTCTCCCCCTTAAAGAATTTTCATTCTCAAAAATCTTACCAGTAAAAAGGTTCAGGTATTGTTTTCTCATCGTTTCCTCCGGTTCCTAAGTAGCTTCTTCTATTCCATGTCATTGCCAAAGAACTTTCACTAAAGCTACCTTTTTATTTCTTAATTCTTTCGTCTTACATGCTAAAATTTTGATCGGTTCTTCACTGTAAGTCATGTTAGGCTGAATTTCAACTTCTGTCGGAGAAATAACATGTGAAGGATCTGACCGATACCGTCACAACATAGATACATAGAAAACATTATGGATTCTGTCAAACTCTGGTGGTAATGTCAATCTGTATGCAACAGGTCCAATTCTTTCAATAATCTCATATGGTTTAATAAATTGTGGACTCAGTTTTCCTTTACGACCAAACCGAAGAATTTTCTTCCAAGGCAATACTTTTAAGAATACCTTGTCTTCAACTTGAAATTCTATCTCCTTTCGTTTAAGATCAGCATAAGAATTTTGACGATCAGAGGTTGCTTTTAAACTATCCAGAATCACTTCCACATTTTCCTCAGTCTCACGAATTAAGTCAACTCCATGTATTTTTTTTCTCACTGAGTTCCATCTAGTACAATAGACTTCTACATTTAGGACCATACAAAGCCTTGTATGGTGCCATTTTAATACTTGACTGATAGATATTATTGTATGCAAATTCGACTAAAGGTAGATATTTTTCCCAATTACCTTTGAATTTCAACACACAAAATCGAAGCATATCTTTTAAAATTTGAATCACATGCTCAGACTGATCATCAGCCTGAAGATGGAATGCGGTGCTAAAATGTAACTGTGTACCAAGAGCTTCTTGCAACTTGTTTCAAAATCGAGATGTAAACCAGGGATTTCTATCAGAAATAACAGAGACCGGTACCCCATGTAATCTAACAATCTTAGAAACATATAACTAATCCAATCTGTTTAGAGAAAAATCCATACGTACCGAAATAAAGAGTATAGACTTGGTTAGACGGTCAACAATTACCCAAATAGCATCTTTCTTTTTTGGAGATAAGGGTAATCCTGATACAAAGTCCATATTAATTCTTTCCTATTTCCATTCCGCTATCGTAGTTGGTTGCAATAATTCCGAAGGCACTTGATGTTGAACTTTAACTTGCTGACATATCCAACATTTAAATACAAATACAGAAATATCTCATTTCATTCCTGGGCGCCAGTACATCTTTTTCAAATCATTGTACATTTTGTTACTCCCCAGATGAATAGCCATAGTACCACCATGAGCATCATTTAAGATCTTCTGTATAAGTTCTTAATTCCTTGGTACACATTTTATACCTTTGAATAACAGACAACCATCAGACCAAATCTAAAATTCTAAATCGGAATTTGATTCACATTGTACCCATTTAACTTGTAATTCATTATCACTCTTTTGAGCTTCATAGATTTTTTGCAGGAATATTAGTTTAGTTTTTAACTCAGCTATGATTGAACCATTATAAGACAAAGACAATTGGGTATTCATTGTTCGCAAGGCAAATAGGGATTTTCTGCTAAGAGCATCTGCAACTACATTGGCTTTTCTCGGATGATAATCAATAATTCAAGCCACCTGCGTTGTCTCAAATTCAAATCTTTTTGCGACATCAAATACTTCAAACTTTTATGATCGGTGAATACGTGACATTTTTCACCAAACAAGTAGTGTCACCAAATTTTCAATGCAAATTCAATGGCTGTTAATTCTAAATCATGTATAGGGTAATTCTTTTCGTGTGATTTTAGCTTTCTAGAAGCATAGGATATCACTTTACCTTCTTGCATCAAGACACAGTCAAAACCATTAATTCAATGATGCATCGATGTAAATTATAAATCCTTCACCCGATTCAGGCTGAACGGGTGTTTCAATTAATAAGCCTTCTAACCTATCAAAACACTGCTGGCATTTATTAGTTCATTCAAATTTCACATCTTTTTGCAATAAACGAGTTAACGGAGAAGCTATCATAGAAAACCCTTGTACAAATCTCCTATAATATCTGGTTAATCTCAGAAAACTTCTGACTTTAAACACATTTTTCGGTGTCTTCCAATTAATAATAGCTGAAATTTTATTCGGATCCACCCTAATACCTTCTGCAGATACTATATGTCTAAGAAAACCAACTTCCCGAAGCCAAAACTCACATTTACTGAATTTGGCATATAGTTGTTTCTCACGTGAAGTTTGTAGCACCGTTCTCAAATGATCAGCATGTTCATTTTCATCCTGAGAATATACCAGAATGTCATCAATAAATAATACCACAAATCTATCTAAGTATGGTCTAAAAATTTTGTTCATTAGATCCATAAATAGCGCAGGTGCACTTGTCAAGCCAAACGGCATCACCAGAAATTTATAGTGCCTCTGGTTCTGAAGGCTGTCTTATAACAGCCCAATTTTAGTGAAATCAGAATAGTAGTTTCAAGACCACGAATCTGAGTCCGAAAAATGAAATTATTTAAATTTCATAAAATTATAGGTATTATGATAGGAATATTGCATGAAATTTTTTATAGAAGAATTTTATCAAATATGTGTCTAATTGCAAAAAAAAGACTAAACTGAATAAAATGTCAAAGTTGAATAGCTATAGAATTAGACCATTGATGAAAAATATGTAGATATTTTTAATGAGACATCCATGGAAAAATTGAAAAAGGTTAAGGATTAAATTGGAAATTGAATTAAATAGTATTTGATAAATGATTAAATAGAATTAAAACCTATTTAATATCTTCTTCTTCTTCATAAAATACATGGAAACCCTAGCAGAGAGAAAGGAAACTTTTCAAGCTTGAATTGGTAAGTTCTATGTCATGTTTTTAGTAATTTTTATGTTTTTGAGATCGAGAAAGCTTAATTTCTTTATTTGGGTGATTCAATTGAAAGAAAACCAAAGTTTAGAAAATCACCCATGGATGAATATGCTGTAAATAGAAAGTTTTTAATAGAAAATGAAAGATTATTGATAGATAAACCACTTTTACAAGGTGATTTTTAGTGAAAGCATGTGTAAGGACTAAATTGCAAAGTAGTAAAATTCTTGGAAAAATTCTGAAATTTATGAAATACATGTGTTTTAAAAGTTATATTGGAATTTTGAATAATCTTAGAATAAGGAGTAAATTGCATTAATTTCAATTTCCGAGCCTAGGGACAAAATTGGAATTAATTAAAAGTTTAGGGGCAAAATGATACTTTTGCCTAAAATGTGAAATGAGCTTGGTTGAATGTAAAAATCATAGAATTGATGATTAACTTTATTTATATAGATCTGGAAGTGTCGAACAAAGAAAAAGATCGAGGGAAAGAAAAAGTTTCGGATTAGTAGATACGATCAATTGTCAAGGTAAGTTCGTATAACTAAATTAAGCATGTAAATGTGTTGAATTGATTGTTTAATTATGTGTATCATGATTTGTAATTGGTATGTACATGTAATAAACCAATGTTGATTTGTGATTTACATGTAACTGATGAAATGGTGCATGAATCCGTTTGAATATTTATTTCCGATTGGACAGGTGATTACCGTGAATATGAGATCTTGCATATGTTTCAATAAAGGCTGTCCCTAAAGGATAATCTTTTGATCTCATTTTGAAAAGAAATGTAAACCGAAAGCAGTAATACTTGAAAAGGATTTCTGTACCCAAATGGTACAACTTGAAAAGGTTATGTACACTTTATGTGTACACTTGGAAAGGTTACGTATACTTAGTGTATACCATATGAAAAGGAAAGGTATACTTTGTGTGTACCACTTGGAAAGGAATGTACACCTCAAGTGTACAACTAGAAAAGGAAAGGTCCATCGGAAATTCAATAATTCAGCGGTAACGACGTACATAGTGATATAAAGAGAAATGGTATGATGAGCTCATCTATGCATTTTAATATTTTTGGAAACTAATCAATTGGTTGAATGATTGTATATAGGCCTTATTTGATAATTGAATAAGTTAATGGACATATTACTTAATGTATGAATTACTTGATGAATGGAATGGTAAGTGTATTTTTGTTATATGAACTTACTAAGCATTAATGCTTGCTAGGTTTTTTTTTCCCTGTTTTATAGTGCTCAGAGCTCATGAAGGATGGATTTGGGGTCAGAGTTATCATCACACTATCAATCCCTTGATTTTGGTATAAACGTTAGACTTATTTTGATATAATGGCATGTATAGACTAATGTAGACAAGTAATACTTAAAAATGTTGGTTTGTAATCTAGCCATTGGAATGGCTAGTAATGTATGTTTTAAGGATGATATGGTATGGTATTGTATCATGAGTTGTTTTTGGTTAATCAATTTAAGTAAAACCATCCATGAACATAAATTGTCAAATTTTATGTAAGAGAAAGTTTAGAAGCATGATTGAAAATAGGTACATATCAATTTGAATATCAGAAATTGGTTGAAATGGATGGTATATACTTGTAAGTTTTCATGAAGGAAAATGGTTAAGTTTGGGTGAGGAATAGGGCTAGGAAATGGCCTTATTTTGTCCACACGGGTAAGACACACAGGCGTGTCTCTAGGCCATGTGTGACACACGGACAGCCCACGGGCGTGTGAAATGACAGTATGTCCCTTGCATCCTTAAATATGAAGTCAGGATAGTACCCGAGAAAAAGACACGGCCGTGTGTCTTGTTCGTGTGAAGAACACGGATTTCAAGCATGGTTGTGTGTCAAAATCATGTGAAAATGGCTTAAAAATGGTGAAAAATTAGTTTACCACATGGCCTAGCCACATGGGCATGTGCCCAGGTCGTGTGCCCCTTTGATGCTTAAGAAATTGCAAGTTAGAACTGCCCACAGGCTGGCCCCTAACTTCAAGAAAATTTTTTCAAAGTTTTCCATAGTTACCGGTTTATTTTCAAATCACTTCTAAAGCATGTATTGTAACACCCCGAACCCGAGTCCGACACCGGAGTCGAACACGAGGTGTTAACAAACTTTGAAAAATTTCTAGACACTGCCCAATCTGTGTACTAGTCGCTTTAAAAATCATATCTTGAGCTTCACAACTCGAAAATCAGTTTCGTGATTTTTTCCTGAAACTAGACTCATATGCCCATCTACATATTTTTTTCTAGAATTTTTGATCAGGCCAATTAGTACAGTTTATTAGTTAAAGTCTCCCATGTTACAGGAATCGACTACCCTGACCTTTGCACATTACGACTTGGATATCTCCTTGTACAGGGCTCCAATACTGATGCCGTTTATTTCTATAGAAACTAGACTCAGAGAGGAATCTATACATATATGGTATGACTCCTAATTATCTCTGGTTAATTTATAATCAATTTCCAAAGTCGGAACAAGGAATCCAGAACCCGTTCTGGCCCTGTCTCACGAGAACCTGAATATCTCTTAACATACTGTCCATATGATTGTTTCGTTACTTTCCTATGAAAGTAGATTCATCAAGGTTTGTTTACATAATTTATTCACTATTTAATTCCCTTCCTACTATTTTTAGTGATTTTCCAAATCTACATCACTGCTGCTGTCAGCATCTGCCTTTAAGGTAGACTTTACCTATTTCATGGTTTCCATGATTCAACTAGCCCTTTTTGCATAAATAGCACAATTTATGATAGTGATTAACCATTCCCATGGCTAATCCTTGTCAAGCATATCCACACCGAATGATTATAACATTGTACTCAAACACATATAAGTCATTTTCGCATGGCTATCCAAAATTATACAAGTCCAAAGGGTCCACGACCCACAACAAACGGGTAGTCCTATACATGCCATTTCGAAGTTCGACCAAAATTGTACCAAAAGGGGGCTTTGATAGTGTGGGCGACTTTGACCTCAAGATCCCGAGTCCGATAGCTGGAGAACCAAAAATCTATAAAACAGAGGAGCAATGGAACGAAGTAAGCAATTTATGCTTAGTAAGTTTTGAGCAAGGAATTCCAGCATAACGAAAGAATAGCACACATTTAGCTAAACGGAATATTTCATAATACACAATTTTCCGATATCAAACTTACTTCACAACGTTAACCCTTATGTACATACACAAAAGACCAACTTAGCCGAAGGCCGGTAGCTCGTTCATCAACTGAGCGAATATTTATTTGTAAGGGCTCGATTAAATTCAACACATACGTAACATATCCCAATATTGGGATGTTTTTCGAGTATTAGCTGGAATTTTACAGCAAGCTCATTCATTTCCAAATCACATACCTTCGGAATTTAACCGGATATAGCTCCTCGTTCAAGTGCCTTCGGGACATAGCCCGGTTATAGTAACTCATACAATGCCTTCGGGACTTAAACCGGATTTTAAAACTCGCACGAATGCCTTCGGGACTTAACCCGGAATTAGTATCTCGCACAAAGGCCTTCGGGACTTAACCCGGAATTAATAACTCGCACAAATGCCTTCGGATCTTAGTCCGGATATAGTCACTTAGCACAAAGCCTTCGGGACTTAGCCCGGACAGCATTCAATTAATCATGCACATCTAACAATAATTCATGGCACATTCGTATTTCATTTTCATTTGCAAAACTCAAACACAAGGCACATATCATCCTTGCACATTCGGCTCAATAGCCACACATAGAGCATGATTTTCATTTGCTTAAAACATGATTTAATCACATCGTAATTTAAGCTCTCTTACTCAAGAACTTACCTCGGGTGTTGTCGAACGATTCCGCTAACTATTCGACCACTTTTTCCTTCCCTTTATCGGATCTATTTCCCCTTTGCTCTTGAGCTTAGCCTAGCTACATGCATGGCCGAACCTCTTCACCTTTCTTCTTCCTTCCTCCTTAAAATTATTGGCCAAGGATGAACCAAAGGATGAGAAATTTTTTTCTTTGTTTTTCTTTCTAGTTTCGGCAAGTATGAAGATGAGAAAAGGATGAACAAAAATTCTCTCCTTTCTTTTCTTTAGCTCGCGGCAATGGGGGGGGACAAACAACTACACACACATTTTTTTTTTGTATTCACCATACTCCTTTTCATTATTTTATGCCCATGCCCCTTATTTTATTTGTTTTATCCCAACATTTTATGACACAAATTAACATATTTTATTTGTGCCATACTTATGCCATAATTTCCATAAAAAAAATTGCACAATTGCTCATCATGCCCATCATGGCCGGCCACCTTGTTTTAAGGTGGGAAATTTGACATGCAAATCCACCTATTTCATACTATAAGTTATTTGGCCACTACAAATTAGCCTATAGCATTTGTAAAAATTTTCACATGAGTCACATTTCAAAATTTCACTCACAATTGGCAAAATCAAAGCATGAAATTTTCACACATGCACTTTCACATGAAATAAACATAGGATATAACATCTAATTATTATTGTGACTCGGTTTAGCGGTCCCGAAACCACCTCCCGACTAGGGTCAATTTTGGGCTGTCACATGTATTGGGCCTTGTAGGCCCATATTAGGAACTTTTTGATGAAATTTCAAAAGTTTTGATTTAGAATGCAAATTTATGACTCGATTTTGTACAAATGCTAATGTATAAGTTTAGTAATGCCTTGTAACCCTATATTGGTGACAGATACGGGTTAAGGATGTTATATTTAGTGCTATTAGAGTTACGATTTAGCTTATTCTCAGACTAACGTAGCAAGTGTGAATTTAGCTACAGATGCTATTATATAATTCATGATAGTGTGATATCTCCCGACCATTTTAAATGTGTTTTTCATATAGTAAATGTCTTCCAACTGAGCAAGTGCAGAATCTGAGGAAGCTGAGAGTACTTCTCAAGCTTCCATACAACGAGCTATAAATGGTAGTAGTAGTAGTAGAAAGTCCGAATCAGAGGGCTGAAGTGAATATGCTAAAGAGGCTTTCTTTGAAATGTTGGATAATTGGTTTCCTGAATATTTGAGAAGAAATCCTGCTGCTTCTCAATCACAACCTCCTCCACCAAATACTCAGACTGTTCTTGAGAGACCATTGGGTATTAAGACTGTTAGAATTGGTAAGGCTCCAGTGGATAAACTCAGAAAATATGGGGCTGAGGAATTTAGATCTAAAATCGATGATGATCCAGAAAAAGCTAAATTCTGGCTGAAAAATACTACTCGAGTGTTGGATGAATTATCATGTATTCCAGTTGAATGTTTGAAATGTTCTGTATCTCTATTAAAGGACATGGCTTATCACTGGTGGAAAACAATAAGTTCAGTGGTTCGAAAAGAAAATATTACTTGGGAATTCTTTCAATCTGAATTCAGAAAGAAATATATCAGTCAAAGATTCCTAGATCAAAAAAGGAAAGAATTTCTAGAATTAAAATAAGGGAACAGGACCGTTGCGGAATATGAAAGGGAGTTTGTACAATTAAGCCAATATGCTAGTGAATGGGTACAAACAGAGGTAGAAATGTGTAAACATTTCGAAGAAGGATTAAATGAAAAAATAAAGCACTTGCTGATCCTGCAAAAAAGGCTGAAGAGCTAAGTAAAGAAAAGAATAAGGCAAACAGAGAAGCCCGATCCTCTGGGAAAAGGCCTATTAGTAGGTCTCAATCATTTTCTCCAAAGAAATCAAAGAGGTATCAAGAAGGATCTACTATTTCAGCTGGGTATTTCGGTAACGAGCGTGGTTTTCAACGCTTTAATCCCAAGTCTTCGTCACCGTTAGTGACTAGTGTTGGAAGTGTGGGAAACACGATGGTGTGGGAAACACGATGCCAAAATGTAAACACTGTAACAAATTTCATTATGGTGAATGCCAAATGAAAACCGGTGCATGTTACAAATGTGGTTCAAATGATCACCTTTTAAGAGCTTGTCCGGAAATAGTAGAAAGAGATGTTGAACAGACTTCAAAACCAGGTAACATTACTTCAAGGGGCAGACCACCTAGACACCCCGAAAATGTTATTGGTAGCCGAAGCGCTACAAAAGATTCAAATGCTAAATCTGAGGCTCGAGCTCCTGCAAGAACATATGCAATACTTGCTCGAGAAGATGCTTCAGTGCCAGATGTCATTACTGGTACTTTTTCTTTATTAGATACTGATATTACTACATTAATTGATCCTGGTTCCACACACTCGTATATATACACAAAATTAGTAAATGTTAAAATTTTACCTGTTGAATTCACTGAATTTGTGGTGGAAGTTTCAAATCCTTTGAGTCAATGTGTAAAGGTGGATAAAGTTTGTAAAAACTGTCCACTTATGGTAAAGGGTAAATGTTTCTTGGCTGATTTAATACTACTGCATTTTGATGAATTCGATGTGATATTGGGAATAAATTGGTTAACCCAACATGATGCAATGGTTAATTGTAAGCAGAAGTATATTGTGTTGAAATTTCAAGATGGTGAGTTACTTCATGTTGAATCTGACAAGCTAGATGGATTATTTAATATGATATCAACAATAGAAGCACGAAAATCTATGAGGAAGGGATATGATGCTTATCTTGTATATGTGTTGGATACTAAGGTAACCGAGTCAAAGATTCAATCTGTGCCAGTTGTATGTGAGTTTCCAGACGTGTTTCCAGAAGAATTGCCTGGCTTACAACCTATCAGAGAAGTGGAATTCTCTGTAGATCTAATTCTAGGAACAACACCAATATCGATAGCACCTTATCAAATGGCTCCTGCTGAGTTAAAAGAGTTGAAGGCGCAATTACAAGAATTAATTGACAGGGGTTTTGCTCAACCTAGTTTCTCACCATGGGGTGCTCCGGTGTTATTTATAAAGAAGAAAGACAGATCTTTGAGGTTGTGTATTGATTATCGGCAACTCAACAAAGTCACTATAAAGAGTAAATATCCACTGCCTCGAATTGATGACTTATTTGATCAGTTGAAGGGAGCTATTGTATTTTGAAAGATTGATCTTCGTTAGGGTTATTACCAGCTCCGAGTGAAGGATTCAGATGTCCTAAAGATAGCTTTCAGAACTAGATATGGTCATTACAAATTCTTGGTGATGCCATTTGGATTAACAAATGCACTAGCAGTGTTTATGGATTTAATGAACAGGATTTTCAGACCGTACCTAGACAGGTTTGTCGTGGTATTCATAGATGATATTTTAGTTTATTCTCCAAGTGAAGATGAACATGCTGAACATTTGAGGATTGTGTTGAAAACTTTACGGGAAAAACAATTGTATGCCAAGTTTAGTAAATGTGAATTTTGGCCACTAGAAGTTAGTTTTCTTGGTTACATTGTATCTGTTGAAGGCATCAGGGTTGACCCGAGCAAAATTTTAGCAATTACTAATTGGAGTCCACCAAAGAACGTGTCAGAGGTCAGAAGTTTTTTGGGCTTAGCCGGATATTATCGAAGGTTTGTCAAAGGATTTTCAATTATTGCTTCTCCGATAACTCGTTTGTTACAGAAAGATGTAAAATTCGAGTGGAATGATAAATTTTAGCAGAGTTTTGATAGACTGAATACTTTGTTGATTGAAGCACTTGTATTGTACAACCTGAATCGGGTAAGAAATTTGTAATTTATAGTGATGCATCTTTAAATGGTTTAAGTTGTGTTTTGATGCAAGAAGGTAAAGTGGTTGCCTATGCTTCAAGACAACTTAAACAACATGAACGAAATTACCCGATACATGATCTTGAACTGAAAGTCATAGTGTTTGTAAGCCCTGAGCCCGAGACCGTTGCCGGAGTCGAACACGAGGTGTTAACAGACTTATTTCATTGTAAAACACAGTTCATTTAAAATTTCCAGACAAGCTGGCTAACTACATCACTGTCACCTTAAAAATCATATCTCGATTTCCAAAACTCGAAAACTAGTTCTGTAAATTTTTCCTGAAACTAGACTCATATTTCCATCTACAAATTTTTTTCTAGAATTTTTGGTTGGGCCAATTAGTACAGTTTATTAGTTAAAGTCTCCCCTGTTACAGGGTTCGACTACTCTGACCTTCATGCATTACGACTTAGATATATTCCTGTAAAGGGCTTCAATACTTATGCCGTTTGTTTATAAAGAAACTAGACTCGAAAAGGAATCTGTACATATAGGGCATGACTTCTAATTATCTCTGGTTAATTTATAGTGAATTTCCAAAGTCAGAACAGGGGATCCAGAAATCGCTCTGGCCCTGTTTCACGAAAACTTAAACATCTCATAAAATACGGCTCATTTGACCGTTTCGTTACTTTCATATGAAAATAGATTCATCAAGGTTCTATTACATAATTTATTAATTATTTAATTCTATTCCTACTATTTTTAGTGATTTTTCATATTCACATCACTGCTGCTGTCGGTATCTGTTTTTAAGGTAGACTTTACCTATTTCATAATTTCCATGATTCAACTAGCCCTTTAACATACATAGCACAGAAATATAATCGTGATTAACCATTCCAATGGCTAATCATTGCCAAGCCTTTCCACACCTCTCAATAACCATATATATATACAAAATGATTATAACGCTATGCTCAAAATATATAAGCCATTTTCGCATGGCTATCCAAATATATACAACACCAAAGTACTTGACTAACAACAAAAGGGTAGTCCTATACATGCCATTTTCAGAGTTCATCTAAATGAGTACCAAAAGGGCTTTGATAGTGTGGATGACTTCGACTTTGACACTCCCGAGTCCGATAGCTGACGAACCAAAAGCTATAAAACAGAGAATCAAAGAAACGGAATAAGCATTTAATGCTTAGTAAGTTTTGAGTAATGAAATCATGCACAACTGAAGTATAGCATTCATACGACTAAACGAATAATTTCATATACACATATTCTCACAATCATACCTACTTCACATTTCCAACCCTTATATTCATACATAAGGAATCAATTTGACTAAAAGCCGGAAGCTTGTTAATCGATTGAGCGAATACTATTTAGAAGGAATCAATTATTCCAATGCATATACGAAACATACCTCACCGTTGGGATTTTACGAGCGTATTAATTGAAATTATTACAGCAAGATTGCTCATTCCCAAACCCAAGTATCTTCGGGATTTAGCCGGACATAACCACTCGCACAAGGCCTTCGGGTCTTAGCCCGGATATGGTCACTAGCATAAATGCCTTCGGGACTTAGCTCGGATATAGTCGCTAGCACAAATGCCTTCGGGTCTTAGCCCGGATATAGCAACTCGCACAAATGCCTTCGGATCTTAGTCCGGATATAGTCACTAGCATAAAAGCCTTCGGGACTTAGCCCGGATATCATTCGAATAACCATGCACATATATCAATAAATCATGACACATCCATATTTCATTTTCATTACCAAAGCTCAAACACAAGACACTTATCACACTTACTAATTTCGGCTCAATAGCCACATACAAATAGCACGATTTTGATTGGCTTTATAACATGATCTCTATACACATTCGGCTACCCGTCATAGGTATAAACTAATCACCTCAATATATAATTCAAGTAGAATCATTATATCACCGTTTATTTGTCATACTTATATGTCATGACCTAATCGAATCATAATCTAAGTTCCATTACTCGAAAACTTACCTCGGATGTTGTCGAACGATTTCAACGTCTATTCGATCACCTTTTCCTTTCCTTTGTCAGATTTAGTCCCCCTTTGCTCTTGAGCTTAATTTAACAAATAAATGGATTTAATCATTTTGAACATCAAGGAGAAATTCAAGGTACTTAGCCCATGTATATTAGGCATTAGAGTCATATATGTATGAAATCATGAATCAAATTCAACATATTAGCCAATATTCTCCTTTAGCCGATTTTCTAAGTCAAGATAAAGCCATCAATATGCTTACCTATAGCCGAACGTACAACATCAATCTATGTATTCATTCATGTGGCCGAATATGCATGTCTATGGTGAGGTCGATTGTATACTTAATACATTCTACAAATACGGTCACTTGTATTGACTAATTACCATTTTGTTTCAAGTTCAAAGCTCGGCTAAAACACATATATACACTAGTAATCAAATACTAACATTTGCACTTCACCTTAATAGCTAACTTAGCAACCCTTAATTTAACATATAATTGTTCATAACAAAATTAAAACATCCTCTCCATTCCATCAATTCAAAACACATACATTACTCAATAATATTCAAAGTCACATTCGGCCTTAGCACACAACTTCTCTACTTCATCTAACATGAACAACAACTATATTTCTCTTCTACTTCCTACCATGGCCGAATGCTTCATGAAGTTGCTAAGACCTACCTTTTTCAAATTCTCACACACACTCACATCCAATCCTTTTTGTTGAGCACTCAAACTCTATCATCTTCATACCTCATCAACACAACATCAAACACCAACCAAGAAGACAACACCCATGGCCGAGTATCATCTCCCTCACATAGCAAAGATTTAAACCATGGGCTAGGTAGAACTCAAGCTAACAATTAAAAATATACATGAATCTCATGGAGCAACATCAAACATACCTTAGCCTAGTTACATGCATGGCCGAAGCTCTTCAACCTTTCTTCTTCCTTTCTCCTTAGAATTTTCGACCAAAGATGTTAAAGGATGAACATTTTTTTTCTTTTCTTTGTTTTCATCACCCTTCATCCCCTTATTTTATTACTAACTCTTTTATTTTATTCTTTCCAACATGAAACATTAACACACCATGTTTATAATATGCTATAACCCATAGCATGGCCGGCCACTAGCTCAAATTTTGGGTAATTTGACATGCAAACCCATCATTTCTATAACATGCATTAATAGGCCACTTTACATTTGCCTAGCACATTTCTAATTTTTCTCACATAAGTCCTATTTACTAAAATTCACCTACAATTAACAAAATTCAAATATGAAATTTTCACACATGCATATATACATATAATAAGCATCAAATATGACAATTAATTATTTTTATGACTCGGTTTTGTGGTCCCGAAACCACTTCCTGACTAGGGTCACATTAGGGCTGTCACAGTGTTTGCATTAAAGATATGGCGGCATTATTTATCTGGTGAAAAATGTCATATTTACACTGACCATAAAAGTCTGAAGTATTTAATGACACAAAAAGACTTGAATTTGAGGAAATGCAGGTGGCTCGAGTTAATAAAGGATTATGATTTGATTATTGACTATCACTTGGGAAAAGCCAATGTAGTGGCAGATGCACTGAGCAAGAAATCTTTACTTGCCTTAAGAGCAATGAACACTCGGTTATCATTGTCAGTCGATGGTTCGGTTGTAGCTAAATTGAAAGCTAGACCGACATTTATACAACAAATCTATGAAGCACAGAAGAGTGACAATGAGTTGCAAATTAAATGGGAGCAATGTCAAAAGAATTCTGATTCAGCGTTTCAAATTGGGTCTAATGATTTCTTGTTGTTTAAAAATAGAATATGCATTCTGAAGAACTCAGAACTGGTACAAAAGATTTTGTATGAAGCTCATAATGGTACAATGTTAGTTCTTCCCGGTAGTAATAAAATGTATAATGATTTGAAAAAGATGTATTGGTGGCCGGGAATGAAAAGAGATATTTCTAAATTCATAGCCAAATGTTTAATATGTCAACAAGTGAAAGTTGAGCATCAGGTGCCTTCAGGGTTATTACAGCCAATCAATATACCGGAGTGGAAATGGGGAAGGATTACCATGGACTTTGTAATGGGATTGCCTATGTCACGAAGAAAGAAAGATGCCATTTGGGTAGTTGTTGACCGGTTAACAAAGTCGGTACATTTCATACTGGTACGTATGGACTTTTCATTGGATAAATTAATCGAATTGTATGTCTCTGAAATTGTTAGATTGCATGGTGTACCGGTTTCTATTATTTCTGATAGATATCCTCGATTTACATCTCGATTTTGGCATAAGTTACAAGAAGCATTGGGTACCCAGTTTTATTTTAGTACTGCATTCCATCCTCAAACTGATGATCAATCAGAACGGGTGATCCAGATTTTAGAAGACATGTTACAGTGTTGTGTGCTTGAATTTGAAGGTAACTAGGAAAGGTACTTGCCTCTGATTGAAATTGCTTAT
Organism: Gossypium hirsutum; assembly: GCF_007990345.1. Classification (NCBI taxonomy): domain Eukaryota; kingdom Viridiplantae; phylum Streptophyta; class Magnoliopsida; order Malvales; family Malvaceae; genus Gossypium; species Gossypium hirsutum. The sequence continues at coordinate 21,670,071 of NC_053435.1, read as the reverse complement.
AATAATAGCTACCAATCCAGTATTAAAATGGCACCGTATGAAGCTTTATATGGTCAGAAATGAAAAACACCATTGTACTGGACAGATCTCAGTGAAAGGAAGATTCTTGGGGTTGATCTAATTCGAGAAACTGAGGAAAAAGTAAAGGTGATACAAGACAGCTTGAAAGCAGCTTCAGATAGAAAAAAGTCTTATGCTGATCTTAAGAGAAAAGAAATTGAGTTTGAGATTGGTGATAAGGTATTTTTGAAAGTGTCACCCTGGAAGAAAGTTCTCAGGTTTGACCGTAAAGGAAAATTAAGTCCTTGGTTTATTAGACCATATGAGGTCATTGAAAGAATTGGACCGGTAGCTTATCGGTTAGCATTACCGCCAGAACTTGAAAGAATCCACAATGTTTTTCATGTGTCAATGTTAAGACAATATCGATCGGATCCATCACATGTTATCTGTAACGACCCATATTTCACAGGCACTGAAAAAGTGAATTTAGGGCCTCCGTCTTAGGAAAACGAGTCCGTAAATATTTATTAAAAATATTTACGAAGTTAGTTATGGGTTGAATTAGATTTTAATTAGGTGAATTTATTTTTAATTAGAAGTAATTAGTAGAAATGACTAAATTGAATAGAGTATAAAACTTAATCATAGAATAGAGAAAAGATAAAGAATTAAATTAGTAATTAAACCAAATTAGTGACATGTGTAAGATAGAGAATAAATACATGTGTATTTAAATTATTAGTACAAATGTATGTTATATATATATATATATATTTACTTATTTATTAAGTAAAAGATATTTACTTATTATTATTACTATTATTATTATTATTATCTAATAATTGAGATAATGACAAATGCGTGGTGATGAATATTTACATGTGTACATGTGTGTATGGATACACATGTAGTGTTATTTTTAATTGTTATTAAATAGATATTTTATTATTAAGAATAAATGAATAAAGAAACAAAAGAAAAAGAATGGAAAGTTACAGAGAACCAAACGAAATAGAAAGAAAGAAAGGAGAAAAGAAAAGAAAAAGGAGACATTAGGGTTTTAATGCTTGAAGTTTAATTGGTAAGTTTAATTAAGCCCTTTTCTTGTGAATTTTAATGTTTTTGAAGTTCTAGAGTTGAATACTTTTGAATTTATGTGAAAATATTGAAAGTTGAATAATTTATTGGATCTATCAATGGAAATGATACAATGGAAATATGATAACTTGGTATGAATTATATGTACGATTTGTAAATTATCTATGCATGTTTATGATATTTTATATTTGCTTTAATTTGAATTATGGTAATACCACTGAGTATTTCCAATACTCAGCGTACGGTTGTTTCCCGTGCACAGGTTAGGTAGAGTTGAAGTTCAGTTAAGCATCCAAGTCAATCCCGACCTCAGCTCAATTTTGGTGATGCATCTATCTTTTAGAAATGTTGCATGTATTAGGTTTGGTGTTTGTCACTTGTAAATGTTTTATATTTTGAATGTAAATATGGTGCATAATCCTTAAGAGGTAATGAACAGAATGAATGAGAATTTGCTAAGTTTGAAAGGTTTGATGAATGTTATTTGATCAAGATATATAAGTAAATGTTTTGGGCATGAATAGTGTGTGTTTAGTATGTAAAAATAGCTTTAAAATGGTAAAAAATTATGTTATCACACGGCCAAGTCACATGGGCATGTGCCCAGGCCGTGTGGAAAAGTCAGAATCTGCCCATGGGTAGGCCATACGGGCATGTTCGAGGCCACACGGGCGTGTCCCAGGCCACACAGGCATGTGCCCCTATCTTCAAGGAAAACTTTCTAAAGTTGTCATTTTAGTTCCGAAACACTTCTAAAACATATATTGGGCCTCGTAGGCCCATATTAAGGACTTTAAGATGAAATTTGTTAAAAATTGATCTGAAATGTAAAGTTTATGTCTCGATTTTGTATAAATGTTAGTGTATAAGTCCAGTAATGCCTCGTAACCCTATTTCGATGATGGCTTAGGGTTAGGGGGTGTTACATTATCTCTCCAACAGAAGTGGAAATTCAGCCTGACATGACATATAGTGAGGAACCAATTAAGATCTTAGCACGGGAAACAAAAGAGTTGAGAAATAAAAAGATAGCATTGGTAAAGGTTCTTTGGCAGAAACATGGAATTGAAGAAGCTACTTGGGAACTTGAAGATATCATGAAAAGACAGTACCCGAATCTCTTCACTGGTAAGATTTTCGAGGACGAAAATCCTTAAGGGGGAGAGTTGTAACAGCCCAATTTCAGTGAAATCGAAATGGTGGTTTCGGAACCATGAATCTGAGTCCGAAAAATGAAATTATTTAAATTTCCTAAAATTATAGGTATTATGATAGGAATATTGCATGAAAATTTTTATAGAAAAATTTTATCAAATATGTGTCTAATTGCAAAAGGACTAAACTGAATAAAATGCAAAGTTGAATTCTAGTAGTTATAAGGATTAAATAGCTATAGAATTAAAAGAAAAAAGTTCTTATATGGCAATTAGACCATTGATGAAAAATATGTTGATATTTTTAATGAGTCATCCATGGAAAAATTGAAAAAGGTTAAGGATTAAATTGGAAATTGAATTAAATAGTATGTGATAAATGATTAAATAGAATTAAAACTCATTTTATATCATCTTCTTCTTCATAAAATACATGGAAACCCTAGGAGAGAGAAAGGAAACTTTTCAAGCTTGAATTGGTAAGTTCTATGTCTCGTTTTTAGTAATTTTTATGTTTTTAGATCGGGAAAGCTTAATTTCTTTATTTGGGTGATTAAATTGAAAGAAAACCAAAGTTTTGAAAATTACCCACGGATGGATATGCTGTAAATTGAAAGTTTTTAATAGAAAATGAAAGATTATTGATAGATAAGCCACTTTTACAAGGTTATTTTTAGTGAAAGCATGTGTAGGGACTAAATTGCATAGTAAAATTCTTGGAAAAATTCTGAAATTTATGAAATACATGTGCTGTAAAAGTTATATTGGAATTTTGAATAAGCTTGGAATAAGGAATAAATTGCATTAATTTCAATTTCTGAGCCTAGGGACAAAACTGGAATTAATTAAAAGTTTAGGGGCAAAATGATACTTTTGCCTAAAATGTGAAATAGGCTTGATTGAATATAAAAATCATAGAATTGATGATTAAATTTATTTATATAGATCCAGAAGTGTCGAACAAAGAAAAAGATCGAGGGAAAGAAAAAATTTCGGATTAGTAGATATGATCAATTGTCAAGGTAAGTTCGTATAACTAAATTAAGCATGTAAATGTGTTGAATTGATTGTTGAATTATGTGTATCATGATTTGTAATTGGTATGTACATGTAATAAACCAATGTTGATTTGTGATTTACACGTAAATGATGAAATGGTGCATGAATCCATTTGAATATTAATTTCTGATTGGACAGGTGATTACCGTGATTATGGGATCTTGCATATGTTGCAATAAAGGTTGTCTCTACAGGATAATCTTTTGATCTCATTATGAAAAGAAATGTAAACCGAAAGCAATAATACTTGAAAGGGATTTGTGTACCCAAATGGTACAACTTGAAAAGGTTATGTACACTTTGTGTGTACACTTGGAAAGGTTAGGTATACTTAGTGTATACCATATAAAAAGGAAAGGTATACTTTGTGTGTACCACTTGGAAAGGGATGTACACCTCAAGTGTACAACTGGAAAAGGAAAGGTCCATCGAAAATTCAATAATTTAGCGGTAACGACATACGTAGTGATATAAAGAGAAATGGTATGATGAGCTCATCTATGCATTTTAATATTTTTGGAAACTAATCAATTGGTTTAATGATTGTGTATAGGCCTTTTTTACTAATTGAATAAGTTAATGGACATACTACTTAATGTATGAATTACTTGATGAACGTGAATGGTAGGTGTATTTTAGTTATATGAACTTACTAAGCATTAATGTTTGCTAGGTTTATCTTTTTCCTGTTTTATAGTGATCAAAGCTCGTGAAGGTTGGATTTGGGGTCGGGGTTATCATCACACTATCAATCCTTTGATTTTGGTATAAATGTTAGACTTGTTTTGATATAATGGCATGTATAGACTAATGTAGACAAGTAATACTTAAAAATGTTGGTTTGTAATCTAGCCATTGGAATGGCTAGTATTGTATGTTTTAAGGATGATATGGTATGGTATTGTATCATGAGTTGTTTTTGGTTAATCAAGTTAAGTAAAACCATCATGAACATAAATTGACAAATTTTATGTAAGAGAAAGTTTAGAAGCATGATTGAAAATAGGTACATATCAATTCGAATATCAAAAATTGGTTGAAATGGATGGTATATACTTGTAAGTTTTCATGCAAGAAAATGGTTAATTTTGGGTGAGGAATAGGGCTAGGAAATGGCCTTATTTCGTCCACACGGGTAAGACACACGAGCATGTGTCTAGGCCGTGTGTGACACACGGACAGCCTACGAGCTTGTAAAATGACCGTGTATCCCCTGCATCCTTAAATATGAAGTCAAGATAGTACGCAGGCAAAAGACACGGCCGTGTGTCTTGGTCGTGTGAAGAACACGGGTTTCAAGCAAGGTCATGTGTCAAAATCATGTGAAAATGGCTTAAAAATGGTGAAAAATCAGTTTACCACATGGCCTAGCCACATGGGCGTGTGCCTAGGCCGTGTGCCCCTTTAATGCTTAAGAAATTGCAAGTCAGAACTGCCCAAGGGCTGGCCACTCGGCCATAGGAGCCACACGGGCTGGCCACACAGGCGTGTGCCTTTAACTTTAAGAAAAAATTTTCAAAATTTTCCATAGCTACCGGTTTATTTCCAAATCACTTCTAAAGCATGTATTGCGCCCTGTAGGCCCATATTAGGGACTTTTTGATGAAATTTGAAAAGTTTTGATTTGGAATGCAAATTTATGACTCGATTTTGTACAAATGCTAATGTATAAGTTCGGTAATGCCACGTAACCCTATTTCGGTGACGGATACGAGTTAGGGGTGCTACATGTCTTCCATACATCCGTGTCTTTCATTCGTAACTGATAGTAACCAAAACGAAGATCAATCTCCGAAAATACAGTGGCACCTTTCAGCTGGTTAAACAAGTCATCAATACGAGGCAATGGATACTTGTTCTTTATTGTGACTTTATTGAGCTACCAGTAATCAATGCATAATCTCAACGACCCATCTTTGTTTTTATCAAACAGAACTAGCACACCCCAAGGTGAAGAACTAGGTCGAGCAAAGCCTCTGTTAGTTAATTATGCAATTGTGCTCTCAATTCTTTCAATTCAGTAGGAGCCATTTTTGTAAGGTGTTATAGATATCGGTGTTGTCCCCGGTATAAGATCTAGAGAAAATTCCACCTCTCTGACTGGCGGTAATTCGGGTAATTCTTCTGGAAACACATCAGGAAACTCACAAACAAATGGCACTAATTTAATCATCGATTCAGATACTTTAGTGTCCAACACATATACAAGTTAGGCATCATACCATTTTCTGATATATTTTTGTGCTGATATAGCTGAGATTACATTAGACAACCCGTTCAGTTTATCAGATCCAACACGAAGTAATTCACCATTCTGACATTTTAATACAATATATTTCTGTTTACAGTTTACCACTGTATCATGTTGAGTTAGCTAGTTTGTAACAGCCCGATTTTGGGCCTAGTCGAAACAGTGGTTTCGGGACCACTATTTCGAGGCTAGAGAAAATTATTTTAGTATTATTTTATGTGTTATAATATAATTTTATAAGTGCATGTAAATTTTGGTAAGTTAATTTTAGCAATTTCTAATCCAATTTCGAAAAAGGACTAAATCGCGTAAAAGGTAAAAGTTGTGTTTTAATACCTAAAGGTGTTAAATTGCCTTGTATCTTAAATTGGGGTATTTAAAGTGAAATTATGCCATTTAAAGTGTGATGACCGGCCATGGGAGACAAAATTGTTGAAAAGTCAAAATTAGGTGAAATTTGGTCACCAATTTTGACTAGTTTTATTATTAACAAATCAAAAAGAAAAAGCTATCATTTTTCTCTTCTCCTTCACCGAAATATGCAGCAAACAAAGGGCTTTGAAGCTGAAAAATTTCAGCAACATATTTCCCTTGCTTGTAAGTGATTTTAATATCTTTGCTTGATGATTTTTACATTTTTGGAACCCCTAAAGCATGAGCTTTCATAAGAGGGGACTATTTTGCAAAATGATGAAGAGTCTAGGGTTTTTCCATGAGAGTAAATTTATTGTTTTTTGTGTTTTTATGGAAGATTATGAGTCCTAGTTGTCTAATAAACAACTTTTGTGAAGAAATTGCATGAAAACACCTTAAAAAAAGGGCTAGATTGCTAAGTTGTAAAATGAGTTGTAATGTGTAAAATAGTTGAAATTATGAGTTGCCATAGTTATGAAAATGGTTCATCTAGACTCAAGGAGTAAAAAAATGTGATAAAAATTATTTTACGAGCATTGGGGCAAAAGTGAAAATATGCAAAAGTTTAGAGGTCAAAATGAAAATTTGTAAAAATATGATTTTTAGACCCATATGAATATTGTGACTGATTGGTAGGCTAAATGTGATATTATAGATCAAGGAAATCGAGATTTGGACCTAGAACGGAAAGAAATCGATTAAGGGATGATTATGTCCTTTTCACCTTTGTGGTATCGAGGTAAGTTCGTATGTAAACAATACCATGCTATACATGTATTTAAATGTTATCATTACATGAATTGTACAGATATTAAGTGTATGTGATTAATAGAAATATGATAAGACAAAGCCTTAATAGACGAGGAAAAATCTCGTTTGAACCTTAAGAATAGAATAAGATACGAGTGACATGTCACTAGGAATTATGAGTCTAGATGACTAGCTCGAGAGTGAGCATTGAAATGTCATGAGATATGAGGTAGCTTTGGCTACAATTGAGGCACTTATGTGCAAAGGCTTTCCCGAGTATCCAATTAGTATTCCAAGTGTTCAACGGGCAATCCGAGGAAAGAGTTGATGATGGTCCCAATGAGGTAAGTCATTGGTGAGTATGCACTTGAGTTATGTTACGAGTTGTGCAAGTATGTATACTAAGCCTATGAGAATGCCTTGATATGTGATGATCTATGATGTATAATATGTGTTCTTACCATGATGGATGAAATGATGTTGTATTAATTTTGTGAATAATGATCATGAATGAGTAACTTAGCCTTGACAGATTTGAGTTACTGCAGTAGTATAATTTTGAAAATACACTAAAAATAGTAGAAAATGAGTTAGAGGTAGAATAAAATATGGGATTAAAGCTTAATGAGTCTATTTTCACGTGAAAGAAAGGGGAAGAAAAAGAAATCTATATTGTGTGATATTTGAATTCTTGTAAAATAGGGTCTGAATGAATTCAAGATCCCCTATTTTGACTTTAGAAATTCACCATAAATTGTAAAAACATTATTAAGAGTCATAACTTACATGCATGGATTCCTTATTGAGTTTATTTTTAAGGAAAACAAATGGCATGGTCATTGGAATTCTGTACAGGGAGAAATTCAGTTTGTAGTGCACAAGGGTCAGAGTAGTCATACCCTGAAATAGGGGAAACTTTAACTAATAAACTGTATTAAATGGCTTGACCAAAAATTCTAGAAAAAATTAGTAAGTATACATATGAGTCTAGTTTCAAGAGAAATAGACGAGAACATTATTCGAATCCTGTACTATGAGATAATTGAACTTTAGTGCAGAAGGGTTGAAACTGTCAGACAGTGAATCAGGAGCAAACTTGAGGAATAAACTGTACTAATTGGCTAAGTAAAAAATTATGGAAATTTTATGAAAGAAAGATAAATGAATCTAGTTTCAGGGAAAATTAACAGACTTAATTTAGAGTTTCGTAGCTCTAGATATAAATAATTTAGTGACTGTTGCTCAGGAAGACAGCTTGCAGTGAACTTGAGAATATGTTGTAAACATTGATAAAACAAGTTAATGAGTTGCTTATTGTTTTCATATGAACTTACTAAGCGAAAGCTTACCCCCCTTCTTTCCCATGTTTTCTAGAGTTTCCAGGTTAGCTCGGGTTGGGGGCCATCAGAGATATTATCACACTGTCGAGTTAACGCTATCGGCGTAAATAAACTCAAGTGATTCTAGTCTATGGCATGTATAGGGTTTTAATGTGAGTATGTAATATTATGATTTAGCCAAAGGCATTGGCTTGTTATTAAGGTAGTATTAGTCATGTAAATTGGCCTATGTCGGCTAATATAGTTATGGGCCCATATGATTATTCTTATGCATGTATGTTATTATCTCTTGTGATGTGGCTTACAACATGTATGCCTAGAGATTGAATTGAGATTCATTGATGAGCTAATAACTAATGCAGGATTAAGTGATTGGTAAATAGTTAATAATGCTTCATGAATGGTTTGTGGATATGATTATGCATGCTTTGTGATGGACATGAGGTTTGATGACATGTTGATAGCTATAGCATTAATATGGTAAAGATGAAAGAAAAACTTATTGTAATGGTTGCATGTGAAATTACCATGGTCATGTCATGTTAGGAAGGTTTAAGTGCCTAATTTTGCCATGTTGTATGCTATTGTATAAGTATGCGTGCATGTGTTGTGAGTGTGACAAAATGGCTTGGAAAATAGCCTTGTATTTGTCCAGGTTTTGGACATGGGTTCGGGACACGGGCGTGTCCTTAGCACCCGGGCGTGTGTTCTATACCTACACGGGCGTGTGGAGCCTTGATACAAGAGATTTCCTAAGTTTTTCATGAGTTCTCGGTTGGGTCCCGAACCACCCCGAATGCATGTATTGGGCCTCGTAAGCTCGCATAAAGGACAGATTGCATGTGAAAAGAAAAGTTTTCAATTATTTGAGATTTCATGGCCCTGTTTAGTATGGAAGTGTTAGTAAAAGTCAGGTAGCACCTCGAACCCCGTCCAGGCGTTGGATGCGGGCGAGGGGTGTTACATAGTTCATTCCCAGAATTAGATCAAATTCATTAAATGGAAACAACATCATATCAGCCAAGAAACAATAACCTCATACCATTAGCGGACAATTTTTACAAACTTTATCCACCATCACATAGTAGCCCAGGGGATTTGAAACTTTAACCATGAATTCAATGAACTCAACAGGTAAATAACAGACATTAAATTCGTATATATGTATGAATGAGTTGAACCAGGATCAATCAAAGCAGTAATATATCAGTATCAAGAAGAGAAAATGTACCAGTAATGACATTTGGTGCAGAGGCATCCTCTCTTGCACGAATAGCATATGTCCTCTCCAGTGCTCGTGCTTTAGATTTGATTGTTGAATCTTTTGTTACACCTCGACTACCATTAACACTACCAGGATGACGAGGTGGTCTACCTTTAGAGGCGGGGTTGCTTGGCTTTGAAGTCTGAAAGATATCTTTTTTAGGTCTTTTCAGGCAATCTCTGATATAATGGTCAAAAGAACCACACCTAAAGTAAGCTCCGCTTCTCATGCGACATTCACCGAAATGCAATTTATTGCAATGCTTGCATATTGGTTTAGGACTTCCTACACTTGTCACAGATGGAGACGGAGATCTCGAATTAGAGCGTTGAGAGCCTCAGTCTCTCCCAGAATATCCCACAGATGTGGTAGACCGATCACGATATTTTTTTGATTTCTTTGAAGTCGATGATTGTGACTTGCCCATAAATCTTTTACTTGAAGTTCAGTCTTCCATCTCTGTCTGCCTCTTTTTTTTATTTAATTCTTTAGCTTTATGTGCTCGGTCAGCCAGTGCCACAAATTCTTTTAATTCCAAAATCCCAACTAACAACTTATTTCTTCATTTAATCCCTCTTTAAACCGTTTACACATGGCGACTTTAGTCAGGATACACTCTCTAGTATATTTGCTTAATCGAACAAATTCCGTTCGTACCCAGATACAGTTATATTCCCCTTTTTGAGCTCTAAAAATTCTTTCTTTTTCTGATCAAGGAATCTCTAACTAATATACTTCTTTTTGAATTCTGTTTGGAAAATTCCCATGTAACATTTTCTCTCGATACAACAGAAATAATGGTATTCCACCATTGATAGGCTGAGTTTTTTAGCAGAGATACAACACATTTCAAACATTCTTCAGGTGTACAAGACAATTCATCCAAAACCTTGATGGTATTTTCTAGCGAATACTCAGCCCTTTCCAGATCATCATCGGCAGTAGCCCTAAATTCTTCTGCCCCATATTTTTGAATTTTATTTACCGGAGGCTTACCAATTCTAACAGATTCAACACTTATGGCATATAGGGAACTGGTTGATGAGCAGGAGGGAGAGGTTGTTATACAGCAGCATTTGTTCCTAGATATTTAGTAAACTATTCATTCATCATTTGAAAGAAGGCTTCTTTTGCCTCTTCACCTCGGCCCTCAGATTCGAGCTTTCTACTACTACTAGAGGCAGCTCTTTGAACAAAAGCTGGAGCATTGCTCTCAGCTTCCTCAGATTCAGCTTTAGCTCGGTTGGACGACATTACTATATGAAAACATGTTCAAAATGGTCACAAGATATCACACTATCAAAAATTATATAATGGCATGTATAGCTAAACTTGTACTTTCTACGTTAGTCTGAGAATAGGCTAAATCATAGCTCTGATACCAATAAATATAACACCCCTAATCCATATCCATCGCCAGAACAGGGTTATAGAGTATTACCAAAGTTTACATATCAAATACTATTAATTTATGTCATCCACTATTCATATCCATAACCAATCATATCGACCCTTAAATGGACCCTCGAAGCCTAATTTATGCAATATAAACATATCGGGACTATATCGAAAACTCAGAGAATTTTTTGAAAAATTCCAAAATTTTTCTTAAATATAAGGCTCACACACCCGTGTAGGTAAGTCGTATGGCTCACACGGTAAAATCACAAACCCGTGTCCTAGGCCGTATGGGAATTTGATGTAAGACACACGGCTGTGTCCTAGCCCGTGTTTATACCTGTGTAAATCTCTGACTTGGGTCACACGGCTAGCCACATGCTTGTTTCTAGGTCGTGTGGACAATTTAATTTTTGAAAATTAGATGCAAGATTCACACGGCCAAGACACACGCTCGTTTTTTGGGCCATGTGTTTCACACGACTGAGACACATGCTCGTGTGACCAATTCTAAGCATTCTATTTCTCAATTTTTAAGATGTAGAGAACACATGGCCAAACCACATGCCCGTGTGCATGGCCGTGTGTCACACACGGCTGAGACACACGCCCGTGTCTCTTCCCGTGTGGACAAAATAAGGCCATTTCCAAGCTTTATCTCTCACCCAACCTGAAATCAACATATCCAACCAATTTTTGTACCATTTAAGTCATAATAGAACATTCAATTCAAGCCAATTTCAAGTTCAATATATGTCATAACATCCCATTTAACTAAATATTTGATCTTACCTAATTGACCATATAAACGTATGAGTATACTTTACCCATTCATGCAACAATTAATATATTTATGTATCTTCCATTATTCAACCATTTCAATACACACATCAAGTATGATAAGGCCTTATTTAACTACATCAAAACATAATCAAACTAGCCATTCCAATGGTTAGTTATAACCAAAACATTTTATCATTATACCTACTTAGTTTATACATGCCATTATACCAATACCAAAATTTTTCTTGTTTTATATACCTAGATGTTCGAGGGATAGTGTGATGTGTCTCCGACCAGTTCGAACTTTATGAGCTTTCAAGCACTATAAAATAGAGGAAGTAAAACAGAGTAAGCATATTATGCTTAGTAAGTTCATATAATAAGAATTTAACTTACCAATCATATTCATTTAAAGTAAGTAAACAAACATGCATCCAAAACATTATGGCCAATTTCCTAGACACATGCTCTTATCAAACAAGTTAGTCATGAAATTTGCATGAATATTAAGAAAACAAAGATGAGCTCATCATGCAACCATTTCCCGGTACTTCAAGGAATATTTAAGATATAATTCATTTAATTTTCATATCAAGAGTTTTGTTTGGATGAATACTCGAGTAGTACACACATGGTATACTTATCAATGATCCGTCAATTCTTATACGGGGGTGCTCATTAGAGCACATAACCAGGATGCACACTCTCAAGCCATATAATGGGAAGCTCATATGAGCCATGTATCGGGAAGTTTATGCGGGCTGTATAACGAGAAGCTCATGAAGAGCCTATCAGGAAGCTTACAAAGAGCCAAGCCATGTAACGAGAAGCTCCGAATAATCATTTATCGGGAAGTTCAAGTGACCACTGTCGAGAAGCTCACAAAGAGCCAATTTAATAAGAAGCTCACGAAAAGCTTATAATCGGGATGCTCATAAGAGCTAAGGTGTGTCCACAACAAATGTAGGATCACAACCTATCAGGACACTTCAAAGAGCTATAACAGGAAGCTCACAAGTACCATATAATATAGGAAGCTCGAGAGGGCTAAAAATAGGACACTCGTTTGAGCTATGGTGTGTCTGCAACATATGCAGGACTACAACCAATACGAGAAACTTGCATCCATCGATTTTCATTTATCCAAACGGGACTTAACATTTGTCGGGCATTATCGGATATTGAATCAATTTCATAAACATAGAAATAATATAATTCACATATACAACATTTTATTTAAACATATAAATGTACATAATTTAGTTACACGAACTCCCCTTAATACTTGTTCGTATATGAGAATCTAATAATTTGAAACTTTTTCTTTTCCTCGAACTAACTCCTTATTTGGTATTTCCAGATCTATATAAATGAACTTCATCATCAATTTATTACATTCCACTTCAAATCAATCCAATTCACATCTTAGGCAAAAGTGTCATTTTGCCCCTATACTTTTCATTAATTCCAATTTCGTCCCTAGACACGGAAAATGAAATTTATGCAATTTAATCCTTATTCCAAGCCTGGCTAAATTTTTCATATAACATTTACAGCTCACATATTTCACAAAAATAAAAAATTTACCATGAATTCTACATCTTTACAATTTAGTCCCTAAATCACAATTTCATAAAAATTCACTTTACAAAAGTTGTTTATCTATCAACAACCTTTCAATTTCTACCATAAATTTCAAAATTTTAGCATATACATCCATGGAAAAATTTTAATACCTTGATAAATTTACAAATTGATCCCCAAAATAACTAGATTAGGTTATTCCAATCTTTAAAATATAAAAATTACTAAAAATGGGACAAGATTACTTACCCAATTAAGCTTGCTTGATTTTCTTTCTCTTTCCTAGGGTTTCCATAGAAATTTAGGGAAGAAGATGATAATAATATAATATTTTTGTCTTTTAATTTAATTATCATCTTTAATTTTTCAACTTTCCAATTTAGTCATTTTCTTTTCTTTAATTTCTATGGATGAATCATCATAAATATCTACTAACTTTTCTTAATGGTCTAATTACCATATAAGGATTTCAAGTTTTGAATTCCATAGTTATTTACTACCTATAGCTACTAGAACTCAACTTTTGCATTTTATGCAATTTGGTCCTTTCTATAATTAAACATGAAATCGGTAGAACTTTCTTATCAAAATTTTCATACGTCCTTCCTATCGTAATAAAGACCATACAATAATATTAAAATTAATTTTCTTTCTGACTCGAATTTGTGGTCCCGAAACCACTGTTCCGATTTCACTGAAAACGGGTTGTTACAGTTTTAACCAGGTTTAAAACACTAACTATCAACCTCCTTATTTATAGAAACCTCAGGAAAGGGCCAACCCAAATGACCATACTGTATGTGGTCAACGTTTGGATCGAACTGAAGGGGAAATGCAGTCAATGAGAATGGACGTGAAGTAAGTGCAGTCTGAGTACACTAACTCTACAAAGATACTGACTAAGCTAGAAGATCAAATGAACCAATTAATGAGTATCATGGGAGATATTAAAAGGAAAATTGGCACTGACATTCTGAGCAGTACTGAAAAAAATCCCTGAAAAGAAGGAAAGAAGTAAAAGCAATCGCACTTCATTCGGGAAAAATCTTGAGTAGCCCAGAAAACCTAACAAGAAAAGAGACAAGTGAGAATGTAGAAGATCTTCAAGAAGACCACCGAGAAGCTGAAGAAGAACCAAAAAGGGTAACTAACTCGGTAGCTGAGCTGGAGAAAGAGAAAACTAAATAACCTGCTAAAACACAGGAACATTCCGTTCGAGGTTTGAAGAGAAACAAAAAGGGATGAAGACAAGTTTGTAATCTTTTTAAAATTGTTCAAAACATTAAATGTCAACCTACCGTTAATTGAACTAATTAAAAAAGTCCCTAAGTATTCCAAATTTTTAAAGGAAATCATGTCTAGGCGTAGGAAAATTAAGGTAGGTAAACAAGTTAGTATAAGCGTTTCTTGTAATGTTATTATTTCTAAACAGGTTCCCCAAAAGCTAAAAGACCCGGGAAGTTTTATAATTCTCATAGAGATAGGGAGCATTCATTTTAATAGAGTCTATGTGACTTATGAGCTAGCATCAATTTAATGCCTTTATCTATTTCTGAAAAACTCAGTTTAGGGAACCTAAAAAAAACTCAGATCACACTATAATTGGTTGATAGATCTTCAATACAGCCGAAAGGAGTACTAGAAGATGTGTTAGTCAAAGTGCGTAGTTTCATCATCCCGACAGATTTTGTAATATTAGATTTTGAAGAGGACCATGAGATACCTATTCTGTTAAGGAGACCCTTTTTAGCAACGTCAAAATCCACCATTGGTCTGTAGAAAAAGAATTAGCAATAAAGATCAACGATGAGATAGAAATTTTTAAATGTGGCCACCAACAGAGTGAGGGTAATAAAAGGGACATGGGGGAATATTGTAATGAATTGTCTACTTCTAAGCCTAATAATCCCGAATTAAGGGATGTACGTCTTTTAATCCATACAGGTTAAAACAATAGGTTCAAGAAATGAGGTAAGCAGAAGAAGGTGGAGTGGCACGACAGGCGATAGAAAAATACTAAAAGAACCAGAGAATCTTCCTTATGTAAATTAATAGTATTATCGGATGAATCTGACAGTAAAACTTAATTATTTAAATTGATATTTAACTCTTTTTAAATTATTGTATATTTAACTAATTGTTTAGTTTATATTTAAAATTTTATCAAATTTATGTTTTATAAAAACAGTGACACTTTAGAAATTAGAAGTTTGGGTAAAAACAAAGCCACTGTCGAAACACGACAACTCTATGTTTAACACCACGGGCAGAATCGATGAAATTAAGAAAATCATCATGATGTCATAACGCATAATTTGCGTGTCGCAACATTGAAGCCAATTTACCTAGAAATCCAAAATTCTAAAGTGTGACGCGACAGTAAACCCTGGTGTCGTGACAACCACAAACTGACAAAGATATCACAACAAACGCCTCTATGACACGACATCACTGTAATTTTCTACAAGCTTGACCCAACCCATTTGCGTAACTCAGTGGATTAATCCTTATTATACCCAATTTTTAACATTAAAATCATTATTTTTAAAACTTAAAAATACCCTAAATTCACATTGTAACTTATTATTAATATTTTAAACACCTCAAAACTCTTTCAAATCTAAAACCCTTTTTTTATTAAAACCCTAAATCTATAACCCTTCTTTACTATTAGTTAAATGCAAGATTGCCACAACCAGTGGAAAACAAAGCACTAAAAGGAGTGACCACAAATAAATATTATGAGGAATCCAACACATCTGCTTCCGAGGTTAAGGTTTCTTAAACTCCTATTTTTACTATTCCATTGGAAAATTTGCTTGCTAGTTCATTAGTTTTTGAACTCAAATAAAATGCTTCCAAGAAAAGTAAGGAGAACCAACGAACCGGAACCTTCGACGATTTCGAACCCCTCTAATTTCCCAAATCCAACTGTTGAAAATTATTTTGTAGAACTTTAGGAAAAATACGTTTATTAAAGAGAGGGGATTTGAACCATCGACGGTTCTTTATCAGGAGATATGGCCTTTGGTTATATATCATAGATGAGAAAAATTCTGTATGGTCCCAAAAAACTCTGTTGTGGTCCCTGTAATTCAGGAATTTTATGCATCTTTATGGGACCAAGAGTCTAGAAAAGCTGAAAGTCGTACATGGGAAATAATACATGTGCAAGGGAAAGAAGTATAGATTACCCCTCGGGTTATTTGTGAATTTTATAATGCTCCATTTTATGAAAAAGATTTTATAGAAGAAATCAATTTGGATATTTTCGAGATATAAATATGGACAACATTATAAACTTCTTAACAGAGGGGAGGGGTGAATGGAAATGTCGCCCAGGTATTAATATTCCAAACTCTTTCAATCAAGCAATAATGTTTCCTGAAGCAAATATGTGGATTCAATTTCTGTGTACTAGAATAGCTCCTACTTTGAATGTTTCTAATTTCAATACTTTTCGAGTGGCTTTGCCATTTTTCCAAAAAAAGTAGGTATGCATCGGAACCTGGATATACAAAAATATGAAGTGATGCATTAGAGGCAAAAGAGTGGGAGTCTTCTTTCCCCACTTAGTGACAGGCTTATGCAAAAGAGCAAGCATTTCGATGGCATCTACGGAGCAATCAATGAGGGCATCTCAAAGCATAATTGGCAGAACTCTATATACAGAGTACATTGAGCTTCAAGCTAAACAAATTAAGAAGTGGAATAAACGACAGCAAAAAATGATGGTTGCTTTGAGTTTGTTATAATAGAGAGCAAAACCAACTACTAAACAAGAAATTGGTAAGAGCAATCATCCCAAGTTAGATTGGATGATACATTGGAAGCACGAGTTGGGCCCTATTTTTTAGGAATTCATGCGGCAAAACACTATTAGGGGGTCTAATTATATGTTGGATATGTTTGGGCCACTGCATCCTGAGTAAGAAGAAGAGAAGTAAGAGAGTGAAGAAGAAGGAATTGAGGAAGGGGAAGAAGATGATGAGATGGATTTTGAGGAGGATGACTGAATTTTTGTTTTTAAAGATTATATTAATTTTTGGATGATTTTTAATTTTTTTTTGAATTGTTAGGAGTAGGAGTAATAATAGATTAGTAGTTGTTTTGTGTTTAAATTTTCTATGTAGGAACCCCATATGGAAGAAACACAACGATTTTGAACTATCAATGATAAAAGGAGGAAACACCCACCAATTGCCTATGACACTATTATGATCAATCGGGTAACTTCTTTCCTTATCTTTTATAGGGCTACACATTGATAACAATGTGTTATCTAAAGTGTGGGGGATAACATAGAAAATTATGTGAAATTCTTATGTTTTTCCTTGATATTTCTTGTCCTTTGTGTGCTTGAGCTTGTAGAAATACAAGTAATTGGTTAGGAGCATGTACATATATTGATTGTATTAATGGTAAATTTGGCATGATGATAGGTGATTTTAAAATTTTGATTATTAGACTATTAAGTTCTATATATTACATTGCAAATAGGTATTAAGTAATTGAATGTACCAAATTATATAGAGAATATAAGGAAACGAGCATGCTAGAATGAATGATAAATTGTTGAATTTGTGATTGTTTGGTAGATTAGAGCTGTAAATATTGAGATACCTAGGGATGACTTAAGACATTGTTTGGTATACATCTAGAGCTAAAAAGATAACCTTTATTTATCTATCCTTAGTACCTATTTTGAGCCAGAAGACACTTCTTGATGAACCTCTATACAAAAAACGAGCTAAAAATGAAAATGTGTGCTTACACTTTTATTTGGTCCTAAACTGGATGATTATAGACGTTTGGCCATACATATTGAGGGTTAAGTAGATACATTACGGTGGTTTTGTAACAACAAGAGTGATAGGAAAGATTAGTGGAGTATAGTGATTATAGGTTAGCCTAAAAGTACAAAAAGAAAAATTCAAAAAGAAAATCTAATGAGTAAAAAAAATACGTGAAAAGCAAAAGCAATGATGAGTGGGGTATTATGAAAAGGAAAGAAAAGTGACAAAGTCACAACTATAGAAAAACTCATTCATTATTACACAAAACTCATGAGCTAGCCGTAGTTACTATCTGATATTGAGATTTCCTATAAAGAGATAAAGGAAGGTAAGAGAAGGAGAAATAAGGTGGTGAGCGAGAAAGGGTCACTAAGGGGGAGTGTGACATTTTGATTTTGGGCCTAGTCGAAATAATGGTTTTGGGACCACAAATTCGATGAGAAAAATTTAATTTTTATTATATTTTTATGGTCTAAAATTTCACAGAATGATTTCGTGAAAATTTCGTTCGAAAATTTTGACGTTTGGGTACTCAATTTAGTCAAAAGGACTAAATCGTAAAAAGTGTAAAAGTTGAGTTCTACATGCTAGAGGTGTCCAATTGTTGTGAAATTTTAAAATTGGTGGTTCTTATATGGTAATTAAATCATTGGTTAAGTTGGTGGACAAAAATGGACATGGTTAGGCATGTTTCTAAAGTTTTTCATTAAGAGCATTTTGGTCATTTAGTTATTAACATAAATTAAAAACAAAATTAAAAGCTAATTTTTGTCCATCTTCAACCTCTTGGCTGAAAATTGCATGGAGAAACCATGGCTGGGGATTTTCAAGCTTCCAAGCTCGATTGTAAGTCCGTTCTAGCCCCGTTTTTAATGTTTTTTACATATTTACAATCCCCGTAACAAGATCTATCTATTTCTACCATTAATTTGAGCTAGGGTTCATGTTTAAAAATTGACCCATGTGTGAAATGCATGCATTTTGATGTATAATGGTAGAAAATGAGTGTTGGGTGTTAAATAAACGACTTTTACTAAGCGATTTTCTATGAAAACATCCAAAAGGACTATTTTGTAAAAGTTGTAAAAAAGGAATAAAAGTGTGTTTTGATGAGAATTGTGGTTTGCTATAGTTATGAAAATGGTTTGTCTACGCTTAAAGAGTGAGAAAATTGAATAAAAATTATTTTACGAGCCTAGGGGCAAAAGTGTAATTTTGAAAAAGTTTAGGGGTAAAAATATAAATTTGCAAAAATATTATTTTTGGATCATATTAAATAATGTGACTAATAATTAGACTAAATATGGCATTATAGATCAATGAAAACAAGGACTGGACCTAGATCGGGTGAAAAATAGAAAATCGACGGTTAGGTTCCTTTTTGCTATTTTGGTGCCGAGGTAAGTTCATGTGTCAATAATATTGCAATGTTATATTTGAATTGAAATTCTATATTATTATTGCATGAATGGCATGATTTAATATATATTGAAAAGTGATGAAAGAATGGTAAATAAAATTTGTGAGAACAATGATATATGACTAATAGCACATGAAATGTTTGATGGTTCAATCATTGATGGCTTGCTATATAATAGTTGAATATATTGATAATTTGATATAACATGATGTTTTATTAAGTTGGATAACTTGTGAAAGAGTGAAAAGGAAGGTAAGTCCATTTGCAAGTAAATATGAAATGTGAGGTATGTTAATTGCTCAAATGATGATTATATGATAAATGTACACTCTTGACAAGGATATGATTTGAATGCTCAATGTATGAAAATTTATGAAACATTAACATGATTGATAATAAGAGGAAGAAAAATCTCGGTTGAATGAAATAAGATATTCGATGGATTCTTTAAAAAAAATTGATGGAAAAAAGGATCTAGCCCGGTCGGGTGATCCAGTCCTTATATAGCCCTCCCGAAGAATATGTGTAAACAATTTTAGCCAGGATGGGTAATCCGATTAGGATCTAAATTTAGCTTGGACTGGTAATTTAGATTCGAGCTCATTAGGGTATATGTCATTGTAGGGGATTTATCCTGGACTGGTAATCCTGACAATACCCTATGAGTTTATGTTACAGGGTATTTAGCTTGGACTGGTAATCCCGCTGTAAGAAAGGAGGTTCGCGGAAGTATGCTCCTTAGAAAGGGAAAATATGAATTGACGGGCATGAACTTGTAAAGTGATCTAGCCTCCCGAAGAATATGTGTGCTAAAATGGATTTAGCCCGGACGAGTAATCCAGTTAGGATCTGAATTTAGCCTAGATTGGTAATCCCGACAATATTCTATGAGTCTATATTACGGGGCATTTAGCCTGGACTGGTAATCCCGCCGTAAGAGCGAGGTCCGCTGGAATGCATACTTGAAATGATCATTTGTATGAATTGACGGTGAATGGGATATCAACCAAGATTCTGAGAAATTCAACAAGATTAATATGAGAAATAAAATAAAAGGGTTCTTGCCATGATAAACTCATTTATGTTGTATGATACTATTATGATGCATATGAATTGTCATGTTTGGACGAGTGTTATGCTAAGTGATAGCACAGATAAGTACTCGAAACCCATGGAATTGTGGTAAGAATGAAAATGAATGAGTGATACTTATGAGAGTAATTTCATGAAAGTCTTATGATGGTATCATTATATTGTATTAAAACAGTTTGGACAGCCGCAGTAGTCCTAATTTGAAAATCCACCAAAAATTGTGGAAATCGAATTAGAGACTGAATAAGATATGAAATTAAATCTTATTGAGTCTAGTTTTAGATAGAGGAAATAGTGTAAGTAAGAGAATTTCATATTATGAGATATTTGAATTTTTGTGAGATAGGGTCAGAGTGATTTCAGGCTCCCCTGTCTTAACTTTAGAAAATCATTAAAAATTGTATGAAAATAATCATGGGTTATAAATTACATGATTAAAATCCTTAATGAGTTTGTATTCAAGGGAAATAGACGGGATCATCATTCGAGTCCTGTACTATGAGATAAATAAATTTTAGTGAAGAAAGGTCGAAGCTATCAAACAGCAAAACAAGGGAGATTTGAATAATAAACTATACTTATTAGCTAGACCAAAAATTCTAAAAATTTTATGGTAAGAATATATGTGAGTCTAGTTTCTGGAAAAATTAGCGGTTCTCAATTTGGAGTCCCGTAGCTCCGGATATAAATAATTCAGTGACCATGACTCAAGAAAACAGCGTAACTAGACTTTGAATAAATAGGGAGGAATTGAAAAATAGTATGTTAATACATTGCTTATTATTTTTCATGCGAGCTTACTAAGTGTAAAGCTTACTCCCTCCTTTTCATTTCTTTTAGTGTTGTCAAGTCGGCTCAGGGTTGGAGATCGTCGGAGGCAGAATCACACTATCAAGCCAATACCTTTGGAATATTGTTACATATGTTAAAATTATCAAGTGAGTGGCATGTATAGGGACCTAGTTCTATGACATGTGTTCTTATGATTTGGCCAAATGTATTGGCCCATTTTGAGCTATTGTATATGGTCATGAGATGTGGCTCATATTGATTATGGCTTGTAAGTCTAGCTAGTTATGTTATGATTTATTGCTTATGATGTGAAGATATGATTATGTTTGTTTGTCATGCATGGTTGGCAATATGTCATGTGTGTTGAATGCATGTTTTATGACCATGAATTAAATGTGTAATATAGAAATAAAATAATAATGCTTTGAACATGGAAGTTTGATGATAAGTTGAAATAAATTGGCACAAAGATAACTATGGTATGACTAGTCTTGGTTTAATGTGGGAATGTGTAACACATGCATGTTGATAGGTAAATGATATGATTGTATCATAATTTAGGATGTTGAATGCCATTGGATCCATGTACATGTGTGTGCATGTAAGGGTAACAAAAAGGCTTGAAAAATAGACTAAGAGTTAACTACACGAGATGAGACACGGCCGTGTGTCTCTACCGTGTGAGGGACAAGGCCTGGGGACACGGGCGTATGGCCTGGCCGTGTGGTTCAATTTATTTGTTGACGTCATAAACAGAGAGTTACACAGCCTAAGGACACGAGCGTGTTGATGGCACACGGGCGTGCCCCTGTGTCCACACTTGAGTGTGACCCTGTTTCATGAGAAATATTTCTAAGTTTTTCTTAGAGCTTTCCAAAGTTCTCGGTTTGGTCCCAAACCCTTTCTAAAGTATGTTTTGGGCTTCATAAACCCAAATAAGGGGCTATGTGCATGTGATAAAATGATTTAAAATATGAATGAAATTTTATGGCTCGGTTTGCACTATTGTTTATGTTTAAGTCTGGTAATGCCTCGTACCTTGTCCCGGCGTAGGACACGGGTAAGGGGTGTTACAGGGAGAATAGGGGACAATATGATGTGCCAAAATATTTTCGTGCTTGAAACTATTTGATGCTTTCCATTCTTGAAATCCATACCTGTCCTAAGCTTTAGAACGTTACAAGTCAAAAAGTCCTATGTGATCTAGTTATATTTATTCACAGTTTAAAATCATATTGAATAATTGCATTTATGATTGTTTGTATTTTGCTAGGATAATCAAATTACTTGTATAATTTATTGATGGATTCTTACATTTGAAACCCCTAATGCTTGTATGATTTGTAATATACTGAACTTAGGTGTTTGATATCAAAAGTGGTAAGTCAGTTATATGTCATGCCAAGATTATGTGTGAATGTGAAATGCTTATTCATTTTCTCCAAAACTAACACTTGTACCATACTTTTTCAAGGGTTGTAATTTCATTTACTGTTTTTTTTCTTGAGGACAAGCAATGACTTAAGTGTAGGTGAGTTTGATCTGTCATAATTCGGTGTAACAGATTAAACTAGTTTTTTGCACTTTAGGAGCTTGAACATAAGCATTTTAGTTAAGTTTTAATTACATTTTCATAAGTTTAGTTCAATTCAATAAAATGTGTAATTTGAGTCTTTTATTGACCTTAGGGGCCGAATGAGGCCTAAAGGTGAGCTAATATACTTTGTGAATGTGCAAGAGACCATTAGAATGCGTACTAACTCAATACTAGTCGCTATGTTGCAACACGGAGCATTGGATGTTGCAATATAGGGAACAAAATAGAAAATGCCAAGACTGCCTTCGGTGTCACGAGATCCACCCCTGAAGATACCTTGAAGATGAGCATACTGCCCTCAATGTGCGACACAAGACCTGGTGTATCGCGACATCACCTCTGTACGGGAAATAATTACTAGGCAGAGGCATTTTGGTCCGCACAATCAAATGTTAAGCATGAGGATGACAGCTGACATAGGGTTAAATACAATGACCACTCTAAAGTCTATAAATAGGCTCATTTAACACATGTTATAGACGACTTTCATATTGTAGAATTTTCTCTTTAGATTTAGCCTTTAATCTTTCCCTTTTCTTAGGTTCTAGATTTTATTTCAATTCTTATTATTTACTTTTGTAGGGAGATCAGATTTGTGAAATATAATCAAACTCTGTGAGGATTCTATGATCAATTTTAAATACAAATCAGGCTTCATCTCAAACTTTACACTCTTTAATTATTCTTCATGTCTATTTTTTCTATTAAGTTTGTTTATTAAATCCATGAGGAACTAATCCTCTTGTGGGGGATTAGCGAGTGAATGTATGATTAATTAACTTTTTTGTAAGGGTTTCTTAACGGATCAGTTGTTCAGGAAAGGAAGAACCTAAACCCTAAGCCTGACAACCTTAGGAAGTCATTAAGGTGGGAATTATCCCAAATTTGGTATGGCCTATTCATGAACACCTTAACCCTGAACTGGCCTAGACTGTGAGGTCAAGAGATAAGTAGTTCTTGTCGACTCATTATTCTAGTAGAAGATCGGAAGATCTTACTGGGATATCAACTAGTTGATTGAACAAGAAAACCTGAAGTGACAATTGATTATGACTACTAAAGCGAACTAATCACCCATGACCAAATTTGATATATTTTACTCTTTGATTTCTCGTATTTTATTTATTTCTTTAATTTCTTTTATTATTAGTATAATTTACCAAAATCGTTCTTTTTATTCTTTGTAATATAATCCAATTAAAGTACTAATTAGATCCATTCATATTTATGTTAGAATTAATTTAATGCTTGCCTCCCTTGGGTACGATCCTTAGAGTACTCATTTACTTCGTTGTAACTATATTACAACCTGACCCGTTCGCTTACGGATGTCGTTTTTTATATATTTTATGCAGGATTTCTATTTTGGACGCTGGTACATCCGGAGGTGATCAAGTACACTCATATTAAACTTGCAATTATTGTATATTGGTTGAAATGAATGAAATAGGTGATATCTGAAGCGACAAATGGAAATAGTGTTGACAAGGGCATGGTTGATATCGAAGTTTGATAAAATATTATTATTACTAGAACTATAATGAAACATCTCTACATATTACATTGAAGAGGGATGAGTTAATGTCAGTCTCATACACATAACAGGTTTATTTTGAAATGTGAAGCTTGGTAACTCCGAGTTACAAGTATATGGTAAACAGGTGCATACAGATATACATGTTTACTTAGGGTAGAATTGTTAATGCTAATATTACATACTTAAATTATAGAATTACCACTGAATGTTGTACTCAGCATACACTTTGTTTTCTCCGTGCACATGTTAGATCTAATTCATAATTTTTGAGTTTCGACCTCAGCATTCAAATCACAATCCGAGTCTTACAGGTGTTTCTTTATTTCCAACCTTATTTATATTTGGCATGTACCTAATAGGTTAAGTTTTGTGGCAATCAAATGATCTTCTAATTAAATGTTATATTTTATATTCTAGTAGAAATATATATAAGGTCAATATGCGTATGTACAAAAGTATATGCAAATTATAATTTTCATAGTTGATAAATGTGTGATATGTTTTGGTGCCTATATTCAATTAATTTTATTATATATAAACTGTATCATTAAATTGTGATTTAATTGTAGTTGCTCCGTAACAAATGTGACACATTATAGCTCGAACCCAACGATCGAGTCGAGTATAGGGTGTTACAATATTTGATTGAGCTTAGCTGGAAAATATCTTAAAGGCCTCTATACTTATCAAGATAATTGCACCTCATTTTCGTTGGCTAATTAGTGGGAATTTGAATTTAATTTATTTGTATCTTAGCAAGCCTAAAAGTCCTATATATGATAAAGTTGAATAGTTAGTAGTTAGGTGAGCCAGCACTTATATTTTATTCAAGTAAGGAACATGTTAAGAGTGCATTTTGTGCAAGTAAAACCTAAGTTATTACTCAATTTTATAGCTAAGCTTTTAGGGTAAGACTTAGTAGAGAGCGATCTCGATTTTAATAGTGAGATTGCTACATAGTGAGTAGTAAGATTTAAATCATTGCTTGTACATATTTAAGAATAGTGAATTAGCTCTCTTTAAGGGTGAGTAAAATTCGATTTGATTTGAAAAAAATGGGAAATTTTTGAATTTTGAATTAATCAGATCGATTTATTTGATTTTTTCGAGTAAACTCAAATAAGTAATTCGAGTTTTGAGTTTGAGTCGAGTTGAATTTTACAATTCGAATAACTCAAATAATTTGAATAACAGATTGGTGTAAATACTGCTTTGGTCCCTATCAATTTTGAAAATGAGCAAATTGATCTCTCTCAACAAAAATTAGAAAATAATTTCAAAATAATTTTCCAAAATTCTAAATATTTATAAAAATTCCAAAATTTATATTTTAAAAAATATATATATAAATTTAAATAAATTCTAAAGAATATATTAAGAAATTTTAAATTTTAAAATTCTCTAAAATAATAATTTTAGACCTAAATAAGTTAATTAATTATTTAAGTTTATCATACTAAAGTATTTTCTTCTTATTTTGTTTTGAAATTTTTTTCAAATATATGTGGTTTCAAATTTATGTAATCTAACATGAAATTAGTTATTAGTTATAATATAATAAGATTTTAATTTGACATATTTAATTTTTTATTTAACTCGAACAATTTCACTCGATTCGATTCGACGCGACTTGAATTTTATTTTACTCGACTTGATTCAGAAAAATATCAAATCGATTTAAGATGAAAAAATAGAACTCTTCAACTGGATTAACTCGAAATTTTTTCACTTGATTCGATTTAATCAAACACTCACCCCTAACTCTCTTGACAAGATCCTTTACACGTAAGAGGATCTGAACTGCATAAGCAATTTTTTAGTGTTTTTCTTTTCTTTTCTTTTCTTTTTCCTTTTAGTTTGTTGTTCTTGTCAATTCATCTAACTGAACCAATATATATATATATATATTTGTAATCTATTAAGACTAATAGAATGTTGATTCAGACTTTTTTTACATGTGGACGTGTCAAATGGATTAATTTTCTTCGCCTAATAATTTTTAAATAATTTTAAATATTTTTCTTTTCTACCAATTTAGTCTTACCTCGATTGGCATCGATATTATTACCAGTGTAGGAAAATATGAGTTCGAGTACGTTGAAATGTATCATCATCCTATTTAAGAAATGGAAAAAAACTATCAATTAAAACCAAACTAAACTAAACTCGATAAAAGTGTCAATTTGAATGCATTGATAAATTAATGAGAAATCAACGTGTGCCATAACCCCATTTGACTGAATCTAAAATAGCAAAGAGCTTTGCTGAGACATTTGAGTCACAATCATGAGTAAAACCAGACCATTGTTGTTTGTATTTTCTTTCTTTTCCTCCCCCACATGTCCTACAATTGCCCGCCTAATTTAAAAACTAAAGAAATACCTCCAAAATCCAAATGGATGTGTGCTTGCCCTTTGCTAGATTCTAAACCTAACCATTTTGTTAATATTTAATTAGATTCTCAACATCTATGTATGTTGTGTGAGTAGGAGAAACAACTGTTTATTAATTTCGATAGGTGAGGAATTCATAGCAACAACTCTTTGAAGATACAATTTTATTTATTTATTGGTAGATATTGGGATTTGAATATTTAATTAGATTTCAATTGTATCAACTAAGCTGTGGGTTCTTATTCATGAATTCATAATAAAATGCGAATGTACTTTTGGGTACTCTAAAATCTACTTCTCAAGTGACTTTCCATGTTCACAACTGGGAAAAGGTTGTAAATATATAAAAGCTGATGTGTATCTATATAAAGAATAAATGAAGATAATCCTCAATGACTCATGATTTGCTGTTGTCATGTAGTTCAAGACAAAGACCATAATGTTAGGAAGACAAAGAGTTCTGCACGTGACCACGTGATGTACCAAATTACAATATATATATATATATAACTTGCCATATTTCATATATTCCGAACTCCTCTTATTTTATTTTTTTATTGTTTCAAGAACGAAATACCGGGTTTTAGCTTCATTTGTATCTTTAGTATTGTTTATGCATGCTTTGTTATTTTTCTCTTTTTTTTTTAAGTTTGATTTTATGTTAGCTCATCTCACTAATTTTTCCAAAACTTTGATTATTGCTCTTTTTAGTTTTTTCTAAATTCGGTTTTAATTTTTAGGGTTCTTTAAATAAAATCTCTTCTTTATTTTATTTGTTTTAATTAAAAGAATAAAATTTGAACTGATCTCGGTAGATTTGACTCTCCTATTATTTTTTTTAAGTTGTACAAAATAAGAGATTGTAAATTTATCTTTATATGCTTCAATTTGCTGAACTTAGAGACTTTTTTTTTTAAGTTATAACCTCAAAATTTCTTTTCAAACATCAAACATGAGAGTTTATTTAATGTTAACTATATCTTAAAGTAAATATATGAATTTGTGTTTAACACAAATATGCTTTATTGCTTTTCTTTCATATACTTTTATAATAATAAAAACAAGGTTTGGATAACATAGACCTTGGTAATGACAACTAAACTCAATAAAAAAGGAAGATTACCTGTTAATGCTTAAGAGTATCAGAAGCCCTGAACCAGGATATTTAGGGAATAATTAAAAGCAAGGGCATCGCAAAAGGAATTGAAAAATGATCCATCATGCAATACAAGTACAAAATCTGAATCAAGAGGTTTTCTTTTAAAGGGTAAAAAAAAAAAACCCAGATCACGTGGTCCTTTTGATCATGCCGGCTCATTCACTGATAATTTTACTTACAAGTCAAAGCAGGGTCAAGGGAGAACGAAGCAAATCCTGAACTAGAACTGAAACTCTTCTCTCTTTTTCTTCTTTTAAATAATAAATTATTATTATTTGTTTTGCATGGTCAGAAGAAGGTTTAAATAAAAAGAAATTATTATTATTTTTTACTCTTTTATTTATAAAATTAAATAATTATCATTAATTGAAAGAAAAATAACATTTATAAAATAATTAAAAATAAAATAAGCTTAAAAAAATATGAAATAAAAAATACATTAATATGTTTATAAAAATAATAGAACTAATCACAATTATCTAACCATCTAACGAAAGGAGTTAATATGTTTAAAATATTAATTAAAAATTAAAAATTAAAAAAAAACCGCTTGAAGTATCATGAAATAAAAAAGTACAAATGTGAGTAATAGAGGGATCAAACTCAAGACTTATAAATGTAATTGCAACTATTTAACCATATGATGAAAAAGCTAATATGTTAAAAAAACATTAATTAAAAATTTAAAAGGCTAGAAGTAACATGAAATTAAAAAAATATATAAATATGAATAAGAGAGAAATTAAACTTAAGACTCAAAGGATATAATTGCAACTATCTAATCAAAGAACTAATATATTTAAAAAATTAAAAAAACTTGAAATAAAAAATACAAATATGAGTAAGAGAGAATAAAAATATCAATATTTAACTATCTAACCAAAGCTAAAAGCAAACATAAATAGAAGCATTTTCCTACCATAAACACATTTTCTCAAAATCGACATAATCTGATAGTTATAGTTAAAAATCAACATTTTCGAGTAATTCAAGTTTAAATAAAAAGAAATTAAAAAAGCGCAAAATCCTACTCCTTAAATAACACTGCTGTTTTGTTGCATCAATCCCATTTCTCTTCTTCACTAAATCCCATCCATTTTATTTTTAATATATTTTTGTATTACGTATAGTTTTTGCCAAATAATAACTAAGTTTAAAAACATAAAATAAAAAGAAAGTAGGAAAAAGGCTTTTTGGTTAGGTATATTGCTCATCACTGCGAGATGCTATTCTTGTGAAAATAAGATTCAATATTTGCACCCATAAATAAAAGACAGGTCCATTGAATGCTACCCAATCCCAATTTACTTTTAGCCAGGGGATTACATGTTCAAACAACATGATGTTTGCTGTCTCACTATATTAGTAGTTGAAATTAATAAGTGTACCAGATAATAGGAGTGAAACCATTATGATCAAGGTCTCATTAATATTTAAAATATTATAATATTTAGAATTATTTATAATTATTTTTTATTATTTAAATAAAAAGATAAAAGCGTTTTAATGTATTTAATGTCGTGAGACTTAAGTTTAAGTATCGAAATAATTTTCTATTGATTTTTAATATTTTCTTCTTTTCTTTTTTAATATTATTTCTGTTTTTAGGTAAATAATATTTCTTTTACCTTTAAAAAATTTAGTGTCACTCAATTGATGACACCAATTTCAGTTGGTGAAATTACAATAAAATTTTTAAATTAAAAGGGTAATTAGGGGCTAAGTAAGTATTTTGAATTTTTTTTAAAAAAAAAATTATCCACCAATAACTACTCACCTAAACTTATCCATTACTTTGAAATAACTACCCACTTAAAAGTTCAACATTTTTATTAAACTAATAAAAAAACTAGCATTTTTCTTCAATTCCTTTAAAAAGTTAATTATTTTAAATATGATTATTTTTTAAACAAACTTTTTATGTGTAAAATATTTGGTAAAAGTCTTCTCGAATTTTTCTCAATTTTGAAATTGAGTAAATTGATACCTTTAAAAACTAAAGCAATTTAATTTTATCAATTTCGAAAGTGAACAATTAATATTAGTGTCTTTAGTCGATTGTACCTAATTTTGATTGGTATAACAATAAATTTAACTCTTGATATTTACGTATGTTTTGTCAATTTAATCTAGATTCTTAAATAACCAACAAATTTAGCCTCAATATTTATACATTTACATAAGTGTTTCACGCTAAATTTTTTAAGTCACTACCAAATTAACAGAATGTGAAAATTTTGATGGCTAAATTTATTATTATACCAATCAAAATTATGTACGATTGACACAAAATATTAACGCAGTGATTAATTGTCTTAAATTACTCACTTTGAAGTTGACAAAATTAAGTTGTTCTGATTTTTTAAGAGAGGCTGATTTACTTAATTTTAAAATTGAGAGAAACTAGAGTCATTTTTTACTTAAAATATTTATTTTTTTCACTTACATAAAAAGTGTGAGAAATTCTAGCAATAACTTTAAATAATAACTTAAGGACATCATTATCAAAATTCATATATTTAGTGTCATGTGTTACGCATGTAATTATTGTTAGATTTTAATATAATAAATTAATTTAATAATTTAAGTACAAATAGTACTAAAAAATAATTTAAGGAAAATTTTTTAAACAATTTAAGGAATTTTTTTAAATCTGAATCCAAAATATAAATAAATAACTATTCTATTCTCTAAAACATGTGCAAAGTTTTTCTTTTTTTTTATTTTCAATTATAAATATAAATAGTTAAATTTTATTTTTTTCCTTTTTATTTTATTTAAATTATATAAAAATATCAAATATCAACTTTTATTTTTATACTATGCTCGAATTTAAGATTTAGGGTCCGTTTGTTTACATGTAAAAGATTTTACGGAAAATATTTTCTACATTTTCCTATGTTTGTTTCACAGAAAATAGTTTAATCAGCGGAAAATGACTTACAGGTCAAGGTAAAATAAGCCCATTTTCTTGTAAAATGACTTGCCCTTTTGAAAACCGTAAGTCATTTTCCGGAAAATAGCTCATTTATAGATAATTTTATTTTTATATAAAAATTAAATTAATCAAGCTTAATATTATTATATTGATAATAAATTTCATTTTTATTTTTTAAAAATTTAAAATATTATATTTTTCAATATTATTAAACAGACATATTTAATTATTTATATTTAGTCATATAATAAATTATTAATATAATAAATATTAATTTATTATTTTAATAAATTATTTAATATTTCAGTTTTATTTTAATAATAAATTTTAAAAATAATAATTTTAAATAATATTATTCACATATTATTGAAAATATTTAATATTAATATTTTAATAATAAATATTTATTACAATTATAAATATATTAATAATAAATGTTTTGTAGTATAAAGGTTAAAATATGTCATAAGTCTATGTACACTTCACATATTTGTAATTTAGTCTTTGTACTTTTATTTTCAAGAATTTAGTCCCTTTACTTTTCAAATTTGAAAATCAAGTCCAATTGTTGACATCGTTAAATTCTTTTGTCAATTTTATTGATGTCACATTTTTAAATAAAAAATATCCACTTAGTAGTCATGTAATTAAAAAAATGACGTTGAAATGAATCTGAATTTAATATAATATTTTTAATATATGCAAAACAATGTAAAATATAAAATTATAGATAAAAATAAATTCAATTAAATAATGAAAAAAATAAGAAAATCTCAAATGTATGTTTGTTTAATTGAAAGCAACTAATTTTATGAATATTTTAAGAAATCTACCAAACAAGAAAATATTTTACATAGATTTATCCAAACACTAGAAAATATTAGTTTTTCCAGAAAAGTAAATTATTTTCCAGAAATCATTTACCGGAAATCATTTTTAATGAAACAAACAGAGCTATCTTCATGTTTTGTATTTTTACATAAATTGTTATAATTTCATTAGTTATTTATATAAAAGGAAGTTCTAAGCGCTTTTGTTGACACACATCTTTTTTTCTCTTTAGTAAAATTACAATATTGATCTCCCTCTACTTTATTAATATTTAGAATTTAATCAATATTAATTATTTTAATAAAAATATATTACAATTTTAATAAAAAATTATAATATAATTATAACTATAATTAAAAAATTGAAGCCCAACAAAACATTCTACTATAAAATAAAAATTAAGGAAAAATTTAAAGTTAAATTCAAAATATAAACATATAAAAATAATAAATGGAATGTAGCTAGGGTTGAACCAATTATTAAGTTATAAATGATAAAATGATGTAAATGAGTATATGAAATGTAATAGTTTTTGAATGGTTAAGGCTTATATGGTTTGAAATGTGGAATTCAACATATGTATATGGTATTGTTAATATTTTGAATTTTAACATAGTGTTTATTTGGTCAAATAGTAGGATAAAACGAGAGGGAGTCACGACGTCCTCTGCTTGATGTCGCGACGTCACCTTGGTGAAGTTTTAGGAACTTTATAATTTGGCCATTAGGTTAGGAAGCTAGCCTACTATCTTCAAGGTCGCGCCATTGTGCTATGAAAGTCGCGACTCTAGCTTGAGAAGTTTTGAAAACCTTGCAGATGGGTTCTAATTTGACCTTGAGATGATAAATGAGCTTTTGTAAGTTTGTATATGATTTGAAAATGATCATATATCAAGTTATACGCATGTAGTATCATATTTAAATTGTCTAATGATTAAACTTGTATAAAATTGATCGTAGTTGCTCCAACAACGAATGTAACTTCTTATAGCTCAGATGTGATGACGGGGTTGGAGAAGGGATATTACATGCAATGTACCATGATAAAATAGCGCCCAAAACCGTGGTATAGGGAGAAGTATGTTGCAAACTAAAGCCAAGTTCTACAACTTGTGAGGGGAAAAATGTTCTGGCCTAATAGGGATGATCCCACTTTACCCATTCATGTCAAAGTCATGCTTGGAAAACCTAAAAAGAATAGTAGAAAATAAGGATGAACCAAAGTAAAAATAAAAATTTGTGTTGCTAGCCCCTTACTCGCTGAAATTATGGCAATTAAGGAAGTTTGCTTGACATTTTTGGCATAAAAATGGAGTGGACTTGAAGACGTTGATTGTAGCACAAACAGTGAGGATGTTTAACTGTTAAGTTGAAGTGCTTACTTCTTTCAGTAATGTGTTCCAAGTTAGTGCTGATTTAATTGTACGTGGCAGGTTTTTTGTTATTGCCCTGGAGAAATCAATGAAGAGACAGTCAAGTGAGCAAGATCAGATGTTGACATAGTCAGCCTGTTGCTTATGATTTTTATTTTTATTTTTATTTTTTTTTGTTGATAGCAAAGTAGTTGCAGATTCACTATTTCGCGTTCAGCTACTTATGTTTCAGTTCTTTCATTTTTCTCCTTCCATTGGTTTTAGACTGTTGGGATGTGCTAGTGTTGGCATTTTGAATCTTTTTTTACTCAGCTGTGTAATGTTTTGGTCTTTTCTTTTGGTTTGATATAGTTGCGTTTTTGCTTATGTGCTTTTTATTTATATTTTTTTGGGACTTTTTAAGGTTTTTTCTGTCCTTAATAAATTCTTTCAAAAAGATATTAATTAATTGTCCCTCAAAAAAAAAGATATTAATTAGTTTAATTTAAATAAAATAATAAAATTACATATTTATACAACATAGCCTCATTAGTTTAAAAAATTTAAGGGGTATTTATGTTGTATATATTACATAGATATTGATGATATATATATATAATAATTTCTTATCTCATGCGATGCATAAATTTGATTTTATGTATCAATTAAAATTTATTACAAAAGTTATAAATTTTTTAGAAATATTATGCTTGAGAAAGTAAAAATAAAATAATATAAATGTTTAATTTTTAGAATCATTATAGTTTCTATTATGATCAATATATGTTAATAATAAAATAAATTAATGTTTAAAATAAACTTGAATTAATTAAATACATTCAAAGCCAAACAAAAGTAAAAAAATTAAAGCGAAAAAAAAGGTTCATAATTTATAAAAATATAATGTTATAATTTAAAATTAATAAATTTTGATAGTAAAAAAATTTAAATGTACATCAACAAATACTAATGTTGTTCATTTATGGATTCTAAAATGTTTTATAATAATACTTAACATATTTTTGTATAATTAAAAATATATAATTTTGAATAATTATATTTTGATAGAATAAATTAAAATAATATTAACATTTATTATTTATTATAATTAGGATTCTTTAACATTATGTATTAAAAAACTAATTAATTAAGTTATTTAAAATTATAAAATGTAGTTTTTAATGCATTGCTTAAATTTTAATTTAATTTACATGTAATATATGGAAATAAATATAATTTTTAACATATATTAGTTAAATTTTTAATGTTTAATTAAAATTAAAAATATATTTTTTAAAAGAAATATTTATTATTTAAACATTTAAATATTGTTAGAATTAAATGACCCAAATCCTTATTTAAATAAAATATAGTGGTAAAATTAAAATAAAAGTAAAATCCATATAAAACTACATTTATTTTATTTTATTTTAGAATAAGGTTTTTTAAACCTTATTAAACTCCATCTATTTTATATTGATTAGAATAAGGTGTTTCAATCTTACTAAAATATGACTTTATAAGCCTATAAATAGATATAGTATATTCCTCTTGTAATCACTCGAATTCGACATAGTAAATTTTCTTCTCCTCTGCCTGTGGTTTTTTCCCGAAAGGGTTTCCACGTAAAATCTATGTGTTCTTTATTTTATTTTATTTTATTTTATCAAATTCGTATCTGAGCTTCTAGGTAGTTCATCTCGATCACGGTAATAGCGTCTTTGAAGTATGAAATTCCGCTGTTGGATCGCAACACCAAATTTGTGTTGTGGCAGATTAAGATGCAAGCAATTCTTGTGCAGATGGATCTAGAGGATACCCTGCTAGAGATAGATAAGATGCCTTCGACATTAACAGATGAAGAGAAGAAGCGTAAGGATCGAAAGGCGTTAACACAATTACATCTGTATTTGTCCAACGAAATTTTGCAGGATGTGATGAAGGAGAAGACCATCGCTGCATTATGGAAGAGGCTGAAACAAATATGTAGGTCGAAAACTCTAACAAGCAAGTTTCATATGAAGCAGCGTCTTTATGCTCATCGTTTGGAGGAAGGTGCGTTTGTACAGGAACACTTAACAGTGTTTAAAGAAATTCTATCAAACTTGGAGGCCATAGAGGTTTAGTATGATAAGGAAGATCTAAGGTTGATTCTACTTTGTTTGTTGCCCCCATCTTATTCAACCTTTAGAGACATAATTTTATATAGCCGCGAGTCTTTCACAATTGATGAGGTTTATGATTCTTTAACCTCGTATGATAAGTGTAGAAGCCCAAATTAGCCCGGGCCTTTTACAAAAATAAACCCAAAACAACCCATCAGCTAACCTAACTACCCACCCAATTACATCAGCCCAAAACCAAACCCAAACTAATGGTCCAAAATAAAAAACCCTAGCAGCCTAACAAGCCCAATACCTAAACTAAACAAAAAAAACCCTAGCCCCCTAACACTTAGGTGCGCCACATCTAGGTCTGCCACCACCACCCACCGCCACCTGCTCCACCGCCACTTGCACCTGCAAAATCAGAGAAGAAAAGATAGCAAATGTTAAAAAAATTGATGTAAAGTGGCTATAAAAAGCCAAACAAAAATATTGTAAAGGATTCGGCCATTTTTTACCAATACAACAAGAAATTTTTATCCAAACAAACAACACAAACAAGAAAGCTAAATACAAAAGCAGTGAGAATCACAAAAAAGAACAAAAAAATGAACGGAAACCGAAAACGGAAGGTGATTTCATTCTTTTTTCTATTTTCCTTTTTTGGTTTTTAAATATGTTCTTCTTTCTTTTTTCTTCTTTTTATTCGTTTCTCATATACATACATACATATTATTAAAATACTAAAAAACAAAAAAATAAAAAAATACCTTTTTTTTTTAATTTCCGGCCACCGTGAGACGGCGGCGCTCGACAGTCAGGAGACCGGACGGTGACCGGCCTTGTGGCCGGAAATCACCCACCCTCACCCTCTCTTTCTTTTTTTTTCTTTTCAAATGCAAAAATAAATTTTTTTTGAAGAAAAGAGCCCTTTTATAGCCCCCAAAACGACGTCGTTTTGGGGTTGGCCATTAAACCTCAAAACGACGTCGTTTTGATGCGACCCAATCTGACTCGACCCATACCCGCTTAGGATCTGCGTGTTTTTGACGGAAGGGCTAATTGCACTTTTCGCCTTTCCGCTTTTTTATAGTTTTATAATTAAATTTTTCGTATTTTTAATTTTACCCAAAAATTTTATTTTTGTTTCATTTTGGTCCCTCTTGGTGCTGTGTATTTTGGAAGGATGGGATATTGCCCATTTTGGTCCTCCCCTGTTATCCACGCACCCAAATTGGTCCTTTTCTTTGTATTTTATCTTCAAATTTGCCCTGAACTTCCATTTTAAGTTCAATTTAGTCCCCTTTTTTTTGCTTATTTTGCCTTTTATTTTCAAATTAATTTGTCTAAACACTATTGTTATTATTATTATTATTATTCTTTTTTTCATATTATTATTATTATTATTATTATTATTAGTGTATATTATTTTTATTATATATGTATGTATATGTATACATATTTATATATAGTATTATTTATTACCTTATTTTAATATTTTTATTATATTATATGCTTTTTGTATTTCAATATTATTATTATTATTATTATTATTATCATATATTAGTGTATATTTTTATTGTATATGTATACGTATATATATAGTATTATTTTTTATTATTTATTTTTAATATTTTTATTATATTTACTTTTTTGTATTTCAATATTATTATTATTATATATTAGTGTATATTTTTATTATATATGTGTATATATATCTTTATATATAGCATTATTTTTAATTACTTTATTTTAATATTTTTATTATATTATATTCGCTTTTTGTTATTAATATTATTATATTTATTATTATTATTAATAATAGTGTATATTTTTTATTATATGTGTATATGTATATATTTTTATACATAGTATTATTTTCTAATTACTTTATTTTAATATTTTTATTATATTATGCTTGATTTTTGTTATTGATATTATTATTATATTTATTATTATTATTAATAGTGTATATTTTTTATTTTATATGTATATGTATATATTTGTATACATAGTATTATTTTCTAATTACTTTATTTTAATATTTTTATTATATTATGCTTGCTTTTTGTTGTTATTATTATTATTATTATTATTGGTGTATATTTTTTATTATATATGTATATATACTTATATTTATACATACTATTATTTTTTTAATTACTTTATTTTTATTATACTACATTTGCTTTTTGTATTTCAATATTATTACTATTATTGTTATTATTATTATTATTATTATTATTATTATTATCACTATTCCTATTACTTTACTATTGTATTTTAATGTACTATTAATATTACTCTTATTTTTATTATTATTATTATTATTACTATTATCCTTTATTGTTTTTATTTTTATAGCTATTATATTTTATTACTAATATCCTTATTGTTACATTTAGTATTACTTTTACTTTCATTATAACTTCTACTATTATTATTATGGTTTTTTCTTTTATACATTTACGTTTTATATAATACATTAATTTTATTATTTATTCGTTTATACTTTTATATAATTTCAAACTTTGAATTATTATTATCATTATTTTGTATCATTATTTTGTTTCACATAATACTTATCTATATTTATTCCATTATTATTTTATCATTTTTTACTTAAATTATAAGTTTGTTTACACATATTACATAATATTTGTTATTTTTATTATCATTATCATCATATACGTGTGTATTTTTCATCTGCATATTAGTATTTTTACCATTACTACAAATACTATTTCTTTTATTATTTTATTAGAACATTATTTTTATTGTGAATATTATTGTTATTTTTATGCTAATATTATATTTTAATGTTTTTCATTAATTGAATCATCGCTTGCATTGTTTACAATTTCCCATCCCAAATGATATTTTTTTATGTTTTCTAATCAATTTCAAAAATAAATAAGGCAACGTACCGCTTTCAACACTAAGTCACGGATTTCATCGCTATGTTGGGTGGATATCATTGGCTCGTGTTAAAAAACGAGACGTCCTTCTAAAAAACCAAAAATTTCAAATTATCGTATTTCAATCGGATCACAATTAAATATTAAATTAAACTTGTATTTTGAGAATTAAGACAACGCGTGTTTAACAAGATACCAATTTTGGGCGTCGCGAGGGTGCTAATACCTTCCTCGTGCGTAACCGACTCCCGAACCCTATTTTTCTCTGGATTTTCGCGTAGACCCAAATTCGACATTCATTTTTATTCAAAAATAAATTTTCTTTCAAAAGAAAAAGAGGATTTATTAGGTGTCTGATCACACCTAGGAAAAAAGATCGGTGGCGACTTCTTTTCTCTTTAAAACCGAAATTTCGTTTTTAAATTTTCAAATAATCGCCTCAACTAGCGACCAAAACGAAACTTTTACGTCACTACAGCTGGCGACTCCACTAGGGAACCTTTTTGAGAGTCGTGTCTAGAATTAAACGTGTGTTGTCAAAATTTTCAAAATTCCCTGTTCAAATTAATATTTATTCGTGATCCTGAAAATTTTGTTTTTGAAAATCATGCATTTGCATCATGTTGTAAATATTCTTCTAACTTGTTTTATCTTGTTGATTTTCAGCTCTAAGTTTTTATTGTTTTAGTTTTTTATAGTTTAGTTTTTAAATAAAACGTAAAGGTTTGTGAGTTTCTCCCCACACACCGAGCACTTACATTTTTGCATAACATGAGCTATCTACCCGAGCTCGGTATGCTTAAGTGGAAGTAAATGCTATGCCTTCATGAGTTAACTCGTCCCTCCGCACAAGCTAGTGAATACTTCCGGGTTATATATGATTTATGCTTTCGTGAGTTAACTTGTCCCTCCGCATAGGCATAAGTGAATGTAATCCCTCGAATTAAACTCGTGAGCCTGTGATGGGCTATGACCGAGGCTTCATACTAGTCTTAGGAGACGATAGTACGAACAATTCGAGTACCTGTCTAGAACCAAAACCCCATATAGTGAACCATACGAGCCACCTAACTAGAGCCTTGCCAAACCTCCGTCCGTTAATAATCACCAAAATAAGTACGCGGGAGAAACGCCTCTTACCTTTCACATTTATACTTTTGCAAAGGAATTGGGTCTATTGGACCGGGTAACTTAATTTGTTAGACTCTTCATAGTTTTTTTCTCTGTTCATATTTATTGTGATTACTAACAAAGGTTGTTTATTTTCATTTTCATGTTTCATCATGCATCATAGGCATCTTGATTAGGAAGGTGTTGATTAGAGATTGGTTGCCAAAAACAGGTTTCTGATGGAGGACTTAATTATACAAGTGATTGAGAAAAATGCCGTGATTCGAGACTGGTCTTTGAAGACTCAGAAAGTAAAAGGGGTCAGTCTAACAGAATGATGTATCTTCAATCTTCCCGAGCATGTAACTCCGAATGCCTGTCAGAATAACCTCAAGAATTTGACTCAGATTTGGAAACAGTGGGATTTAGACACTAGGGGCATCTTCACCGAAAAGTACGGGGATATAGCTCACTTGATCGCCATCAACGTAGACGAACAGTTGATTCAAGCCATGGTTCGATTCTGGGACCCAGCTTACCAATGCTTTACTTTCAATCAGGAAGATATGACTCCGACCATAGAAGAATATGCTACTTTGCTTCGTGTTGACAATGTACAATTCAACAAGATATATGTGAAAAAGCCTAAGCCAATGACCTTCAAGAAAAAGCTAGTGAGGTTGACCGGAATGACCGATATATGGGCTGAAAAATAGATAAAGAAAAAGAATGAAGTCAGTTGTGTTCCGTGGTTTTCTCTGTGAAACTTAGTTCAAAACCATCCAGATATTACGAAGAGAATGGATCTGTTTGCTTTGGCCATTTACGGATTGATCGTCTTCCCAAAGGTTTTAGGGCATATAGAAGTTGCAGTAGTGGATTTCTTCGAAAGGTTGGGGCAAGGGATCAACCCCGTCCCAACTATCTTAGCCGAGACTTTTAGATCTCTGAGTAGTTGTAGGAGAAAAGGGGAAGGACTTTTTATCGGATGCGCGCAGTTGCTTAATGTTTGGATTCTGAGCCATTTCTAGAAAGTAGAGCACATGCCTTTCCATATGTTCTCAAAAACATTCGCCCCATTAAAGGCTTACTTTGAGAAAGATTGGTCAAAAGATGTCACTGAGCAGCACTGGGTTTCAGTTTTTCAAAACCTTTGCGCTGAAGAGATAACCTGGAGAGCACCATGGATTCGTCCTTCAGTTCTGATTTATAAATGAGGAAGCCAAGATTGGGTACCTTTACTCGGATTATGGGGAGGGGTTGGATATACTCCATTAATGGTTCAAAGGCAGTTTGCTTCACGACAGTTCATACCCGCCACTGGAGGGTTGGCACAGTCAGAGTTTGCCTTTACAGGTAAAGGTTACATGAAAAAGAGTCCAGGATACTGTAAAGGCTTGGAAAGAAATTCACCTAATGGAGTTAGCTCTCTTTACTGATACTATCACTCAAGATTATGACATATGGAGAAAACGACGAGTGAATAGTCAACAAGTCTCATCGACGAATTACACTTTCCAGAATCCTTTCTTAGAAAAAATGTCATCCGAGCTGGAAGTAACAAGACACGAATTTGAACGTGAAAAGGCTAAGTTGTTACGGGATATCAGCTCTCTTCAAGAGGAAAACTACCAGCTAAAGATCGATGTTCAGATTAAAAAGTCCCAAACTGTGAAAATCCAAAAAGAAGCTGAGATCGTGAGAAATGACTTAAGGGACCTTCATTTGGAAAATAAGAAATTAAGAAGCACTATAAAAAATAGTGGGTTGGGCAAATCGTCAGCAGAATGGAAAGAAGAGCTAAGCAACATCAAAGGTGGGATGGAATTCTGGAAAGGGAAGGCGAAAAAAGAAGAGGAAAAAGCTGCGTATGCTACGATAGAGTTAAGAAAGAAGAATGTTGAATACGAAACTATGTCTGTAGAACTAATGACTAGTCAGTCTAAAGGTCAAGAGCTAAGAAGAAAAATACGAGATTTAAAAAATACATTACAAGCTCATCAGCAACAGTTAGATAATCTCCTAAAGGCCCTAGAAGAAAAGAATAGTCAAGTACGATCGAGACACTCACACCTACGAAAGAGCTCTCCAAGAAAAGGAAATGCAACTCGGCTTTTTGATCAATGAAATTCGCAAAACGGCTATGCAAGTTGTGCAATTATCAGATGAAGCCGAAACTATCAGTTGCCAATTCCCTCCAAGCCAAAGATCAAGCATGTCAGAGTTCTTAGAGCGAGTGAAGAAACAAGGCGATGTGGCTAGGAAATTTGTGTAACTGTTGAATCAAAAAATGGCGAAACGTTTTGTAATGGACTCTTTTAATAAATGAAATGCCTAAGTATGGGGCTATCTTGAAATCAACACCAAAATTCTTGCATATTTATTCATGACTAACATTCATTCGTCATTTATTCAACATTCATTTGTCATTTATTCATTCATCCATTCATTGGATGTACATATCCCATAATCATTCACTGAGGTTAAAACCGTATAATCTGCAGTTGTGACACTACAAGTCTGGAATCACGCCATTCTTATAGGACGCGCCGAAAAGCTAGAATTATGGAAGCCGAGTTCAATGAGAGAATTGAAAGAATGGAAAGGACCCAAAAAGAATTGCAAGAGCAGTTGACCAAGTCACAACAGGAAGTAAGAGATCTGATGTTAAGATCTCGAGAGGAATCGCTCGAGCAAAGGGATCAAATGGCCAAAATGATGGAAATGATGACGTCTCTAATTAAAGGAAAGGGACGTATACAGAGCCCTGACACTATGGAGCCTCAGCCAAGAACTAATCATGATCAGGATCCGCTCTATCCCCCAGGATTCACTCCACCTCATGCACACGCAACGCAAAGAGAATATCCTCAAAGGGAACCTGCAAGCCTCGAGTAACAAATCGTACCCCCTGCTCATCTAGGACAAGGTATATTCGTATCGAACCTTGGGACTAATCCTGCTGATCCCAATGTTCCAGATTTGGATGATCCGGTCGAAATAGCCAGATTGAAAACAGATAATCATGGTGTTCAGGATAAGTATAGGAGTTTGGAAGAAAGACTCAAAGTGATAGAATGTGCTGAAACCTTCTCTGCACTAAGTGCCAAAGAGCTTAGTTTGGTGCCCGATCTGTTCTGCCTCCAAAATTTAAAGTGCCAGATTTTGAAAAAGATGATGGAACGAAATGTCCAAAGGCACATCTTGTCATGTTTTGCCGGAAGATGACTGGTTACGTGAATGAAGATAAATTGCTAATACATTGTTTCCAGGACAGCTTGGTTGGATCGGCCCTTCGATGGTATAATCAACTCAGTAGAGAAAGGATCCGATCATGGAAAGACTTAGCATCAGCATTTTGTGAACAATACAAGCATGTATCTGACATGGTGCCTAATCGACTAACTCTGCAGATGATGGAAAAGAAGCCAACGGAGACTTTTAGGCAATACGCGCAAAGGTGGAGGGATATCTCGGCCCAAGTAGAACCCCCATTAACTAAAACTGAAATAACGGTCCTCTTTATCAACACTTTGAAAGCACCGTTTTATGATAAGTTGGTAGGAAGTGCCACGAAAGACTTCATAAATATCGTAATATCCGAGAAACTTATAGAAAATGCCATCAAGAGTGGAAGGATAGAAGGTTTCGAGTGCTCGAAAAGGACAGCACCCATGAAGAAAAAAGAGGCAGAAACCCACATGGTGGGAACTGAGAGTCACTACACTTCTAATCCGTATCCAACCCAGTCACGACCTTGATATCACCCACCTCCAAACTTCTATTATCCTCCCCAAAGCCCTTACTATCAAGCACCACCTCATTACCCTTCTTACCCCGTTTACGCCACAAATAACTAAAGACCAGTCACTACGTTCCCAAAGAATACAATGCCAGCTCAAAACCAACCCAAAAATGAACAAAGACCTACAAGATCCAATCCTGAAAAACCCCAGTTCACCCCAATTCCCGTCTCATACGGAGAGCTGTACCTAAAACTGTTGGAAAAACAATTAATATCCCCACATTATATGGCACCCCTGAAGCCTCCATACCCAAAATGGTATGATCCTAATGCCAGTTGTATGTACCATGCCGAAAACCAGGGGCATTCTACAGAAAATTGTCTAACCTTTAAAAGGAGGGTTCAAGGTCTTATCGATGCAGGCATTTTACGATTTGGTGGTGCTAGCAATACGGCTGGAAATTCGCTCCCTAACTACACTGAAGGGAACATGATCGCGGTGACGAAAGAAGAAAAGAGGCGTGCCAAAAGTTGTGTTTCGGAAATAAAGACACCGTGGTGAAAGATTTGAGAGGTAATGGTTGAAAAGGGGCTGTTCTGTCACCCCAACAGAATTTTCAAATAAAGAATTACAAAAAGTCAGTGCTTTTGTGATTTTCATGGGATTAAGGGGCATGCCATCCAGTCTTGTGAAGGATTCAGAAAATTACTTCAAGACATGATGGACAACAAGGAAGTCGAGATCTTTAACAAAATGAAAGAGGCCGATGAAGGAGAAGTATGCACTTCTGAT
This sequence comes from Gossypium hirsutum, assembly GCF_007990345.1. NCBI lineage: Eukaryota > Viridiplantae > Streptophyta > Magnoliopsida > Malvales > Malvaceae > Gossypium > Gossypium hirsutum. The sequence goes on along the minus strand of NC_053435.1, from coordinate 21,626,395 downwards.
AATCAATTATCGGATTTTTCTTATAGTGCCGATCGACCATTGGTGATTTATTAAGACGCAAAAAAAGAGCAAGTGAAACCAAAGATGATAATTGAAGTACCATCTCCTTTCCCTTGCAAAGACAACAAGGCAGTACCATGGAAATATGATGTCAACATTATCATACCTGAAGGTGAAAAATCCAAAGTCACGACCGGAAATGTTGGCGAAGTAGGACACTTCACCCACAGCGAGAGGTGTTATTCTAAAGTGGTCGAACCGATGCAGAAGACTAATGACTTAAAGTAAAAAGGAAAGGCACTGATGCATGAGGCCGAGGTTGAACTTGAGACTCCGTCCGAACAAGAAGTTAAAAGGCCTGTGAATGAAGAGGAAGCACATGAATTCTTGAAGTTCATCAAGCATAGTGAATATAACATCGTGGAATAGTTAAGCAAACAACCGGCACGAATCTCGGTATTATCCCTACTATTGAATTCAGAACCACATCGAAATGCTTTGCTGAAAGTGTTAAATCAAGCTTACGTGGAAAACAATATATCTGTCGAAAAACTTGATAGGTGGGTGAATAACCTGAACGCGGATAATTTTATTTCTTTCAGTGATGATGAAATACCGCCAAATAGTAGGGGCCCGTAAAAGCATTACATATCACAACCTGTTGCAAGGGTTATATAATACCAAATATGCTTATTGATAACGGGTCAGCACTCAATGTCATGCCTTTGGCCACGCTTTCTAGAATTCCAATTGATATATCTTATTTGAGGCATTGTCACTCTATTAAGAGCATTCGATGGCACAAGACGAGAAGTCATGGGAAAAATTGAAATTCCTCTAAAAGTGGGCCCCTATATATATGACATTGAGTTTCAGGTCATGGACATCACGCCCTCGTATAATTTTCTTTTAGGAAGGCCTTAGATCCACTCTGCTGGGGCAATCCCTTCATCTCTCCATCAAAAAGTGAAGTTTATAGAGAAAGACATTGTCGCATTTATCTGTGCTGATACACCATACCTCGAAGTAAGCAAGGATGCAGTAGAATATTCCTTCCGTTCCTTTGAATTCATCAATGCTACATTCGTTGCTGAAGAAAATAAAATTCCCATGCCTAAGCTGTCAAGGAATACCAAGATGGGAGTTGAGCTCACTGTGGGAAAGGGAGCCCGAGCAAGGAAAGGTTTGGGAAGATATCTGTAAAAGATAGTTAGAGCTCTAAAACCAGTGCCCCATAAGGCTCTATATGGTTTAGGGTTCGAACCGGATATGCGACAAAGAAGAAAACAGTTGCAGAAAGATCAAGAAAGGCGGATTGCAAGAGTCCTAGGCCGAGAATTAGAATGGAAGCCCATAACGTACCCTCATTTGTCAAAAACATTTACGTCTACAGGAATGATATACCCCGGGCAAGATAATCCACGAAGCACGCTGTTATTAATTGAAAGGGGCCTTCAAAATGTCAGTATAAATGTCATTGACAAAGGAAATGATGCAATTAAAGATGTTTCAATGATACGCCCTTGTCCTCCTGGATTCGTTTTGAACAATTGGACTGCTGTAGATCTCCTTGTAGTTTCTAAGTTTTCTCTAGAGTAATGCTCAATGTTAACACTCTCCTTTTTGTGTGTCCCTAAGTAATAGTAGGGATTCTTTATCATTTATATGAACATTAATGAAGATGCATTTTGTCATGGTCTTTTCATCCTCATTAACTTCATAATATTCCCTCTTCTCACAGCCTGTCATTGCATATATCTCACATCATGCCATAATATTATACTTGTTAGTCCCAATACTTTGATGCTCCTCTATAGTTTTCTTTTCCATTCAACTTTCAGGTGCTCAGATATCAACGATATGAACAAACCCGTTACAAATCTTGAAATCGATTTCGAGAAGGCTATTTGCTTAGGAGAGTTGGAAGCTAAGGAAAATGTTGAAGACTATGTCTCATCTCCTGACTTACTAAGAATGGTAGAACAAGAAGATAAACAGATTCTACCTCATCAAGAATCTGTTGATATAGTAAACTTGGGAAATGAAGAAAAGAGGAAAGAACTGAATATTGGGACCTCCATTTCAGATAACACCAAACATGATTTGATCGCTTTGCTTTATGATTACAAAGATGTATTTGCATGGTCGTATCAGGACATGCCAGGATTAGATGAGGATGTAGTGGTCCATAGACTTCCACTGAAACCAGAATACAAATCCATTCAACAGAAGCTAAGGCGAATAAGACCTGAAATGCTGTTAAAAATAAAAGAAGAAGTCAAGAAACAATTCGATGCTGGCTTCCTACAAGTCTCCAAATACCCACAATGGGTGGCTAACATAGTCTCAGTATCGAAGAAAGACGGCAAGGTACGAATGTGTGTGGATTATCCCGATCTGAATCGAGCAAGTCCTAAAGATAATTTTTCTTTGCCACACATCGATACATTAGTGGATAACACAGCCAAACATTCATTATTTTCATTCATGGATGGATTCTTGGGTTATAATCAGATAAAGATGGCTCCTAAGGATATGGAGAAAACTACTTTCTTAACGATGTGGGGAACATTCTGTTATAAGGTGATGTCGTTCGGATTAAAGAACGCTGGGGAAACATATCAGAGAGCCATAGTGATGTTGTTTCATGACATGATACACAAAGAAATAGAAGTCTACGTCGATGATATGATTGCCAAATCCAAGGGGGAAAGAGAGCATGTTGGGAACCTCACTAAGTTGTTCGAAAGACTGAGAAAGTTCCAGCTAAAGCTCAATCTAGCCAAATGTACGTTTGGGGCTACCTCGGGAAAATTGCTAGGCTTCATCATCAGTGAGAGAAGCATTGAATTTGATCCAGATAAGATAAAAGCCATACAAGAACTACCACTTCTGCGCACGCAAAAAGAAGTCAGAGGATTTTTAGGGAGGTTGAACTACATCGCTCGGTTCATTGCTCAACTTACCAACCAGTGTGACCCAATTTTTTGACTTCTTCGAAAACATAATCCGGGAGAATGGAACGAGGAGTGCCAAGTGGCTTTTGACAAGATAAAACAGTATTTGTCTAGTCTCCCGGTGTTAGTACCGCCAACTCCAGGAAGACCGTTAATATTGTACCTGACTGTGTTTGAAAATTCAATGGATTGCGTACGGGGGCAACATGATGAGTCAGGGAAAAAGGAAAATGCGATTTACTATCTCAGTAAAAAGTTCACAGAGTATGAGGCAAAGTACTCGTCAATTGAAAAATTCTGCTGTGCTTTGGTTTGGGTAGTTCAGAGGCTCAGGCAATATATGTTGTACCATATGACATGGTTGATTTCAAAGCTGGACCCTATAAAGTATATGATGGAATCACCTGCACTCTCAGGAAGAATGGCACGATGGCAGATCCTACTGCCAGAGTACGACATCGTCTATGTGAGCCAAAAGTCAATAAAATGGAGTGCAATAGCTAATTTCTTACCAACTCGAACAACGGATGAATACGAGCCATTGAGATTTGATTTCCCGGATGAAGACTTGATGTGCATTACAAAGAAAGAGTACGAGTTATCAAAAGAGAAGTCATGGAAGATGAGCTTTGATGGTGCATCGAACGCATTGGGGCATGGGATTGGAGTAGTTTTAGTATCACTGGAAGGGAACCATTATCCGTTCACTACCAGGCTGAATTTCTTCTGTACCAATAACATAGCGGAATATGAGGCCTGTATCATGGGACTTCACGCAGCTATTGAACGAAACGTCAAAATCTTAGAGGTGTACGGGGACTCAGCATTGGTAATATACCAAATCTGTGGAGATTGGGAAGTGAGAGATTTGAAATTAGTTAAATACAGCGATCTAGTGGCAGGACTGATTAAAGAATTCAAAGAAATAACTTTTAATTACTTCCCACGAGAAGAAAACCAATTAGCTGATGCCCTAGCCATTTTGGCTTCAATGTTCAAAGCGAACAGAGAAACAGAAAGAATGCCTCTCCAAATGAGCATATATGAAGTCCATGCACATTGTTTCAGCATTGAGAAAGAGCCAGATGGGCTTCCATGGTTCCATGATATCTTAGAATATGTCAAGAATCAAAAGTATCCCGAACAAGCAAATGAGAACGATAAAAGAACAACTAGAAGAATGGTAGTAGCATTTGTTCTTGATGGGGACATTTTGTACAAAAAAGGAAAAGATCAAGTGCTCTTGAGATGCATAGATGCTGTTGAAGCCAGAAAAATACTTGAAGATGTCCATGAGAGAATCTGTGGGACACATGCCAATGGTTTCACTATGGCCAGGAAAATTATAAGACTCTGTTACTACTGGTTGATGATGGAAAGCGACTGTATTAGTTATGCACGAAAGTGCCACAAATGTCAAATTTACGGCGATAAAATTCATGCAGCCCCTTCGCCCCTTCATGTCATGACTTCTCCGTGGCCTTTTTCTATGTAGAGCATGGATGTTATAGGGCCAATTTCCCCAAAAGCTTCTAATGGACACCAGTTCATTTTTGTGGTTATTGATTACTTCACAAAATGGATAGAAGCCGCTTCGTTTTCCAATGTGACGAAGACTGCAGTTTGCAGGTTTTTAAAAAAGGAAATCATTTATCGATATGGTTTGCCTGAAAGAATCATTTCAGATAACGCTTTGAATCTAAATAACAAGATGATGAAGGAAGTGTGTGAGCAATTTTAAATAAAGCATCATAACTCATCACCCTGTGGCCCGAAAATGAACGGAGCTGTTGAAGCAGCCAACAAGAATATTAAGAAGATTATTGGGAAAATGACCGAGACATATAAAGATTGGCACGAGAAGCTACCGTTTGCTTTGTATGCATATCGTACATCTGTGCAGACATCTATGGGAGCAACTCCTTTCTCTCTGGTCTATGGAATAGAAGCTGTACTACCGATCGAAGTTAAGATCCCCTCTCTACGAGTCTTAATGGAATCGAAACTAGAGGAAGCAGAATGGGTTCAAGCTCGATATGACCAGCTAAATCTTATCGAAGAAAAATGCTTAAAGGCAATCTGTCATGGAAAGATGTACCAAAAGAGAATGATCGCAGCCCATGACAAGAAGGTACGGCCAAGAGAATTCCATGAAAGAGAACTCGTGCTGAGAAAGATTCTCCCAATACAAAAAGACTTACGAGGAAAATGGACACCAAATTGGGAAGGACCATACGTCGTAAAGAAGGCTTTCTCAGGCAGAGCTCTGATTCTCACCGAGATAGATGGGAAGGAGTTACTTAATCCAGTGAACTCAGATGCTATGAAGAAATATTATGCCTAAAAAAAAGATCAAGGTGAAAACTCGAAAAGGGCGCCTTGATTAGCACAAAAGATTAGGATGAAAACCCGAAAGGGCTTTCTAATGAAGCAAACACTAGGCTTAAAAAAAAAAGCAAGGCATTTTGAACGGTGGGTCAAACAGCGAGACTATAGTATTTGAAGCATTTCTGAAAACTCGAGATCTTCTACGCAAGAAGCCATTCTTGAAAATATTTTTGATTAAGAAACGTGGAAGAGTTCATGCGTTGAAAATCTAAGCATTTGTATCCGCTGAATGCGATCCTCCTTTTTTTTATTACACTTTTTACTATTCTTGGTTAACTTTCTTTGTTTTTCACCTTTGAAATAAATAAATGGAGGTATCCCTTTTCATGCATCTCATTGTGTGGTTTATTTAAATATTAAATAGTAAAATGACATACTCTGAACAAAAGAAATGTTAAGCATTACCCGGATAAGAATTTGATAAGTACAAGAGACTTAAAGCAAGGACAAAGTTCAACCAGGGGCAAAAGAGTGATATCTGAGAAACGCAGATTGTTCATGAAGCTTGAGGACAGGTATAGGGCCTAAAGAGAAAGCCAAGAGCCGAAGTAATGAATGCAGATCATCACAAAAATCGTGATGAAAAAGGACATATGACAAACATGCCTAAGGCGCATAGCATAATCATGTAGGCATAAAGGCATTTAAGGCAAACATGTGCATATCATGATAGCATCATGCATGACATATACAGATATTCCAGCAGAGTAAGAGGTTATGATGATAGCTATACTGAATCAAGGAAAAGACACCCGAGCTCCACCAAATGACATGTTTCGGTACTCGGATGTTTTAATTTCTGTCTTTCAAAAATCAACTCATACTGCGAGAAGTGAGTTGAGCCTCAGGTCACATGCTGAGGTATTTTCAATTTCTGTTTGTTATTTTTTTTTCAAAAAATCAACTCATATTGCGAGAGGTGAGTTGAGCCTTAAGACACGTTGAAGTAGTTTTAATTTCTGTTCATCAAAAAAATCAACTCATATTGCGAGAGGTGAGTTGAGCCTCGGCTCACATGCTGAGGTATTTTTAATTTTTGTTTTTTAATTTCCGTTCGTCAAAATCAACTCATATTGCGAGAGGTGAGTTGAGCCTCAGGACACGCTGAGGTAATTTTAATTTCTGTTCTTCAATTTATTTTAAAAAAAAAATCAGCTCATATTGCGAGAGGTGAGCTGAGTCTCAGGATACGCTGAGGTATTTTTAATTTCTGTTTTTCATCAAAATAACTCATATTGCGAGAGGTGAGTTGAGCCTCGGGTCACATGCCGAGTTATTTTCAAATTCTGTTTTATTATGTCTGTTTTTCAAAAAATCAACTTATATCGCGAGAGGTGAGTTGAACCCAGGGTCATGGGCCAAGTAAAGAATAAAGATTGGAGCTCATCGAAAACACCAGATTTTGTCTTCCTGAAGTTGCAGTGGAGCTGATCGAGGATATCAGATCTTGCCTTTTTAAAGTTGCAGAAGAGAGGACCACAAACCTTATCTCACTGAAGTGGTAGAAGAGCAGATTGAAGTTGTAGATCTTATCTTTCTGAAGTCACAGTGAAGCAAGTCGAAGCCATAAATCTCATATCCTTGAAGTTATGTTGGAGTAGATTGAAGCTACAAGGCATATCTCTGAAGTCAAGGTGGAGTGGATCAAAGCAACAAGATACAGTGGACTGGAATAAGATTACTTGAAAAGAAAAGCACCAAGGCAAGTCAAAACTCAGCAAGACCGGGCAAATTTGGTCTTCCTTGAAAGTCTTTGCTCTATTCTCATTGCACAAAAATAAGCAAAGAGGGGCAGCTGTAGAAGCCCAAATTAGCCAGGGCCTTTTACAAAAATAAACCCAAAACAACCCATCAGCTAACCCACTACCCACTCAATTACATCAGCCCAAAACCAAACCCAAACTAACGGTAATAGCGTCTAGGTATTTTATTTTATTTTATCAAATTCGTATCTGAGCTTCTAGGTAGTTCATCTCGATCACGGTAATAGCGTCTTTGAAGTATGAAATTCCGCTGTTGGATCGCAACACCAAATTTGTGTTGTGGCAGATTAAGATGCAAGCAGTTCTTGTGCAGATGGATTTGGAGGATACCCTGCTAGAGATAGATAAGATGCCTTCGACATTAACAGATGAAGAGAAGAAGCGTAAGGATCGAAAGGCATTAACACAATTACATCTGTATTTGTCCAACGAAATTTTGCAAGATGTGATGAAGGAGAAGACCGTCGCTACATTATGGAAGAGGCTGAAACAAATATGTAGGTCGAAAACTCTAACAAGCAAGTTGCATATGAAGCAGCGTCTTTATGCTCATCGTTTGGAGGAAGGTGCGTTTGTACAGGAACACTTAACAGTGTTTAAAGAAATTCTCTCAAACTTGGAGGCCATAGAGGTTTAGTATGATAAGGAAGATCTAAGGTTGATTCTACTTTGTTCGTTGCCCCCATCTTATTCAACCTTTAGAGACATAATTTTATATAGCCGCGAGTCTTTCACAATTGATGAGGTTTATGATTCTTTAACCTCGTATGACAAGTGTAAAAGCCCAAATTAGCCCGGGCCTTTTACAAAAATAAACCCAAAACAACCCATCAGCTAACCTAACTACCCACCCAATTACATCAGCCCAAAACCAAACCCAAACTAATGGTCCAAAATAAAAAACCCTAGCAGCCTAAAAAGCCCAATACCTAAACTAAACAAAAAAAACCCTAGCCCCCTAACACTTAGGTGCGCCACATCTAGGTCTGCCACCACCACCCACCGCCACCTGCTCCACCGCCACTTGCACCTGCAAAATCAGAGAAGAAAAGACAGCAAATGTTAAAAAAATTGATGTAAAGTGGCTATAAAAAGCCAAACAAAAATATTGTAAAGGATTCGGCCATTTTTTTACCAATACAACAAGAAATTTTTATCCAAACAAACAACACAAACAAGAAAGCTAAATACAAAAGCAGTGAGAATCACAAAAAAGAACAAAAAAATGAACGGAAACCGAAAACGGAAGGTGATTTCATTTTTTTTTTCTATTTTCCTTTTTTGGTTTTTAAATATGTTCTTCTTTCTTTTTTCTTCTTTTTATTCGTTTCTCATATACATACATACATATTATTAAAATACTAAAAAAACAAAAAAAATAAAAAAAATACCTTTTTTTTAATTTCCGGCCACCGTGAGACGGCGGCGCTCGACAGTCAGGAGACCGGACGGTGACCGGCCTTGTGGCCGGAAATCACCCACCCTCACCCTCTCTTTTTTTTTCTTTTCAAATGCAAAAATGATTTTTTTTGAAGAAAAGAGCCCTTTTATAGCCCCCAAAACGACGTCGTTTTGGGGTTGGCCATTAAACCTCAAAACGACGTCGTTTTGATGCGACCCGATCTGACTCGACCCATACCCGCTTAGGATCCGCGTGTTTTTGACGGAAGGGCTAATTGCACTTTTAGCCTTTCCGCTTTTTTATAGTTTTATAATTAAATTTTTCGTATTTTTAATTTTACCCAAAAATTTTATTTTTGTTTCATTTTGGTCCCTCTTGGTGTTGTGTATTTTGGAAGGATGGGATATTGCCCATTTTGGTCCTCCCCTGTTATCCACACACCCAAATTGGTCCTTTTCTTTGTATTTTATCTTCAAATTTGCCCTGAACTTCCATTTTAAGTTCAATTTAGTCCCCCTTTTTTTGCTTATTTTGCCTTTTATTTTCAAATTAATTTGTCTAAACACTATTGTTATTATTATTATTATTCTTTTTTTCATATTATTATTATTATTATTATTAGTGTATATTATTTTTATTATATATGTATGTATATGTATACATATTTATATATAGTATTATTTTATTACCTTATTTTAATATTTTTATTATATTATATGCTTTTTGTATTTCAATATTATTATTATTATTATTATTATCATATATTAGTGTATATTTTTATTGTATATGTATACGTGTATATATATAGTATTATTTTTTATTATTTATTTTTAATATTTTTATTATATTTACTTTTTTGTATTTCAATATTATTATTATTATTATATATTAGTGTATATTTTTATTATATATGTATATATATATCTTTATATATAGCATTATTTTTAATTACTTTATTTTAATATTTTTATTATATTATATTCGCTTTTTGTTATTAATATTATTATTATATTTATTATTATTATTATTAATAGTGTATATTTTTTTATTATATGTGTATATGTATATATTTTTATACATAGTATTATTTTCTAATTACTTTATTTTAATATTTTTATTATATTATGCTTGCTTTTTGTTATTGATATTATTATTATATTTATTATTATTATTAATAGTGTATATTTTTTATTTTATATGTATATGTATATATTTTTATACATAGTATTATTTTCTAATTACTTTATTTTAATATTTTTATTATATTATGCTTGCTTTTTGTTGTTGTTATTATTATTATTATTATTATTATTATTGGTGTATATTTTTTTATTATATATGTATATATACTTATATTTATACATACTATTATTTTTTTAATTACTTTATTTTTATTATACTACATTTGCTTTTTGTATTTCAATATTATTACTATTATTGTTATTATTATTATTATTATTATCACTATTCCTATTACTTTACTATTGTATTTTAATGTACTATTAATATTACTCTTATTTTCATTATTATTATTATTATTACTATTATCCTTTATTGTTTTTATTTTTATAGCTATTATATTTTATTACTAATATCCTTATTGTTACATTTAGTATTACTTTTACTTTCATTATAACTTCTACTATTATTATTATGGTTTTTTCTTTTATACATTTACGTTTTATATAATACATTAATTTTATTATTTATTCGTTTATACTTTTATATAATTTCAAACTTTGAATTATTATTATCATTATTTTGTATCATTATTTTGTTTCACATAATACTTATCTATATTTATTCCATTATTATTTTATCATTTTTTACTTAAATTATAAGTTTGTTTACACATATTACATAATATTTGTTATTTTTATTATCATTATCATCATATACGTGTGTATTTTTCATCTGCATATTAGTATTTTTACCATTACTACAAATACTATTTCTTTTATTATTTTATTAGAACATTATTTTTATTGTGAATATTATTGTTATTTTTATGCTAATATTATATTTTAATGTTTTTCATTAATTGTATCATCGCTTGCATTGTTTACAATTTCCCATCCCAAATGATATTTTTTTATGTTTTCTAATCAATTTCAAAAATAAATAAGGCAACGTACCGCTTTCAACACTAAGTCACTGATTTCATCGCTATGTTGGGTGGATATCATTGGCTCGTGTTAAAAAATGAGACGTCCTTCTAAAAAACCAAAAATTTCAAATTATCGTATTTCAATCGGATCACAATTAAATATTAAATTAAACTTGTATTTTGAGAATTAAGACAACGCGTGTTTAACAAGATACCAATTTTGGGCGTCGCGAGGGTGCTAATACCTTCGTCGTGCATAACCGACTCCCGAACCCTATTTTTCTCTGGATTTTCGCGTAGACCCAAATTCGACATTCATTTTTATTCAAAAAATAAATTTTCTTTCAAAAGAAAAAGAGGATTTATTAGGTGTCCGATCAAACCTAGGAAAAAAGATCGGTGGCGACTTCTTTTCTCTTTAAAACCGAAATTCTATCTTCAAATTTTCAAATAATCGCCTCAACTAGCGACCAAAACGAAACTTTTACGTCACTACAGTAAGATGAAGCATCTTGTGGTTAAACCAGACTCTTAGGGAGAATCGGAATGCTGATGATGATCGTGGGAGGACACAGGAACGAAATCCTTGTGGTAAATCTAAGGGTAGATCGAAGTCTTCAAACTAAGGTAAAACTTGTAACTTCTGCAAGAAGAAAGGGCACATTAAATGCGAGTGCTATAAGCTACAGAACAAGATTAAAAGGGAGGTTGTGAATCAAAAGGGAAAACAACTAGAAAATTCTAGTGAAGCTAATGTTGTAGAAGACTACAGCGATGGTAAACTTCTAGTCACTTCTTTCAACAATTCTAAAGTAAGCGAGGAGTGGATACTTGATTCAGGCTACACATTCCACATGATTCCCAATCGGTATTGGTTTACAACTTACGAAACAGTGTCTGAAAGTGTTGTTTTGATGGGAAATAATGCTTCATGTAAAATCGCAGGTGTTGGAATAATTAAAGTTAAGATGTTTGATGAAGTTGTCAGAACACTTCGTGACGTACGACATGTTCTAGAATTGAAGAGAAATTTAATTTCGTTGAGTACTCTTGATTCATAAGGGTACATGTACACAGCTAAAAGTGAAGTTTTAAAGATTTCCAAAGGTTCCCTTGTTGTGATGAAAGAGTAGAGAAAGACTACCAAGTTATATGTTTTGCAGGGTTCTACTGTTACTGGTGATGCAACTGTTGCTTCCTGTTCCTTATCAGATGATGATATTGCTAAACTTTGGCATATGTGCCTAGGGCATATGAGTGAGAATGACATGGAAGAATTGAGCAAAAGAGGACTTCTTGATGGGTAAGGAATTTGCAAACTGAAGTTCTGTGAGCACTGTGTTTTTGGGAAGCAAAAGAGAGTTCGATTCACTAGAGGAATCCATAACACAAAGGGAACGTTGGAGTATATTCATTCTGATCTGTGAGGGCCATCTAGAGTGCCTTCGAGAGGTGGATTTAATTATATGCTAACTTTTATTGATGATTTTTCCAAAAAATTTTGGGCGTTCTTCTTGAAGCAAAAAAGCGATATGTTTTCCAAATTTAAGTTTTGGAAAATTATGATTGAAAAAAAGACGGGAAAACAAATAAAATACCTCCGCACAGACAATGGCTTAGAGTTCTGTTCTGATGAGTTTAATAGACTGTGCAAGTCAAAAGGGATCGTGAGACACTTGACAATTCGTCATACTCTACAGCAAAATGGCTTTGCAAAACGAATGAACAGAATAATCATGGAGAATGTTCGATGTATGTTGTCAAATGCCAATTTACCGAAGTCGTTTTGGGTAGAAGCAGCCTCTACTATATGCTTTTTGATCAACTAATCTTTATCCGTTGCCATTGAGAAAAAGACTCCACAAGAGGTATGGTTTGGTAATCCTGCTAATTATTCTAACTTAAAGATCTTTGGGTGTCCTACGTATGCTCATGTTGATAATGGAAAATTGGAACCGAGATCCATTAAATGTGTTTTTCTTGGTTATAAAGCCAGTGTAAAAGGGTATAAGTTATGGTGTCCTGAAAATAGAAAAGTTGTGATTAGCAGAGATGTCGTTTTTGATGAAACTGCTATGCTACCTAACTTATCTCTTAAAGACTCTTCCACTAAAGAAAATCAAAAGCAGGTGGAGCATCAGATTAATACAGAGTCGACTCTTAAAGCCAATATAAAAATTGAGAATAGAGTTGCTTCTTCACCATAATACTCTATTGCCAAAAATAGAACTAAAAGAGAAATTAAACATCCAAAGAAATATGCCGAGGTTGATCTAGTTGCTTATGCTTTAAATATGGCTGAAGATATAGATGCAAACTGAGAGCCATCTAATTATTTTGAGGCAGTTAGCTGTGAAGACTCAGAAAAGTGGATGTTTCCTATGTAAGATGATATGAAATCACTCCACAAAAATAGATAATAGGATATTGTGAAACTTTCTAAAGGTAAAAAGGCTGTTCGTTGTAAATGAGTGTTTAAAAAAAAGAAGGGACTCCAAGAGTTGAAGAACCCAGATATAAAGCAAGGCTTGTTGCAAAGGGTTACAGTCAAATTCCAGAGTGGACTTCATAGATGTGTTCTCCCCAGTTTTGTAGCATAGTTCGATTCGAGCTTTGCTTGGTATTGTGGCCATGCATGATTTGGAGCTTAAGCAGTTAGATGTAAAAACTGTATTTTTGCATTGAGAACTTGAGGAGGACATTTACATGTAACAACCAGAGGGTTTTACAGTCTTAGAAAAAGAGGACTATGTTTGCTTGTTGAAAAAGTCCCTTTACAGTTTGAAACAGTCACCAAGATAGTGGTACAAGAGGTTTGATTCCTTTATGACTTCTCATGATTTCAAAAGAAGTAGTTTTGACAGTTGTGTTTACTTTAAGAAAAGTAATGATGGTTCTTTTGTGTATCTACTTCTTTATGTTGATGACATGTTGATAGTAGCAAAAGATAAAGGAAAGATAAGAAAGGTCAAAACCCAACTAAGTGAAGAATTTGAGATGAAAGATTTGGGACTAGCAAAGAAGATACTTGGTATGGAGATTCTCATAGATAGAAAATCAAGTAAATTTACCTAAGTTAGAAGGGGTACATTGAGAAAGTTCTTTGCAAGTTCAATATGCAGAGTGCTAAGCCTGTTAGTACTCCTTTAGCAGCCCATTTCAGACTTTCATCGGCTTTGTCTCCACAATCAGATGATGAGATTAAGTACATGTCACATGTTCCATACTCTAGTGCAGTGGGATCTCTCATGTATGCTATGGTTTGTTCACGTCCAGATTTATCATATACAGTCAGTGCAGTTAGCAGATACATGGCGAATCTCGGTAAAGAACACTAAAGAGTAGTTCAGTGGATTTTAATATACTTACAAGGTACTACTGATGTCTACTTACAGTTTGAAGAACTAGGGATAGAGTCATTGGGTATGTTGATGCTGATTTTGCTGGAGACCTTGATAGAAGAAGATCTCTCACAAGTTATGTCTTTACAATCGGAGGTTGTGCAATCAGTTGGAAAGCAACTTTGCAAACTATAGTCGCTTTGTCTACCACTGAAGCTGAGTACATGGCGATTACTGAGGCTTGTAAAGAAGCTATTTGGTTGAAGGGACTCTTTAGTGAACTCAATGAAGACCTTCAAATCAGTACAGTATTTTGTGACAGTTAGAGTGTAATCTTTCTTACAAAGGATCAAATGTTTCATGAGAGAACAAAACACATTGATGTTCGATATCATTTTGTTCCTGATATTATTGCTCGTGGTGATATTATTGTGAGCAAAATTAGTACTCATGAAAATCCTACAGATATGATGACTAAGTCACTTCCTATGACCAAGTTTGAGCATTACTTAGACTTGATTGGTGTTCATTGTTGAAGTTAAACCCTTAAGGGGTTTTATGGAAGAGGTGGAGAACTTGTTCGTTGATAGTTCGCGATGAAGAACTTGTTCATTGAGAATTCGTGTCAAGGTGGAGATTGTTAGAATTAAATAACCCGAATTCTTATTTAAATAAAATAAAGTAGTAAAATAAAATAAAAGTAAAATCTATATAGAACAACACTTCTTTTATTTTATTTTAGAATAAGGTTTTTTAAACCTTATTAAACTCCATCTATTTTATATTGATTAGAATAAGGTGTTTCAGTCTTACTAGAATATGGCTTTACAAGCCTATAAATAGAGATAGTCTATTCCTCTTGTAATCATTCGAATTCGACATAGTGAATTTTCTTCTTCTCTGCCCGTAATTTTTTCCCGAAAGGGTTTCCACATAAAATCTGTGTGTTCTTTATTTTATTTTATTTTATTTTCACAAATATGATAATATGAAATTTTAATTAATTAATTGAATTTATTTGTTGAAACTTAAGATTATGGAGAGTAAAATGTTTATGTTAATTTCATAAAAGTAAAATTTTATTAAAAACAAGAAAAGAAAATAATTTTTTTCATAAGTAATTGAAAATATGTAGGGAGTATTGTAAATAATATTATTAAATTATTTTTAAATTAAGAAAAATTATAAAGCTATAGGACTAAATTAATAAATAGAAAAAACAAAAACCTTATCAAAATAGTAATAAAAAAAGTTGAAAATAACTTTTTTTTTGAGGGATAACCTTTTTCTGTATCTTATATATATAAAATTAAAATTTTATCACGTATGAGTATTTAATATTTTAACTATGCCACTAACTTTACACTGGGAAAGAATTCACAGGGGTGGAATGACCAAGGACTGTTGCTCGGAATCTTCATTTGAGAGTTTTCCAAGTCTTTAAGAAAAATGAGGCATAATGAAATTGGTTCAAGAAAAAAGGAGCGTTTATCTATTTATTATTTTTATCGATTACTGTAGAACTTTGGAGGAAAAGAAAGCTTCTTAGTAACTTCTCCTATGTCCGGACGAAAACAAAAAAATAGCATATAAATAATACTTGAGGGATTCTGTTTCTGTCTTCCAAATTGGTCATCATTGAATGCTAATTAACATGTCATGACAAAAAGCATCACATCATGGACATGACATGCATGAATTCAAAAGATAAACACATAACATAAACTCATCAAGCTCGCCCCCCCCCCCCAAACTTCCTTAGATATAAATACAAACATCTACTTAGTAAGTTGTAATAGTGTAAGTGTCCCTATAGAATTTATTAGAGTTACTTGGTTTCTTTTCCTTCCTTTTTCCATGTTTTAAAAGCTCATGGCATGCTTGGAAATGTATAATAACTCCGAGCACAAAAGTCATCACCACTGCGCCCCAATGAGCCCAAGAATCTCTTTCTCAAATGAGTTTGTGGAGACTCAGCAGATTACGAGACAAGAGAGGAGCTCAAGGGAGGCTCCAGTCTCCACAGACTTTGAATTCTCAGTCTCAAACTACTCCATGATGAGTGCTGACGAGCTTTTCTATAAGGGTAAGCTTTTGCCATTTAAAGATACTTGTAGCAATCATATGCAAAGGACTTTGAGAGAAGAACTTCTAGTGGAGGATGATGATAATGATAATGTGACACTCAGCCCTTCCAAGGGTTCCACAAGGTGGAAGGGATTTCTAAGTCTCAAGAGAACCCACATTGGTTCCAAAAAAGCTAACAAGAGTGAAGGGTCCGTGGAGCGATTGGGTAACAATACTAGAAGATCTGGTTTTGTTCATGAGGACACCCATGTTAACAAGACTTCACAGGTGAGAGAGAGAAATAAAACAACTCTTTTCTTTTTCTTTTCCCTTTATTAAGCTAACTATATGAAGGTTTGTTTGTTTAATCTAATTTCATCAATGTTATTTGTTGCAGGACCTTTTGAGTGAAGGAGGGTCAAGTTTCTGAGATGTGGACTTTGGAGTATAGTTGCACTTTTTGAAAGGTATAACTTGTAGAGATAAGGAGCATTTTTTTTTAAAAAAAAAAAGAAAAGAAAAAGGGAAGGCTGGAAATGACCTGAGGTTTGGATAAATTTGTAGGTCTTAAAACTTGTTTTAATGGGGGGTTTGTTTTAATTTTTCTTTCTTGTTTTTTTCTTCATTTGAGGTGTAGTCACAAGTGTTCCATTTATCTCCAAGGAGATGGGTATCTGGCTGTTTGTTTGTAAAAAATATTTGCAGCTCAAGAACTTGTTTCTGATGTTGAGCAATTCATAGATTTATCCTAGACCCTTTCGTCATGGTTTTTTTTTTTTTAACTTGGATCTACTCATGTAATTCCCATTGATGCCTATAAATTAATGCATGAAAAAAAGAGAAACAGGATCTGGGCACATGTTAGTAACTCTTACATAGGGAGGTGGGACGGTGGAAGAGGAGTGGAAGGACTGGCAAGTGATCAGCAATGAATGTGACAGCTAATGCACCACTGTTCTACATATTGTTTATTATTTGCTTAAGGATATGAGTGCTAGCTTTTAGGCCATACTAATCTTGATTTAGGATTCAAAAGTGGTTGAGGATTCAAGTTACTTTCTAAGCTTTCATTAAACCATAAACTAAATGCATGAAAATTAATTAAAAAAAAAGTGGCAAGCAGGAACACTTGCCTCGTAGTGTTCCTGTCTGTCTGGTCTGTCGATCCTATTTGACAACCTCGGGTCTGATCACAGTTTCACCAAGTAATGAAACCACATTCAAGAGAGAGCAAGCGGTATGGTAGCATCAATCCTCCACCAATGTCACATAATCATCCAAGGAATTGGGGAAAAACAGAACTGGTAAAAAAACATAACAATCAATGAAACCTGAGTGAGAGAGACAACTAATCTCACTACAGTTTACAGATTTCCTACTACCTACTAATCTCCTGTCGAAATCTTTGAAACAAACTAGGGTTGCCATTTTGCTAGAGTCGCTGAGATAATGCATGTACATATGTATAAGACACATTGGTACATCAAATCTGAGCTCATTTGTTTCTGCCTTATATTGCAAAGTCTCAATTTCAACTCGGCTAAGTTTTGCTTCAAAATTTCATTATTATCTCATCCTCTTGCTGGCTGCCTAATGATCTGTAGGCCAGACATCTTATTCTTCTTTTGAACGGAAACTAGTGGAAGAGATTTTGGACATTTCCTCTTTGTAGTTGTATTTCCTCTTTGTAGTTGTACAGCTCCTTCACCAGTTTCTGCATCTTCTTCTTTTTTCAGAAATTAAGTTATAATGCAAACCTTCTGACATGAAAGCATGATCTTTAATATACCAAACAAGGACACCACTCAACTTGCCACCATCACTTTGTTTTGTATGAACATCCAACTTTAGGAGTCTAGGGGCCCATCCTGTTCACTCAAATCCTTTGCCCTTACAATGTAATATATATCTTAACACCTTTGCAGCAATGATAACATCCATCATAGACAAATGATAACATATAACAGATCCAAAATTAAGTTTCATATTTCATGTGCTAAGCTATAAATTATCTAACGAGGCCTATGCAATCGCTAAAGAGAGAAATAGACAAATGACAACATTTAACAATATCATAATGACCTCAAGTGAACAATCCTCAAGTAGTTTCAGACAAGACAAGATAAATCATAAACTAACAATTTAGTTATACTAGGACAAAATCATAGAAGTTGAACTTGTCATTTCTTAACTTTAACATCGGAGCACTTGTGCTTAAGCTTCATAGGCATAATACACGCATGATCATGGAAAACTTTATTATACATCAGGAGAAGGAGATATTGTCGCATTTAGCAACACTCTCAACATGTGACAATGTTTCATTCTTTTCATACAAGTATAGTCAATAGAATAAATTGCATAAGAAGCCACTTCTCTTGCACCTAGATCATTAAATTTCTTCGTCCGATCAGTTGATAAGACATGCTGAGTTTCAATGTCCCTTGTTCTTGAGAGGAAAAGGGCCAAATTCTAGACATGGTTCGTCATCTATGTTTCAGAAAGGAACATGCATCTACAATGTTTGACATTCTAGCCAATCCCACACTGCAATGAACCCACTTCCTGAGAGTACAATCACCTAAATATTCCTTTAGCAGCAACATGCTTCTACCCTTCATTGGTTTTTGTATGATGTGTCTAGGGGATGAAGCAAAAACTCTTATTTGGATGTAAATTAGTTCATTTTTGCGTAGTAAATCTATTTCTCCTGACTACTATCAAAATGTCCCAACAAACTAATAAAATAAAATAGATGATGATAACAACCATATATGACCCATGAAGATCTTATGAACTTTCTACAAATATCAACATGACAGGTAAGTGGTAATGAGTCCACTCCTGAAATGGATGGCATTTCTACCCTCTCCCTTTCAATCCTTATTTTTCTTGCATTGTGTGTGCGTTTTCCTAGTTGACCTTCAAAGAGAACATATATGTTTTCTACCCTGTCCTTTTTGTTTCGCCTACCATGTTTTCTTGTACGAAACAAAATAATGGAATTGATTCCAAATCTTTGCAATCAAAATTCAAACGAGTATAGAAGGATCTACTTCGACCAATGAAATTATAGAATTGCAGATCAAATTAGAATCCACTTTCAAATAATCTCACAATAAACTTGCCATAATGCACGTATGAGGGCTGTTTTATAAGCAAATTTCCCATGTATGTTTGTTGCGGAAGCGACGATAATATTAATAACAATATTATCAGAAATATTTAGATAATTATTATGCCAACAATTATACTAAGAAAATTCCCAGTTAAATTGGAGGGGTCACAATGGTCCCGCTTAAAACCCAACAACTAGACAGAACTCACTTAGATATTTATAGCAATAATAACTAAATAAATATAACCAACATAAAGCTATTAAATATAAGCAAACAAATAAGAAATAAAATACCAGAGATTTAACGAGGTTCGGCCAATTTAGCTTACGTCCTCGGACACTACCAAATTAATATTTCTTCTAGAAATATTACAAAGGAGAAGATTTTGGGATGATACAACCAAAGGGGGAGGGGTTCTATATATAACAAACCAAACCCCCTCCCTTTCTATCTTTTCCTAATGTGGGATATTGCCAATATTCAACAAATCTCCACCTTGGCGATATTCCACATCTTCGAACATCTTCTCATAACACAAACTTCAATAGTGTCTTCAAATTTGCGCCAACGACGCCATATCAAATGTGTCGGACATTGATCAAGTCTAAACAATGTTCAAACTTGGCCCTTGTAACCACTTTAGTCAGCATATCTGCAGGATTCTCCGTAGTGTGAATCTTTTGGAGAAGTATCTCCTCTTCTTCGAGAATTTCCCGCACAAAGTGATAGCGAACGTCTATGTGCTTCGTTCGTGCATGAAAAACTTGATTCTTTGCTAAATGAATAGCACTCTGACTGTCAGAATACACCTTAAGTTGTTTCTGACCAACTTCCAAGTCTTTAAGCAATCCATGAAGCCAAATTGCTTCCTTCACAGCCTCTGTAATTGCCATATACTCTGCCTCTGTTGTAGACAAAGCCACCGTGGACTGTAAGGTAGATTTCCAACTAACTGGCGCTTTCGCTAAAGTAAACAAATAGCCAGTTGTAGACCGTCGCTTATCCAAATCACCTGCATAATTAGAATCACAATATCCAACTATGCATTGACCAAATGATTCATCCTGCTCGAATGCCAATCCGACATCTATGGTATTTTGGAGATACCGCAGAATCCATTTCACAGCTTGCCAATGACCCCTGCCCGGATCATGCATGTACCTGCTAACAACACTAACAGCCTGTGAAATATCTGGTCTCGTACATACCATTGCATACATCAAGCTTCCAACTGCATTTGCATATGGGACTTTTGCCATGTACTCTTGTTCTTCCTTAGTCGTTGGAGATAACTGGTTACTTAGTTTAAAATGAGGAGCAAGTGGGGTACTTACAGGTTTTGTACCTTCAGACATACCGAAACGTTGTAGTACCTTCTCCAAATACTATTTTTGTGACAGCCAAAGTTTGCCCCTCTTTCTATCCCGAGTTATTTCCATGCCGAGAATCTTCTTAGCTTCCCCTAAATCCTTCATCTCAAACTCTTTACTCAACTGAGCCTTCAGTCTATCAATCTCCATTTGGCTCTTTGCTGCAATCAGCATATCATCAACATACAAGAGTAAGTAGATGTAGGAATTATCTTGAAGCTTGCGCAAATACACACAATGATCGTATTTGCTTCTTTTGTACTTCTGGTCCTTCATGAACCTGTCAAATCGTTTGTACCATTGTCTCGGAGATTGTTTCAATCCGTACAACGATTTGCTAAGTTTACACACCCAATTTTCTTTACCAGCAACCCTGTATCCATCTGGCTGAGTCATATAGATTTCCTCCTTCAAATCACCGTGTAGAAACGCGGTCTTCACATCAAGTTGAGCTAGCTCCAAATTCAACTGCGCTACCAAGGCCAACAAAATTCTAATGGAGGAATGTTTAACAACTGGAGAAAATACCTCATTATAGTCAATTCCCTCCTTCTGAGCGTAGCCTTTAGCCACTAACCTTGCCTTGTAACGAACATCTTCTTTGTCGGGAAATCCTTCTTTCTTTGCAAATACCCATTTGCAACCAATCGCCTTCTTCCCTTTTGGTAGTTGTGCCAACTTCCACGTCTTGTTTTTCTCTAGAGATTGCATTTCCTCTTCCATTGCACCTAACCATCTATTATTCTCTAAACTCTGAATGGCTTCGGTGTAAGTGGATGGAATATTATCAACAACTGGAAGTGCATAAGCTACCATGTCAGTGAAACGAGCTGGTTTCTGAATTTCTCGTCTCTGCCTTCTGACTGCAATTGGCTCTGATTGCTGTTGAGGTTCTTGGGTAGAAACCTCTTCCTCATCTGACTCTGCATCTGCCAATGAAGAATCACTAGTGGTACCTTCTGCTGGAATTACCACACTCTGCTCAAACTCCACCTGCTGCGGAGTACACTCCACCTGCTGCGAAGTACTACTCACTCCTTCTAGATTTACCTTATTCAACATGGCAGATTCATGAAAGGTAACATCCCTACTGATTATCGTCTTCTTTGCCTCTAGACACCACAAACGATATCCCTTAACACCAGCATTGAAGCCCATGAATAGAGCCTTCTTTGCTCTTGGATCTAACTTTGATTCTTTCACATGATAATATGCAATAGAACCAAAAATGCGCAAGGTGTCATAATCAGTAGCAGGTTTTCCATACCATTTCTCCAAAGGAGTCTTGCCATTTATAGCAGATGATGGCAAATGATTGATGAGATGTTGAGCGTACGTCACAGCCTCAGTCCAAAACTTTCTATCTAATCCAGCATTAGATAACATACATCGAACTTTCTCCACAAGCGTTCGATTCATACGCTCTGCCACCCCATTCTGTTGCGGTGTTCCACCTACGGTGAAGTGCCTTACTATGCCACAATCTTGGCATATCTTCAGGAAAGGATCGCTTTTATATTCTCCACCGTTGTCTGATCGGAGAACCTTAATCTTCCTTCCTGTCTGATTTTCAACTTTAGTTTTCCACTTAAGGAAAACTTCAAGCACCTCATCTTTGTTCTTCATAGGGAACACCCAAACTCGTCTGGAAAAATCATCAATAAAGGTGACAAAATAACGTCTTCCTCCAAGTGATGGAGTCTTGGACGGTCCCCATACATCAGAATGCACATAATCCAGAATACCTTTAGTATTGTGAATCCCAGTGCCAAATTTCACCCTTCGTTGTTTTCCCAGAACACAATGCTCGCAAAATTCAAGTTTGCAAGTCTTTGTACCTTTCAATAATCCTTGCTTGGCTAGAGTTTGCAAGGATTTTTCACCAGCATGGCCCAAACGCATATGCCACAGCTGTGTTGCCTCAGCGTCCTTCTTGGTACTCGTAATTGCTGCTGCTGTTGTCCCGACCACTGTACTACCTTGGTAGTAATACAGATTGTTCTTTCTTATGCCTTTCAACATCACCAATGCTCCTGAAGTTGCTTTAAGAACTCCATCTCGTATTGTCACAACTAGGCCTTTAGATTCTAACGACCCCAAAGAGATGAGATTCTTCTTCAACTTTGGGACATATCGTACATCCCGCAAAATTCTAGTAGATCCATCATGACTCCTCAGTTTAATTGAACCTATCCCGGCTATTTTACACGTGTTATCATTACCCATGTAAACAACCCCTTCATCTAGTTTTTGAAATTCAAAGAACCATTCCCGAATGGGACACATATGATAGGAACAACCAGAATCCATGATCCACTCATCTGCATATAATGTTGAAGATGTCATACTAAGAGAAAAGTCTGACTCTGCTTCACTATTGCATTCTGCAACATTTGCATCTTGCGGAGTCTTCCCTTTTTTCTTCAATTTTGGACAATCTTTCTTCCAATGTCCTTTTTCTTTGCAAAAAGAACATTCATCTTTGGCAACAGCTCGACCTTTGGACTTTCTTCTCTTCCCCTTAGACTGACTTTGCTGACGACCTCTTGTTACCAATGCTTCCACTGCTGCTTCACCTGAACCTTTCAACTTATCCTTTCGGCGTAGTTCATAGCTATACAATGCAGCAGTTACTTCATTGAAAGTTACTTCCGATTTTCCATGAAGTAGGGTAGTTTCAAGGTACTCAAACTCCTCAGGAAGCGATCCCAACAACATTAACGCCAAGTCTTCGTCTTCAAAAGTCACATCCAAATTCAACAAATCAGCCACCAGCTGATTAAAACTGGTAATGTGCTCGTTCATCGTGGTACCAGGAACATAATTGAAACGAAACAGTCTTTTCTTCATATGCAACTTATTTTGACTGTTCTTCTTCAAGAATTTCTCCTCCAATGCTTTCCACAATTTACTTGCAGAAGTCTCTTTACTGAATGTATACTTTTGCTCTCTGGAAAGACATGATCGAATTGTACCACATGCCAATCGGTTGATGGTCTTCCATTCTTTATCATCAACCCCTTCTGGTTTTTCTTCCTCAATGGCAATATCTAGACCCTGTTGAAAGAGGGCATCTAGAAGCTCACTTTGCCACATGCCGAAATGACCTGTTCCATCAAAAATTTCCACTACAAATCTCGTATTTGCAGTTCCAATCCTCGGCAAAATGTACGAAGTGGAAGTTGTTGATATGGATGGTTTTTCTTCTGTCATTTTTGCCATAGCTTCTATTTAATAGCCACCAAATGCGGAATACCCACAAGCTTTCGGAAATGTTTCTGATGTGTAATATCAGACTAAGCTGCAAACACAGAGCATACTACAAAACCTTGGCTCGGATACCAATTGTTGCGGAAGCGACGATAATATTAATAACAATATTATCAGAAATATTTAGATAATTATTATGCCAACAATTATACTAAGAAAATTCCCAGTTAAATTGGAGGGGTCACAATGGTCCCGCTTAAAACCCAACAACTAGACAGAACTCACTTAGATATTTATAGCAATAATAACTAAATAAATATAACCAACATAAAGCTATTAAATATAAGCAAACAAATAAGAAATAAAATACCAGAGATTTAACGAGGTTCGGCCAATTTAGCTTACGTCCTCGGACACTACCAAATTAATATTTCTTCTAGAAATATTACAAAGGAGAAGATTTTGGGATGATACAACCAAAGGGGGAGGGGTTCTATATATAACAAACCAAACCCCCTCCCTTTCTATCTTTTCCTAATGTGGGATATTGCCAATATTCAACAATGTTTGCTCTTGATTTGGCTGCCAGAATTAGCCACATGCAATCCTTTTCTGATGACACGAGATCTAAGAATCGACAACATACATCCTCGACATCGATGTCATTAGGTTCAATCACGGCCTCCTCGTCGATTTGAAGACCAGTTATTAAAGAGAAATCTTCAAATATAATGGTGGCTTCCCCACATGGCAACTAGAAGGTAAATGTTTCTAGCCTTCATTTTTTCACCAAGGTGGTAACCGAGTTCAAAACGATGCGGAACCTTTCCGCCCTAGATGCCATTAACAAACCAACATCCTTCAAGGGTTCCCCGATTTGAGGATCAGATTTCGAGAATTATAAATTGTGTCAGACCCGAAGAGCTCAATCTATCGACTATTAAATGTATAATATAACCATAATATTGAAATTTAAAGAAAATCTTACCACAACAATTTTAAAAAAAAAATTGAGATGGAGCTTTCACAATATTGAGAGCATAGTTGGTAATGTGGTCTAAGCATTTTTTTTATGATAAATATGTAAATGAAAGCAAAGTTTTTTGGTGTAATTAGTGAGTTTGAGAAATGCGAAGATTATAAAGTTTTTAGTAGGAAGAAAGGGAAGGGAAGGGTGGGTATTTATAGAACTTGACAATTATGAGAGTCAACTTTTACTATATTAATTAGGAATGGTTGGGATTTAGGGAAATTAATACCCCGACCAGACCTCCTCAAATTAAACTTGAAATCCATGAGTGTTGAGATCCTCTAAATATATTTGTGTACTACCACTTAACATGCATGACATATATTATCTTGATGATTAGATACCATGAAGAACTCGACATCTGTGGATATCAAGTTATTCGCTCAAAAACGTATTTTGAGAAATAATTTTATTATAAACATAAATTAACAAATAATATTAAATTGTCTAATAATATAGTGTAAAAACCATATTAAAACTCTATAAATACAACTATCCAAAAGAAGAGGTAAAACTTGAGGATCTTAATATAATACAAATTAAAATATAATATTTCATAAAAAAATAATTCTAAGATCTTTAAAATAATGTTGTACTTACTTGTTGCAGAGTTGAAGCCGACTATTGGATTTGATGAAAAAACAAACAGTACGATAAATTGATTTAACCTTTCTCTATTCAAATTTGAGGCAAAACTTTCTACTTCCTCATCAACTGTTTGTCTTGAATCAATTGACATCTCTAATATATAATTACGAGTTTAATTATTATCAAGATCAAAATTGCATCTCTTCATATCAATTCTTATATAACATGAAATGCTAAACTTGCTTATAAACTAGAATCGACTAAACCTATGCTCTGATATGCTAAACTTGCTTATAAACTAGAATCGACTAAACCTATGCTCTGATACTAAAACAAATGTAACCCCCCTTACTCGAGTTTAATCAATGACCTAAGCAAAGGATGCCACATTTTAGCCCTAATTTCACTATCCTTAATGTTTATATTTAACACTTAATAATGACATTTTAAGGTTATTTAAGGCATTTTGGAAAATTTCTCAACTTCTCTTACAAAGCATATGCAAACGAAGGGGTTGTTCGAGACTTGTTCGAAGTAAAAAAAATAAAAAAAGACAAAACAGAGCAAAGGTATCGATACCTAGACCTTCATACTACTCATTTTTGCATTCTATTGATGATGTACCGATACCACATGTCATAACATGCTAGAATCAAGACCTAGCAAGCTAGACATGAAGACTTAAATAAGTAGAGTCACCATTAAACAATTTTGAGATATGTCGATTAACCATCTATTGCCTAATGTTTTAGAACTAATCCTAAGGAAATATCTTAAAAGCTAAGAATTTGTCTCAGTACCAAAATTTGGGTTCAGGAGTACAGTTATTTATAGGGAAAGTTAGAGCACCACTATTGTGACAGCCGATTTAGGGCCTAAACGGAATAGTGATTTCGAAACCAAAAATTCGAGATAGAACTAATTATTTTGTAATTATTTTGAGGTCTATGATGTGGTTGCATGTATTATGTTCCGATAATGTCTCGTACCCTGTTCCGCCTTAGAACATGGGTAATGGGTATTCATTTTTATTGGTATCAGAGCCAAGGTTTAGGCGGTTCTCGAATCTACGTACTATGTGTGAAAGTCTATCTATACATGCCATAAATATATTGTGATAGTGTGATGACTCCTGACAATTTAAATTGTGTTTTCATATAGTAAATGGATCCCGACCGAGCTATGTCTGATGATGGTTCGATTTTAGCCGAGTTGAGGGCTAGGCCATTATTTCTTCAGCAAATTTGTGAAGCTCAGAAGAATGACAGTGAATTGCAAGCCAAGCGAGCTCAGTGTGAATCGGGTTGTAAATCAGATTTTCGAATCAGACCTGATGATTGCTTAATGTTCCGTGAACGAGTTTGTGTATTGAAATTGATTCAGAAGATTTTACATGAGGCACACAGTGGTTGTTTGTCAGTTCATCCTAGTAGTACGAAAATGTACAACGACTTGAAGAAAGTATATTGGTGGAATGGTATAAAAAGAGATATTTCAGAGTTTGTATTGAGATGCTTAATTTGTCAGCAAGTGAAAGCAGAACACCAAGTATCTTCAGGTTTAGCTCAACCAGTGATGGTTCCCGAGTGGAAATGAGATAGAATCATGATGGATTTTGTGACAGGTTTGCCTTTGACTCCGAAAAAGAAAAATGCCGTCTGGGTTGTGGTTGATAAATTAACAAAATCGGATCACTTTATACCAGTCTGTACCGATTACTCACTTGATAAGTTGGCTGAATTATATATTTCTGAAATTGTGGGATTACACGGAGTACCTATGTCTATTATTTCGGATAGAGATCTGAGATTTATTTTGAGGTTTTGGAATAAGTTGCAAGAAGCTTTGGGTACGAAATTGAATTTTAGTACAATATTTCATCCACAAACTGACGGTCAATCAGAAAGGGTAATTTAGGTACTCGAAGATATGCTTCGATGTTGTGTTTTAGAATTTGAGGGCAGTTGGGAGAAATATCTACCTTTGGTCGAGTTTGCCTATAACAACAGTTTTCAATCGAGTATACAGATGGCACCGTACGAAGCATTGTATGGTCGCAAGTGTCGGACTCCTTTGTATTAGACCGAGCTTAGTGAGAAATAGATTCACGGAGTTAATTTGATAAGAGAAACCGAAGAGAAAGTGAAAGTAATTCGTGTTTGTCTGAAAGCTTCTTCAGATCGACAAAAGTTAAACGTGGATTTGAAAAGAAAAGATATTGAGTTCCAAGTGGTGATAAAGTGCTTCTGAAAGTATCTCCGTGGAAGAAAATTCTAAGATTTTGCCAAAAAGGCAAGTTGAGTTCGCGTTTCATTGGGTCGTATGAGGTTATTGAAAGAATTGGACCAGTGGCATATCGATAAGCTTTGCCAACCGAGTTGGAAAAGATTCATAATGTTTTTCATGTGTCGATGCTGCGATATTACCGTTCTGATCCTTCATATATGATTCCTCTGATAGAGATTGAGCTTCGACCGAATATGACTTATGATGAGAAACCAATAAAGATTTTGGCTTGAGAAGTTAAACAGTTGAGAAATAAAAGTATAGCCTTAGTGAAAGTATTGTGGCATAGACATGGAGTAGAAGAGGCTACATGGGAACCGGAGGAAGCCATGAGAAAACAGTACCCAAACCTCTTTACTGGTAAGATTTTCAGGGACGAAAATCCCTAAAGGGGGGAGAGTTGTGACAGCCTGATTTCGGGCCTAAATGGAATAGTGGTTTTGAAACCATAAATCTCAGATAGAACTAATTATTTTATAATTATTTTGAGGTCTATGATGTGGTTGCATGTATTATGTTCTGGTAATGTCTCGTACCCTATTCCGGCTTAGAACACTAGTAAGGGGTGTTACATTTTTATTGGTATCAGAGCCAAGGTTTAGGTGGTTCTCGGATCTACGTACTATGTGTGGAAGTCTATCTATACATGCCATAAATATATTGTGATAGTGTGATGACTCCTGAAAATTTAAATTGTGTTTTCATATAGTAAATGGATCCCGACCGAGCTATAGCTGATGATGTAGAAAGTAATGCGCCGGCTCCCGCACAAGGGACTGCACCAGCTGAGAGTAGGCCTGAGACACATGATCAGGGAGATAGGGCTCGGGAAGCCTTTCTCCGTATGATGAGTAATTGGTATACATAATTTGTTTGAGCAAATCCGAATGTTCAGCCTCCTCCACCCCCTCCTATTCCCCAACCGATTCTTGTAGTTCCTCAAGGTGCTGAAATGGTAAGATTGAGCAATCCCCTAGTTGATAAAATTCGAAAGAAAGGGGCTGAAAAATTCATGGCTAATATAGATGATCCCGAGAAAGCAGAGTTTTGGCTTGAGAATTATATCAAGGTATTTGATGAGCTCTCTTGTACTCTCAAAGAATGTTTAAAATGTGCTATATCTTTACTGAGAGATTCAACATATCATTGGTGGAAGACATTGGTATCTGTGGTTCCGAAAGAAAGGGTTATATGGGATTTTTTCCAAGAGGAGTTTAAAAAGAAATACATAAGCCAGCGGTTCTTTGATCAAAAACGAAAAAAGTTCTTCGAGTTGAAGCAAGGTAAAATGTCTATAGCAGAATATGAATGTGAATTTGTTATACTCAGCAAGTATGCCCAGGAGTGTGTGTCTACTGAAGCTATTATGTGTAAAAGGTTCGAGGATAGGTTAAATGAAGACATCAGGCTGTTAGTTGGGATCTTAGAGTTGAAAGAGTTTGTAGTATTGGTCGATCGAGCTTTTAAAGCCGAAGAACTGAACAACGAAAAGAGAAAAGCTGTTAGTGAAGCTAGAGATGCAAGAAAGAGGCCAATGAGTAAGTCATTCCAATCCCAGTCAAAGAAGTCTAAAGAAATAAATCTTCGATTAACTGTTTTAGCTGGATATCCGCATCGAGATTATGGGAGATCATATTCGGGTTCTAAAGCTGAAACTACTTCAATGTCAAGTGTGGGTAATGTGAGGTCTAATAGACCCGAGTGTCAGATTTTGGTGAGTGTTGGGTGATTAGCAGGGCTTGTTTCAAGTGTGGTTCTCGAGAACATTATATTAAGAATTTCCCAAAAAGGGTTGAAGAAGAAAAATTTCAGAGTGTCAGATAGACTAGTGCTGCTAATAGAGGTAAACCTCCGAGAAATACTGGAAGTGGAACTAGTAGTAGAAGTGTGACAAAGGATTCAATTGGGAGACCAGAAGCTAGAGCACCTTCTAGAGCTTATGCCATACGTACTCGTGAAGAGGCGTCATCTCTCGATGTGATCACCGGTACATTTTCTCTTTATGATACTATTGTTATTGTATTGATTGATCCTGGATCTACTCATTCTCATGTTTGTGCGAATTTAGTATCTAGTTAGAGCTTGCCTGTAGAATTTACTGAATTTGTGATTAAAGTGTCAAACCCTTTAGGCAAATATGTGTTAGTAGATAGGGTTTGGAAAAATTGTCCTTTGATGATTCAAGGTCACTGTTTTCCGACTAATCTGATGTTGTTACCATTTGATGAGTTTGATGTTATTCTGGGTATGGACTGGTTGACATTACATGATGCCAGAGTAAATTGCAGACAGAAAACCCTTGAGTTGAAATGTGAAAATGGTGAAATTCTTTGGGTTGAAACAAATGAATCAAATAAATTGCCTATGGTGATTTCGCACATGTCTGCTCAGCGATATATAAGAAAGGGGTGTGAAGCTTACCTTGCATATGTATTTAATACCAAGATGTTTGAGTCGAAGCTCGAATCAGTGCCGGTAGTCTGTGAATTCTTGAATGTATTTCTAGAAGAATTGCCTAGGTTGCCTCCAATCAGAGAGGTAGAGTTTACCATTGATTTGTTACCTGGAACTGCACCAATTTCAATTTCTTCGTACAGAATGGCTCTGAATGAAATGAAAGAATTAAAGGCTCAGTTGCAAGAGTTATCAGATAAGGGTTTTGTGAGACCAAGTTTCTCTCCCTGTGGTGCTCCCGTGTTGTTTGTAAAGAAAAAGGATGTATCTATGAGACTTTGTATTGACTATTGACAGCTCAACAAGGTGACTATAAAGAACAAGTATCCGTTGTCGAGAATTGATGATTTGTTCGACCAGTTGAAAGGGGCGACAGTGTTTTCAAAGATCGATTTGAGATCCGGTTACTATCAGTTAAGAGTTAAAGAGTCGGATGTGCCAAAAATTGTTTTCAGGACGAGGTATGGACACTATGAATTTCTTGTGATGCCTTTCGGTTTAACTAATGCTCTGACTATCTTTATGGATTTGATGAACCGAATCTTTCAGCCATACTTGGATAGGTTTGTGGTTGTGTTCATAGATTGTATTCTGATTTATTCTCGAGATGAGTCCGAGCATGCTGAACACTTAAGAACAGTATTACAGATTTTAAGAGAAAAGAAATTGTTTGCTAAATTCAGTAAAAGTGAATTTTGGCTTTATGAAGTCAGATTTTTGGGGCATATAGTTTCGGGTGATGGTATTCAGGTCGATCCGAGCAAAGTTTTGGCGATTGTTGATTGGAAACCGCCAAAGGATATATCTGAGATTAGAAGCTTTTTGGGTTTAGCTGGATATTATCAATGCTTTGTCGAGGAATTTTCAATGATTGCCTCTCCTATGACTAAGTGCAGGCTACTACATGTACCGGATTATTGGTCGCATGTGTAGTACTAAGAGCAGGCTACTATGCGTACCCGATAACTTCGATCACGTGTGTAGTACTAAGTGCAGTCTATTACGTGTATCAGATGGTTAGGTTACGTGTGTAGTACTAAGTGCAAGCTACTACGTGTACCGGATAATTGGTCGCATGTGTAGTACTAAGTGCAGGCTACTATGCGTACCAGATAGCTTTGGCTACAAGTGTGAAAATATGTGCGGGCAATTGAGTATCAGTTATTATTCCGAAGAGTTCAACAGGAAAATCGATCAAGTAAAAATACATGTAAACATGATTATATGATGAATAAGTGCAAGTATATGTTTAAGAAAATTTTGAGCAATATGCTTGATATTTGAGTGAACTTCGATAAGACAAAATGGATTAAGTGAAATTATGTAAGAGTGAATTTTAGTGATATTTTAGCAGCAATTATGTTACTTTAAAAATTCACCAAAATTTTTTTAAGTTGAATTAAATTTCAAATAAATTATGTACTTAAAGATTAATGAGTCTATTTTCATATAAAAGAAACAGGGTAAGTAAAAGAGTTCTATATTATGTGATATTTTAATTTTTCTGAGATAGTGTCAGAATGAATTCAAGATCCCTTGTTCTGATTTGGAAAAATTGTTAAAAATTGTAGAAAAATAATTATAATTTATATGCTTAGAATATTTGATTAGTCTAATTTTAATAGAAATAAACAAGAACATTATCTGAGTTCTGTACTATGAGATATTTAATTTTTAGTAAGAAGAGGTCGGAACTACTGGACAGTGAAATAGGAGAAACTTTAATGAATAAACTGTACTAATTGGATAAACCAAAAATTCTGAAATTTTTATGGTAAGAAATTATATGAGTCTAGTTTTTTGGAAAATTAACAGATTTAAATTTGGAGTTTTGAAACTCCAGATATAAATGATTTAGTGACAATGACTCAAGAAAACAGCTTGACTTGAACATGAGATTACGTACTATTATGATTGTTTTATTTTGATAAATATGTTGATAAATTGTATATCACTTACGTACTTACTTACTAAGCTTTACGCTTACTCTCTTTTCTTTCTCTTGTCTTATAGTGTCACTAGGCCAGCTCGGAATTCGGAGATCGTCGAAGATCCATCCGCACTATCAATACTTTTTAGTATTTTGTAACATTATTTTGGAGTTATGGCATGGATAGATGACTTGGTTATTTTTTTATATGTCATAATTAAATTGGCCTAAAATGTTGGTCTTCAAAATTTAATAGTTCATTTTATATGTTCCCGTTGATGTTAACTAATATTGTTTAGATTATAGGACATGAAAATGTATGTTAAAAAAAATTCTATGTCATGATTTCATATGTTTGCATGTATTATGTTCCGATAATGTCTCGTACCTTGTTCTGGCTTAGAACACGGGTAAGGGGTGTTACAACTACAACACCTATCTAAAGATAGTACTACAAGACTCGATATTTAGGGTTTTTATTTTGAAAACTTTTAATTAGACTCCTAACTTAATATTAAAGGTCTTATCTAAACATACCTAAAATGAAATTAAACTAAATCAAAATCTAATAAAACCTAATAAGATTTTAAAACCTAAAATTTAATTAAAATATAAATCTAATCATACTTAGAATATAAACCTAATTCAAATCTAAATCTAATAAATTCATAATAAAAGTGTTAAAAAACTAAATATAATTAAACTTTGTCCTAAACATAATAAAACTTAAAATTGGGATTCAATTTTGTTAGGACAGTTTCTGAGCAGTGCCTAAGACCAGTGCCAACTAGTATTTAACACTACCCGTTCACAAACTTGGCCTATTTAAGTTAGCAAATTTGGCAACAAAAATCCTTAGGCTTTAATTCTAGTTGATAATTTGGATGACAACCAACCTACCTTTTATATTCAAACTACACAGCAACATATCTTGGAGATTTGTTGGGATTTGGATTGAAGTAATCAACTTCCCAAGTTGGATGTGTAACAGCTCACCCGATAAAGACTATATCAAGCTACTGTTTGACATGTAAGTCGATTAAATCAAGGGTAAAACATAAGTAAGTGAAGTATTTGTTTTTTACTATGTGACATATTCTGTGGAATTTTCCATTTGGCAAACTCTAGGTTTTGGCAAACTCTAGGGATTGGCAGACTCTTCTGTTAAGTTATCTAACAACCCTTGATGTTTCGGGCAAACTCTTTATTTCACAGCTTAATAGATTTGTTCCGTGTTTAATATATATTACGATGGCTCTTTTAGTAAAGTTGGGGTTTAGTTGAGACCTAGTTAGAACTGAACTAGGGTACTGCAGATGATTAGATTTTTAATCATTTTCTTCTCAAACTTCTAGAGTGATTGTGGGATCCTCTGACTTCCATTAAGTCTTTTTCCTAGATATCTTTGTTATATAAGGATATCTAGCTAGCATTTTTTTACTGTAAATACATAAATTCCTTCGATAATAACCTAAGGGTTTACCAGAAATTACCAGTAAATTGGTACTAAAAATGGTGTCAGCTAGATACTGGAAACTCCTCGTTAACAATTCCAACATAGAAATTTCTAAAGATTTAGTAAAGAACGCAATGAAGAAGAACAAGTGGAAACAAAAACGTATTTGAGTATGAACAACTTAAAAGCCAAATGAATTTGACAAAAATACTTGAATTTTTTAAAGCATTGTGGTCTTGGAGTATACCCCAAGTTTGGCGTAAACCCCAGTATAACAATAAGAAAACAATCAAATCAATTATATACTGAGCAAAACAGTTTCAGAAAAACATTTGGTAGAAGCCTTATAAAATTTAATAGAGTTATGTATAAATCGCAATATGGGTTATTTCCCATACAAAAGTTTCAAGTGCATCACTGGCAGTTAAACATCATTCAAAATAGTTTGACGTATATGCCTAAAAGATGATCTAATAATCCATAGTCAATAAAATTTAACATATATTTAAGGAGTTCATAAAATATCTCAGAAAATAATGTTTTAGTGAAAGACATAAATTATTACAAAGTTGGTTACTAACAGGTCTGCACGCAACCCTTCCAAAAGGTCATGCATGATACAAAAATTGACAAGTGGCTTACTACCAATAGTAACTCTGGCGTAGTCTCCTTCTACAAAATCCCTTTCTTCAATCAACACGCCTGGGAAGGAAAAATTAACAAAGTAAATTCAAACAAACTTAGTGAGTTCCATTTATAAATGTAACAAATGATATACAAGGATACTACTAGTAGACAAACACCAGTACTCTTAATTATACTCAACCTTTCAGAGAGATTTAGACATACTAAACATAATACACCCAATGGCATTCACAGTTCTTAGACGAACTCTATCTGTCAACTTAACACAACTCATGGGCAAACCTTATTCGCCCATTTAATCATAACTTAATACAATGAGAACGTTTTGCACATGAATTATACTCATGCCAATATCAGACCTAGAATTCAGAATCAAAATCAGAATTAGAATCATATCAATCAGTCATATTCATATGCATATACTCCACCTCTTAACTCATCATATCATTTCTATTTAGCTGAACATGTTTTCTCATGATCAGTCAGTCTAATTTTCAATATAACTACCCTACTAGAGGCATTACAAATCCTTCATCACATATCACCTTTCATATATAAATGGTACTAGGTTTGTGCAGTAAAGAGGGTATTTTATATTGAAACATGAACTGACCATACTCACGCTGACAATACTGATTTAACACCACAAAAGTAGACACTACACATTACGTTATTGAGAGGGATCACTTACTTTACACAATTTATACGACAAGAGGATTTATAACATACGAAAGTAAGAAAGAACTCACCAAAAACTCTACTACAGTAATCTACTTAGTAGGTCCCTTTCCCTTATTGCTTGGACCTTCGTTATCTTTTTTAGCAGAAATTACTAGTAAGCCGGAAACTCCTCGTTAATCATTGCAAATTAGAAATTTCTAAATATTTAGTGAAGAATGCAAGGAAGAAGAAAAAGTAGACGCAAAACGTAAAAACATGCTAGCTAGATATTCTTATATAGCAAAGACATTCAGGAACAAAACTTAGTGGAAGTAAAAGGATCCCATGATCACTCTAAAAGTTTGAGAAGAAAATAATTAAAAATCTAATCATCTACAATACCCTAGTTTAGTTCTAACTAGGTCTCAACTAAACTCAAACTTTACTAACTAAGCCATTGTAATATATATTAAACACAAAAACAAATCTATCCAGCTGCGAACTAATGAGTTCACCCAAAACATCTGGGTTGGCAAATAGCTTAACAGAAGAGTCCACCGATCCCTAGAGTTCGCTAAAACCTAGAGTTTTTCGAATGACGAATCCCATAGAATACGACACACAGTAAAAAACAAATACTTCACTAACTTACTCATTTTCTACCTTTAACTTAATTAACTTTGTAACACCCCAAAATTAAGTCTAGAAGTTTTGAGGGTATTTTAAAAATTTTAGCCTTAAGGTATTCGAACGTTTATGTTATAGTACCTCGATAACTACCACCAATTTGCATAAATAATCATCCAAAAATGCGTT
Source organism: Gossypium hirsutum (assembly GCF_007990345.1). Lineage (NCBI taxonomy): Eukaryota > Viridiplantae > Streptophyta > Magnoliopsida > Malvales > Malvaceae > Gossypium > Gossypium hirsutum. The sequence goes on along the minus strand of NC_053435.1, from coordinate 21,590,806 downwards.
AAAAATGGGATTAAATATGTCAGTTTTATCATTTATGAATAATGTGGATATTTTGGCCTTGTGATCTTATGAGACCGTTGGATATAGTTGGCATGCCATAGGATTGTGAGTACTCACCTTTGTGATGTGATTTTTAGGGCATTGAGGCCCAGGGACAATTTTTGTAGAGATAAGAGAATGTGAGCTAAGCTCTATTCATCGAGATATGTGTGTTTGGTGAGTTAGAGAGTGTTAGCTATATGCTTCACATATGGGATAGGTTCCATTCTATGAGTCATTTTGGTTTGTTGGAGATTTGTGTATCTGATATGTGGTGATAAAGTCCTCATTATGTTTCATAATCTCAAGAGCCAAACTATCATAAAATTAGGTTGAATGTGATTAAATGTGATTTATATGTGTTGTGATATATGCTTAAATAATCATGTGATTAATGTGATAAATGTGTAATAGTATAAATAGAAAATGACTAAATGTGTGAAATATGATATTAAAGTTAAATATGTTATGACTATGTGACATGTATTCTTAGTCGATGCATAGTGACTCATTTGTGTAGTGGTTGTCCTGATCATTCGATGAGCTTGTTAAGCTCACCCACTCCTCTTTAACCATTACAGATAAATAGTGTCGGTGTGGTCTCGAGAGGTGATCCAAGCCAGAATCTTTAGTTGCTATTAGTAGGTGTTAATTTATTTACTTGAGTTTTAGGAATAAAAGGCAATATGATAGATGTTATGTTGACTTTGCTATGATTTTTAGTTGTTTGCATGCCTATTATACTTGGAAAATTATTGACTTTAAACTTGATGTTTGGGACTGGTATTTGGGACATTTTGGTGCTAAATTTATGTGGCATTTGATTCATGATGTTTTGAACTAGTTTGGAATGATCTATGTAATGATATATGCTCTGTTTTTAATATTTGAAATAGATGTACCGATATTCAGGTTTTAAATACGATGCCTGTGCAATTTTTAAAGTGCAAGAAGTCAAGTTCACTAGTTGGTATCGATATTTTGCCATGAGTATCGATACTCAGGGGAAAATTATCGATACTTTTTAAGTGGTACCGATATTTTCCAAGAGTTGGGGTTTTTAATACAAGCAATAATAAGTTAATTTGGTATCAAATTTTTAAGCAGTATCGATACCACTTGAGAGAATTATCAATACCACTCTACCAATATCGATAGCTATGTAACAATTTTGGGATATTTTGCTAAGTGATCCTAATGCTTGTTTGATGTTTATTTTATGATTGTACCACGTATGTTAGCACATTTTATACACCCTAGAGTAAGTATGACTACAATTTATATGAATGCCATAATAATAAAGGAAACAAAAAGATGTATGTTTAATAATTTGTCGACTTATGTTGTATACGATGTGAGACAGTGGTGTAGCAACTTGTTCTCAGGCTCGATGATTGGGTTAGGTATAGGGTGTTACAGACTTACACGCCAAATAATAACTTGATATAGTCTCTGCCAGACAGCCTGTTACAGGATGGATCAGATCAAACTGAGTGAAACTTAGAAGTATATTTAGGAGATTCAAGACATATCCTGAATTGATTGCAGATAATCTTTATGTTTGTTATCTTGCTTGTTTCAAGGGAAGATTGATTGTAATTGATATAATGTTAGCAAGTTTGGTTTCTTATCTTATTCATTGAGGAATGCTTCTTTTGAGTACATTGAATGAAAAATCAAATATGCTACTGGGTTAATGTTTTAAGTTTTCAAGGGGAAAACATAGAGGAGAGTTTTGTAGATCTTAGGTACAAAAGTGATGAGTTTAATCTGGTGAGTATTAGAGGTTGTAATAGCCTATTGTACAAGTTTCTAATATAGTATATTATCTCTTAAGGCAAGGCCCAATAGACATAGGGAAACCAAACTACGTAAACTTATAGAGTGTTTATCATTTTTTTTTGCCTTGTTTATACCCAGTGCTTGAAGAAGTTGGCACTAGTTACTAGTAATACTTCTGGCACTGCTCGATTTTTGCAGACAAAAATCTATTTCGAAACTAAAAATTGGTATCATAGCCCCCACTAAACACAACCAGTGGATTTCCTAGTGTTGATATTTGCTTTAAATGAAAGGTTCATTAGTAACACGACTTTTTAGGCTTGATGGTGCTAATTATGCCTATTGGAAGGTAAGTGATCTATCGTAATTCAGTGTAGCAGATTAAACTAGTTTTCACATTTAAGGAGCTTGAATACAAGCATTTTTGTTATGTTTTCATAAAGTTTATTTAATTTACTTACATTCAATAAAATGTGCACATTGAGTCTTTTATTGACCGTAAGGGCTGAATAAGGCCTAAGGGAGAGCTAACGTACTTCGTGAGTATGCAAGAGCTTCAATACTGGACTTTATGTCGTAATATAGAGAGCAGAATGGAGAAAGTAAGACACTGCCTTCAATGCCGCGACACAGGCTGAGGGTGTCATGACATACCCCTGAAGATGGCTGCAGAGGAGCATACTGGTTGCTACGTCACGAAATAGGTGTTGGTGTTTCGCGACATACCCCTGAAGATGGCTACAAAAGAGCATACTGGTAGCTACGTCGCGACACAGGTGTTGGTGTGTCACGACATCGACTTTTTGATGAGAATAAAACATGAAAGAATGGCGTTTTGGTTTGCACAATCGAATTTAAAGCTTAGGAATGTCAGCTAAACTAGGGTTAAAGACGACGACCACCTGAAGGCTATAAATAGGCTCTTTTGGCATACATTATAATCATAATTTGAATAGCTTAGATTATTTCTTTAGGTTTAGTTTTGTTTTCTTACTTTATTAGGTTTTCATAGTTTTAGTTTTTTTACTCTTTGTTTTCTATCAAGAGATCTTATTGTAAAGGAAATCAACTTTTGTGGATTTGCACTATTCATCAATATCAATTAGGCCTTTCTTAAACTTTCTATTTTAATTTGTTCCGTATGATTAAATCTTCCGTGCCTTCCATGTTGTTTATGAAAGCCATGAGGAACTAATCCTTCTATGGGGCATTAACGAGTGGAGGCATGATCTCTTAACTATTTTGTAGGGTTACTCAACGAATCAACAGTTAGAGAAAGGAAGAACGTGAAACAAGCCCTAGGCTTGACAACCCTAGGAATTCATCAAGGTGGGAATTAACCCAAAATTGATATTGTCTATTCATGAACACCTTTACCCCAAGCCAGTCTGGACTGTGAGGTTAAAAAATAAGTAGTTCTTGCTGACTCGTTATGTTAGAGGAAGATCAGAAGATCCTGATAGTGTAGCGACTAGTTGGTTGATGAGAAACCCGACACGACCGTTAATTGGGATTCCGTAGCAAGTTGATCACCAATCTTCATATTTGATTCACTTTATTTATCTCTATCTCTTGCATTTTAAATTTCTTTATGCTTTTTATTTTATTTTATTAGTTTACAAACCCTAAAAGTACATTTTATTGTACTTTCATACTATAACTAATTTAAAAGTATTAATTAGATCTTTAATTGTTTAAGTTAAGATTAATTTAGTGCTTGCCTCCCAAGATTTAGTTCTTTTGCGAGACATGGTATTTTTCCCGAAAATAGGTAGAATTTCGGGAAAAGGAAGGGAAAAAAATTCGCAATGTGTGTGGTGGAGGTTTGCAGCGGCCATGGATTTGCGACAGTAGTGAGCTTGCAACGGCGACAAGGCTGCTCCGACAATGATATTACTGCAGTTATAAGAGGGACTTGCGATAAGAGAAGAAAATTGGGGAAATTTTTTGAGATTTGAGGCTAAGGACAAAAATGAATGGAATAGGTGGCTAGTGTTTAAGCTAGTTTCTTGAATGGTTGTGAAAAACATGATGGCATGAAGGGGTTTATATAGTGATGGATTAGGGAAAATTTGTAGCAAAAATTTAGCTACAAGCAATTACTTAGGTGGCAAGGTAAGGAGGGAAAGGAAAAGTGGTGGCAAAATTAGTGTTTTAGGGACCCTATGGACAGCACCTAGTGGGTAAAATTCTCCTCTTCACTGTTTTAGGCCTCAAGTCCAAACTGCGATTATTTTGCTAAACTAAAAAATTAAACTGCACCAGAAAATTAAACTAATTAGTACTTAGGTCAAATTAACCCTCTTATTAAATATAAAGAAATTTAAATTTAAATTGTGAAATTAAAATTAAAATTAAAACTTTTAGATTACTTAAAAAATTTATTCTCGAAAAGTTATATCAACTTAATGTCCTAAGAAAGGTTGGAGGGAGTCACAAATGGTCCCGCTTAAGTTCCAATCTCCTTAGGCAAACTTCATTAAATGTATTAATTCAAGAAAACAATTTATAAGTATGCCATTTATTAAAAATAAAAACATACAAATTAAGGTTCTATTCAATTGAACGAGGTTTCAGCTTGCTCAACTTCACCATCCTAATAATGTTTGAAACGTTGACCATTAACTTCAAATGTACCTCCATTGTTATTGTACAATTCTTTCGCTCCATATGGGTAAACTTTATAGATGGTATAAGGTCCTTTCCATCAACCATTGTCTCAGAAAATTGTATGTATACCTAAAGGTAGACACCTCTACAATCTCCACTTTTCATAATGTTGGCCTAACACTTATAAATTCATATTGAACTTATTCCACTCAAACAGTGGCTTTTATCCTTTCTCTATACAAGGTAGTTAACTGCATAAGGACTATTTCATAATTATTCTAGCGGATTCTTACTTGCACCATCGGTCAGGCTATTGGTCAACACAAGGCCAACTGGTGATTCTTCAATTAACATTCATCATTTAGTGGGCATTCCCGCCTTTCTGGTTACCCAAAGGTTTAAGAAAAATACTCTTGGTAGATAACGTGTGTCAAACATTGGTTGGGTGACCTGAACCATTTCTGGAAATTTGAAAATTATCTTCCCACGAATGTTTGGTCATTTAAAATCGAGATATATAGGAAAAAGAAATTACCTTCACTGGATTTCAGGTTTCTCTTTAAATTTTCCCTTTCATTTTAATTCTTCTTTAAAACTTTCGATTTCCTTTCTTTCCTTCCTCCTCTTCCCCTCTTATAGTTTTCCCTTTTGTCTTTTACAATCTACAGAAACTTCGTGATACCCCAAATTAAGCCATTGTTAGGAGGGAAAAGAAGGAACTACAGTGATTGGAATCGAAGAGGTTAGGGTGGTAATAAGCCCTCTTCAGCATGCGTGCGTGGGTCATCTGATCACAGAGCTAGAACGCCCATTGAATTATCGTTTTACAAATGTACAACTAGTTATGAGGAGATGTTAAAACATTTATTATTTAGAGGAATTAGATTGCCCAATTTTGCCTATGATTTTGAAATCGTAATCGTAGAAGGAGATTTCCAGTTGAGTGACTCTTACAATGGGTTTATCCTTCTGCTATACTTATTGGAAGTAGGATTCTATCTCCCTTTACATCATTTTCTTCTGTAAGGTGTTGAATATCTATGGGATTGCATTCAAGCAACTTATCAGTCCTTCTTGGTGGACTACGGTAGCTTACTTCATTGATTGTAGTAAACACCGTGGGCTTTCATTCCTTGCCATATTTTAGCATTTTTAACAATTGGAGGTCATTATCTAAGGGATCTCAGCTAGATTGGTCTCCTTCCGGACTCTCGAGGGCTATGAATCTATAATTCAAAGTTCCTCTTCAATTTCCACTTAGAACGCCACAAGTTCATATGGGTGGAAAAGGAGCTTGATGGTAGCTTTGTGTTTCCTACAAGGTGGTTTATCCTTTACGAGTATGTTTGTCTTCAGTGAAAACCAATTGGCTCTAACCTTTTTAGGTCACAGTACAATCGGACAAACTCCTAACAACAAGAAACATTTTTCTGTTACTATTTAAAAGAGTAAAGCCCTAATGGCTTTAGATAAATGAGTTTAGCATTTGGAGCGGACCCCAAAAGAGTCAAGCTTACCAGTGAAGCATGCCTTATGGGGCTTCTGATAAGTTGGCCCAGTCCTTAGTGAGGAGAAGAAGGGAGCCTTCCAACCTCCAAAGTATATCTCTTTTATGCTTATCTCCCTCGACACTTGATCTTGAGGTTGTTTTTTTCTCACCAGACCCTTACTAATCCTGTTGCAGACTCCTAATTTGTCATTGCAGGATTTTTTTTTTGCCCTTTAACACACCCTCCACACATAGATGTGGAGGCACTTGTGGAAAATGCGCAAGAAGCTGTAGCGGTAGCTGGCGTTTGGACTCGGACAGTTAGTAGTAACTGTAAGAGGTAGATGCTAGAAGGAGAGTTAATATCAGGGAAAAGAGCAAAGCTAGTTTGGTCCGCCATAAACATGGTAAAGAACCCTCGACCCCATAGAGGGAATCCCTCGACTCTTCCCAAGTCATCTCCATTCTACCCACCAAGCCAAATTATAATGCAGCCCCCTCCCCACACCCATTGACGTCTCCACCTGGGGCTCCAGTCTAGGTTACTACTAGTTCCACCTCGCACACCTCCCTGATTGAAGCCATTGACTATACCCTTTTTTTGGTGAGGTACAAACCTTCTTCCCATGGAGAAGGCACATCATTAAAGATTAGTACCCCTTTTCCCCACTTATAATTCTGCAAAAACAAAATAAGGATTTGCTCCTAGAGTTAATGGAATTGCCTACCCATCTTTTTCCTCTGAAGGTAATCATAAGCCCACCCTTGCTAAGTTGGTAGGTTCTTTCTCTATAATGGTTGCGGAGTGGGAACTTATAAGTTGGGCTCCCCAACAGACTTCTAGAAAGTTTTAGGTACGTCAAGCTTATTATGAGAGGCCATCCTTTCGGGATAACAATCACTAGCTCAACTTTGCCAATCTTATGATGCCCTATTTCGACAAAATCATGAAATTATTCAATCCGTCTCCGCATGGGAAGCTAAATACCAAGCATCGACAACTTGAGAAAAAAGATTGAGAAGAAAAGGCACTCCATCTAGAGACACTAGAGAAACAACAAGTAGCTAATAAAGGGCAAATACAAAAAGAAAGCAACGAGGTTCTGGAAAATTTTGTGGCGGATAACAACAAAGATGTAACAGCCTAATTTTCAGTGGTGTCAGAACAGTGATTCGAGATCACTAAATCGGACAAATGAGTAGGAAATATTATTAATTTAGTGAGTATAAGTTAAATGTGAAGTTAGGAAAAATTTTGAAGTAGTGAATAGTGTACTAAAAATAAATAATAAAATAATTAGAATCGAAAATGAGGTATCGAGACCTCGAGAATTTTAAATCGAGCCATAAATATTTTTATAAATATTTATGGAGTGTTAATAAGTCAGTATTAAAGTTTCGTCAAGAAATTTTAAAGTTCTGATAGTTAATTGAACAAAAAGGACTAAATTGTATTAAATGCAAAATTGTGGGAAATGATTAAATAGCTTAAATGATAAAAGAAAGAGGGTTTAAAAGGAAAATAGATCCAAGGTCTCTTTGGGCTGGACGGCAATGGCATGAAATCAGAAAGAAAATAAGGAGAATTAAGGGCAAAATTGGAAAATTGCAAAATTTACTTAATAAAGCTAGGACTAAAGTGGAATTATCTAGATTTCTCTTTATATTTCTGCATTCTCATCAGCAAAAACACCATGGAAGAGTTCCCTTAAGCTGGTTTTTCATATTTTTACTGCAAGTAAGTTCAATTCTTGATTATTTCTTGAATTTTTTTGTGTTTTTGTGACTTTTACAACTAGGTCCACTTGTTAAATTCATTAGTTTTTGATTCTATGAAAGAAATTGAAAGTTGCTATGAATATGTTCTAGAAGTATATGATGATTTGGCATGGAATTAGAGCTTTAAATTGTTTATATGCTGATTTTATTGAAAGAATTGAATAGAAAGTGAATGTTTGGGACCTAATTGTAAAAGAGTTTTAAGTTAGAGTTTTATGTAGAAATTCTAAATTTCAATAGTTATGAAATAACTTATAATGTCTAGGAAAAGTATTAATTGAGAAAATTATCTTAATTGAGGGGTTAATTCAGTAAGGACTGAATTGTATGAATTGTGAACTTTGGGGCAAAATGGAAATCAACATTTTGCACTAAAACTGTTTTGGACAGCAGCAGTAGTCTAACTTTGAAAAATCACCAAAAATTGTAGAAATGGAATTAGAGGATGAATAAAATATGAAATTAAATCTTATTGAGTCTAGTTTGTTATAGAAGAAATGACGTAAGCAATGGGATTGTAAATCATGAGATATGATAAATTTTGTTAGACAAGGTCAGAATGATTTCGGGTTCCCCTGTTCTAACTTTGTAAAATCATAAAAAATTGGATAAAAATAATTAGGGCTTAAATTTATATGTTTAGAATCCTGAATGAGTCTATTTTCAAGAAAAATAAATGGGAACATCATTTGAATCATGTACAAGGAGATAACTAATTTTTAGTGAAGAAGGGTCGGAACTATCAGATAGCAGAACAGGGGAGACTTCAATGAATAAACTGTATTAATTGGCCTAGCCAAAAATTATGAAATTTTTATGGTAAGAAGATATGTGAGTTTAGTTTCAAGGAAAATTATCGGATCTTAATTTGGAGTTCTGTAATTTCAGTTATAAATAATTTAGTGACTATGACACGGGTGGATAGCTTGAATATTCACATAAGTAATTAGTGAAAATTATGGATAATGTTACTTACAAGTGTGTTATTTATACCAAGGATGTGGATGGAGAGGAGGAGGAAAAAAAATAAATGAATGACTCGTGTATAAATTGATCACATGCCCGATTATAATCGATAAGTGTTGATTAGAAATGATATAATGTTTTATTTGGAATATTTATTATGAAATTATGATTATCGTTATAATACAAAAATTGAACTTGTGAGTTTATATGGCTAAATTTTGGTGATTATTTGTTAATTTTATGAATTTCATGATGTGTTATTTCATATGTATTGATGATAAAATCGTGAATAATGTAAAAGCATGAAAATTGAATAAATGATCAAATTAAGCATTTCAGTTCAGTGACAAGATTAATTGAAGGAAAAGACCATGTTTGGACCATGGCAACAAGTGATAAGTGATAGCTTCAGCTACACTTATCTGATCAAAGACAAGTGAAAGTGATAAGTGATAGCTTCGGCTACACTTATCTGATCAAGGACAAATGACAAGTGAAAAGTGGTAGCTTCGGCTACCTGATCAGTGAAAAGTGGTAGCTTCTGCTACCTGATCAGTGAAAAGTGGTAGCTCCGGTTACCTGATCAGTGAAAAATGGTAGCTCCGGCTACCTGATCAGTGAATAGTGGTAGCTTTGGCTACAAGTGACAAGTGATTTCCGTATAAGACCATATTTGGGATATGGCATCGGTGTGATATATGCTACTGTATAAGACCATATCTGGGATATGGCATCAGTAAGATATGTGATTCGTGTACGACCATAGCTAGGCTATGGCATCGATATGTGATATGTGATTACGTGTAAGACCATAACTGGGCTATGGCATCGATATATGAATATGTGTAAGACCATTGCTGGGCTATGGCATCATTATGTGAAGATGTGTAAGACCATAGTTGAACTATGGCATCGAGAAAATGAAGTACTCAATTCCGTAAGACGTTCACTAATTTGAGAAAGTTTGGTAAGTGTTACATGGAATTATGTGATACAGGAAGTACGAGTTAATAAGATATGAGTATAGAACTTGGTTGATAAATGAATTCATTTGTGATTATATAATTGTTCATCTAGAATGTATTGTCCATATGTATTGATAATTCAAACGTATTAATGAATAAAGTTCCGACATGGAATAAATTGAATACGAGACAAATAATTATGAAATTGAACTCGAAATTCATGAAAATGACGGTTATTGATATATGGAGACATGAGACATTGGTATATGGATATGGAAAATGTTTGATAAATGTGTTTATTCATAATTATGGAATTATATACCTCATGTGTACTATTTGCATAAAGATGATATTTCAAATACTTTGGTTATTTAAGCTTAAATATGAAACAGTATGAAATCAAGATAAGTTGTTATAAAAATATATTTAGATTACAGAGATATGGCTGATATGTGACACCCCTAATTTGACCCTAGTCGGAAAGTGGTTTCGGGACCACAAAACCGAGTCACAAAAATAATTAATTGTTATATTTTATGCTTATTATTTATGAATAAGTATGTGTGAAAATTTCATGCTTTAAATTTTGTCATTTGGATGTGAAATAAATAAAAAGGGGCTTATGTGAAAAATCTTGAAAATGTCATAGGTTAATTGGAAGTGGCTAAAAATTGCATGGTTTGAAGCATGAGGGACTTGCATGTCAAACATTCCTTTTTCTTGGTAGTGGACGGAAATGATGGGCATGAATGACACATTTTGGCATTTTGTGCTTTGTATGTTAGTAAATAATGTTAATAATATATTTGTTTATATTAAAGAAAGTGGTTTCATAAAATAGAAATAATAAAAGTTAATGAAATAAATGAATAAAACATGTTTGAGGTGAAAATAACAAGGCCATTTCTTCTTCTTCTTGCCGTGAGTTAAGAAACAAAATAGAAACCTTTGAGCTTAGGGCATTCGGCAAAAGAAGACTTCAAATAAGGTAAGGTTCATGTTATTTTCTTTGAAAAGTTGTGAATTTTGGTTGGTTTTGAAGCTTGCAACAAGACCCATGTGAAAATTTTTGTGTTCATGAAGCATGTAGCAATCGGTCATGAGCTTAATGGGGTATATTTTGTATGTTTGATGATTTTGGGAGGATAATTGATTCTAGTTGAGTATGAATAAACTAAATGTGCTTGATGGCTCAAATGAGTTATGAAAGTTTTTATAAATGTATGAAAGTCTTCATGCTATGAAAAATTCGGTTGAAATATGGAGAATGAGAGCTGTCATTTAGGTTAAGACCAAAGGAATGATCAATAGGCATTAAAGGGTTAAATGTGTGAATTTAAGGTATAAGAACCTATAGGTATTTACATGGGTAATGTTAAAAATTAATGTGGTATATTCGGCTAAATGGGTGATAATGGTTTATAATGTTGAATTGAATTATGATTATGTACATTAGAATTAGATATAACAAAAAAAAACTATGTGAATTTGGATGCAATATTACATTCGGCCTAGAGGCATTAGATGAACATTTGTGGAAATCTCAAAGTCTTGAATAATGGTGATTGTAAGATGATGTAAAAATCATTGAATTATATGCATAAGTAGTTAGCAAAGTGATTAAGCTACCGAATTTAATTATTAAATGAGTTCTAAGCTTGCTGAATTTTGAGATGTGATTGGGAGTAAATTTGACATGAGCATATTTTGTTAATGATATATTGATAAATGTGGAGTTATGATACCATGATATGAACTTAATTATCAAATTGCCGAATGCGTTTATAATTAAGTAAGGTTAATAATAGGGCAATGAGTGGCTAGTAGAATCCAGTAGTCTTCTTGTTATATTCGGCCATGAGTTTGTATAATTGGTTTGTAATAGATTAAATTTGTTTATTCAAGCTCAAGAGCTTAGGGAGTCTAATTCGGAAAAGAGAAAAAAGCTACCTAACCGAATAGTCGATCTGTAATCGTTCGGCAATTTCCGAGGTAAGTTCTTAAGTATTTGAGTTTGATTCCTTTGTAAGTTTTAAGTGATTAAACATTGAGTAAATTCAATTATAATAGGACATGATGAGTTGATTTAACAAGATATAATGTAGCCATGATATGTTCTAAGCTCAAATGGTAAGTTCTTAAGTGTTTGAGCTTGGGAATTTAAGGGTAATTTGAAATAGTCTGCTTAGGACAGCAGCAGTAACGTGACTTTAGAAAATCACCATAAATTTATGGATTTGAATTAGAGGCTGAATGAGACATGAAATTAAATCTTAATGAGTCTAGTTTCTTATAAAAGAAACCGTGTAAGCAAAGGAATTTCCGATAATGAGATACTTAAAGTTGTGTGAGACAGCGCAGAATGACACTGTAATCCTCTGTTTTGTTTTTAGAAAATCATTATAAATTGTACAAAAATGGTTATAAGATAAAATTTATATGCTTAGACTCCTTAATGAGTCTAGTTTCAAATGAAATCAAATACAACACATTTTGAATTCTGTAAAATGAGAAATTTTATTCTTAGTGAAGAGTGGTCAGATTAGTCAAACAGTGAAATAGGGGAAACTTTAAGAAAAATCTGGTATTGATTGGCCAAACCTAAAATTCTGAAAATTTTATGGATGGAAGATATACGAGTCTATATTCAGGAAAAATTAACGGAAAGTGATTTGGAGTTTTGTAGCTCCAGTTATAAATAATTTAGTGACTATTGCTCAGGAAAAACAGCTTGTGCTGAATTTGAGATTGTGTTGTAAACCTTGATAAACTTGTTTTAGTTGCTCATAAGCTATTGATTAAACCCATAAGTGAATTCTAAATTGTGATATTGGGAAATGATAGATGTAGATTCAACCAAGACAGTGTGTATACGTGAAAGTATATGTGGTATGTGAAGTATATTTGGATAATTGTGATGTGAATACATGAAAATCTATATTTTGATTTAGGATTCTATGTGATGGATGTGAACATGCATATATGTGATAAGGCCTAATGGCCGATGTGATGAATGTGAAAGTGTATATATGTGATAAGGCCTAATGGCCGATGTGATGAATGTGAAAGTGTATATATGTGATAAGGCCTAATGGCCGATGTGATGAATGTGAAAGTGTATATATATGTGATAAGGCCCAATGGCCGATGTGATGAATGTGAAAGTGTATATATATGTGATAAGGCCCAATGGCCGATGTGATGAATGTGAAAGTGTATATATGTGATAAGGCCTAATGGCCGATGTGATGAATGTGAAAGTGTATATATATGTGATAAGGCCTAATGGCCGATGTGATGAATGTGAAAGTGTATATATGTGATAAGGCCTAATGGCCGATGTGATGAATGTGAAAGTGTATATATGTGATAAGGCCTAATGGCCGATGAATGTGAAAGTGTATATATGTGACAGGGCCGAGTGGCCAACGTGATGGATGTGAAAGTGTATAAATGTGATAAGTCCCGAAGGGCATTTGTGTCAGTACTATATCCGGGTTAAAACCCCGCAGGCTTTATGCGAGAATATTATCACTGATTAATGTCCGTAAGCTTCGTGCTCGTACTATATCCGAGCTCTAAAGACCCGATGACTACGTGTGGGGATTTTGTCCGGGTAAGACCCGATAACTTCGTGTGGAGATTATGTCCGGGTAAGACTTCGTAATAAGAATTGCTTATAAATATACTCAATGCGAAAGGTTAAACAGGTATGTACTCCAAGTTTATATGTGAGCTTGATTTGCACTAAATCATAAGGTAGTTATGTGATGCATACGAGAGCAATCTATGAGACTATTCCTATGATTATGTGACATCGGATCAGTGTGAGAGGTTATGTGAAATCATACGATATATCTATGTCACATGAGCTCACTTTTATGTGAAAGTTTATCTGCCTATTGTATATGATGAGATGTGCATATTCGGTAAAGGGATGGTATGCCGAAGGAAAAGTGAAATAAAAATACGAACAACTATGTTATAATTTGATTGTTATCTGTTGACACTGCTTAAAACTTACTAAGCATTGTAATGCTTACTCCGTTTACTCTGTTTCCTCTGTTTTATAGATCTCATTGCGAAGCTACAGGCTCGGGGATCGTCAGCAACTAGTCACACTATCACTATCCACTGCTTGTTACTGTCATGTTTAGAACTATTTTATGGCATGTATAGAATAGACTAGTGGCGGAAGAATATTTTTGGTTAATGTATATAAGCCATGCGAAAATGGCATCTTTTGAATGTTTACTTAGTGAAGTTTAAATTTTATCTCTGGCTGTGCTTAGTACTTATTTAAATGAATGATCTTTATTTCAAGAAAAAGTTTAAAATTTTACTGTTCTGACATGAGTTACAAGTCCGGTAATGCCCCTTACCTATTCTGGCGACGGTTACGGGATAGGGGTGTTACATGATATATGTTGTATGATTACATAACGTGAAATTGTATATATATATATGAGAAATTTAATGAGAAATGAGCCCATACACGTTTCTTGTTATTTATATGAAGTGTACGACTAACAAGGGTGATGAAGTTATAAATAGAGAGTTACACGGGTTGAAAACACGGGCGTGTGACTCTCCAAAGTGTGAAAATTTTCTAAGTGTTGCAAAAGTTTCATATGTTTACGGTTTGGTCCCAAACCACCCTGAATGTATGTTTTGGGCCCCATAAGCCCATATAAGGGACGTTAAACATATGTATGAAAGTTTTTAATTTAGAAGAAATTTTATGGATGATTTTTACATGATTGATCATATTAAGTTCGGTAATGCCTCGTACCCTATTCTAGGCTCGAAATACGGGTAGGGGTGTTACAAAAGATATTGAGGAACATTTGGTAGTTTTAAGGTCTAGTTTGATACAGCCCTTGCAAGTAGCTATTGGTCCCTTCGATCTATGCTACATGAACTTTAAATGTTTATGGCTTCTCGCTAGGATTAACCTTGGCTTCGATGTCCTAAATTTCAAGAAGGCTATATAAAGGAAATTCCAAAAGAAATGGAAGGACTCTGGAGAAATCTTCCATAACCATTATCTAAACACGTCCAACTAGGATTCCTCAAATGGTATTACCTTCGATGATGGAACCCTTGATGTTGCCGCTACCTCCTCCGCCTAAGGGGAAGCTAATGTTGAGAGAGAGGAAAACATAGAGGAAACAAGTGATCCACCGGTTAAGGATAAGTTTAATCCTTTATTGTACTTATACAGATCTTTTGAAGTAATCGAAACTCCCATTTTTTCTTTTCTTACCCTTCTATTTCTATTGAGCTTAGCTTTCCTTTTGTGACGCTTATCACCAATCTTACAATGATCCGTCAACTTGTACTTATTCCCGTCACATTTACTATATTACAACAACTTGAAAGACTAAGCCAGATCTAATTTATCATGTATATAGGGGCTATTTCATAACTTCTCATGTCTAGAGGATCAGCTAAACCGAAGCTCAGATACCATTCAATTTGTAACACCCTTTACCCATCCTGATTGTCAAATCTGGGTATTGGGTCCCATAACAATTCTAATACCTTAATACAATTCTATTCTATTTTGAATGCATGCTTAGACAACTTAATCCTCCAATTTACTCTCTAAAATCTACAAACTCATCATGCTAGTTTCAATTTCATATAACTTGACACTATTAATTAATCTGGCGATTATTTACAAGTTTACATTATGCCTTAATACAAACTAAAATAATTCCAACCCTGAGCGATACCCTTTACTGTTTCCCTTTTATATACATGAATAGTTATCCCGCACCACTTATATAACACCCCTTACCCAAGTCCGAGGCCGGAATAGAGCACGAGGCATTACTTAACTTAAATGCATGTATAAATCATTTCCGAGTTATAAAAACTAAATCAAATTTAAAACTTTCCACTCTTAATCTAAAAATTCTTAATATGGGCCTACAAGGCCCGTATCACACTTAGGAAACAATTCGGGATTAATCTGAACACCGTTGAAAACTTTAAAATATGTCACTTGAAACAGGGGCACACGCCCGTGCGAAAAGGTGACACGCCCGTGTGGCCATTTTGACATGGCCGTGCTGAAGGCCCGTGTGGTTCACACAGCCTAAGCACAAGGGGATATGCCCGTGTCCCAAACCCGTGTAAATTTAATTTCAAATTTGAACCTACAGGGGTTTTCACACGGCTAGGCACACACCCGTGTCCCTCACACAGCCATGACACTCCCGTGTCACAGCCCGTGTATAAAAACCTTGACATTCTGTTTCTAACGTCAGTAACCTATTAGGTGTACACGGCCAAGGCACACGCCCGTGGTCAGAGGTCGTGTCCTCCACACGGCTGAGACACATGGCTGTGTCTCTGTTCATGTGTTTACTACCATGCATACTGACTTGCAAATTAGAGGTTCAGGGGGCACATGCCGAACAACACGCCCATGGGGCTGACCGTGTGTCACACACGGCTTAGGCACACACCCGTGTGTCTAGCCGTATGGAGAAAAATAGGTTATTTACCAAGCCTTTTTGCCACCTTTACTTGAACCAAGCTATACTACACCAAGACAAACCAATTTCTTACATAACCACATGGCTAAATTAGCCCCAACCGAACACTTCACACATTAGGGCCATTCTACTTATTCACAAAGAAACTCAACAACATGCAAAATCATTCAATTTACTCATTCCCAAAAGAAGATCATCATATGCATTTATCAATAACCAATATTAGCCACCATCCATGGCATTATACAAAATGACTCGATAGTTATGACAAGTCACTCGTTTGGGCCAAAACAATGTGACCATTACAAAAAGACTAATTCCTATACATGCCATAATCAAACTGATAAAACTAGCTATACCAAATGCTTCAGGGATAGTGTGATTGGATTCTCCGATGTAAGGCTATAATCCACGAGCTATTTTGGCGGCACTGAAAGAAAATGGAAAGGAAAAGAGGTAAGTATAAAGCTTAGTAAGTCGCATGTAAATCATGAAATAACTACAAGTTACCATAATGAATCATTATCCCAATATAACTCAATTTGCACATGGAAGTAACGATTCATAAATATTAATTGTTCATATTCATCTCTCACCAAGCATACAACATTGATTGAATTCACATTCATACTTCATGAAAAATACACAGATGGCCATAAGCATAACTTACTCACTTTCCTTCCTTACTAAACATACAACGTAAATGAAGCTCGTATTTCGAAATTCTAATTTAGGTACCTATACCACTCACCACATGGTAATAAGTTTTCTCATTTCGATATATATATATCATAAATCTCCCGTTGAACCATTTGGAATACCACAGTATATTCAAGAGCCGAAAACATGGGATAAGATGCCAATGCCATGTCCCAAACATGGTCTTACACTGGCTAGCACATCAAAGTCAATGCCATGTCCCAGACAGGTCTTACACTGACGTTCATATATCGAAGCCGATGTTGTGTCCCAGATAGGTCTTACACTGGCTCTCATTTATCGGTGTCGATGCCATGTCCCAAACAGGTCTTACACTAATACATAACAAGCTGATGCCATGTCCCAGACTGGTCTTACACTAGCTTGTATATCTAGAAGCTGATGCACATCCCAGAAATGTATTACACTAGCTCTCCTCTCAATACCAATACATGTTACAGACATATCTTACACTGTCTTGTATATCTCGAGGCCGATGCATGTCCCAGACATGTCTTACACTAGCACACATATCACCCAATGTCATGGCATGAATATCCAATTCTATTTCTCATGTTCAACCGGGATTCTTTATTATATTAATTTCTCAACATGCATACTCATATTCACAATATAGTTGCATTATTAATATACAACTTACCATGGTTTACAAAATGTGAGCAACTAATCAACCTAATCCACAAGCTTGGCCTTTCCTCGGTCCAAGTCCGGTTTTCGTATTTCTTGATCTAAAATGGCAACATTTAGTCATTTAAGTATCAATTAAATCTAAATGCTCAATAATTTATAATTTGGTAGACTTTCATAAAATGACCATTTTACCCTTAGGCCTGGAATCGAATTTCCTTATTAGCCAAGTCTAACCGACCATTTATTACTCTTATGACAACTCCAAATTTCCACTATTTCACACAATTACAACCCGTTTTTATAACTTTTACAAAATGGTCTTTTTAGGTGTTTTCCATGAAAATCAGTTTACAAATGTTGTTCATCTCACAACCATAGCTCATATTCTTCCATAAAATTTCAGTTAACAACACATATGCTTTCATGGAAAAACCCTAAACTCTCAACCATTTTGCAAAATTGTCTCCTCAATAGCTAGATTAAGCTTTAGGGGTTCGAAAAACACAAAAATTATCAAGAAAGACCACCAAGAAGACTTACTTACAAGAGTTTAAGGTTGCTGAAAATTTTAAGCTTCTGTGGCTATTTTCTTGAAGAGAAATCGGTGGAGAAAAAAGGAGAGAGATGAGAAAAATGACAACTTTTCCTATTTGTTTTATTTTATTCAATTTTTTCACCTAACTTCACCAAATGTTGACTTTTCTATTTCTTTGTCTCCCATGGCCAGCCACCTCTCTCAAAAGGGTCTATTTTTCCTTTAAAGACCTCCACAATATGATTTATAGTCAATTTACACCTTTAGCTAATAAAACAGGAGTTTTGCACTTTATGCGATTTAGTCTTTTTTCACAATTAAGCATGAAATTGTTAAAATTAACTCACCAAATTTTTCATGCACTCATATAATCATATCATGACACAAAAATAATAATAAAATAATTTACCAGCCTTGGATTTGTGGTCCCAAAACTATTGTTCTGACTAATCCCAAAATCGAGCTGTTACAATTCTCCCTCCTTAGGGATTTTCGTCCCCGAAAATCTTACTAGTGAATAGGTTAGGGTATTGATCTCTCATGGTCTCCTCGGGTTCCCATGTAACTTCCTCGACTCCATGTCTATGCCACAAATCTTTCACGAGTGCTACATTTTATTCCTTAATTATTTAACCTCCCGAGCCAAAATCTTAATCGGCTCTTTGCCATAAGTCATATCCGGCTGAATCTCAACCTCAGTTGGCATAATCACTTGCGAAGGGTCTGATCTATATCGACGTAACATGGACACATGAAACATGCCGTGAATATTTTCCAATTCTGATGGTAAATCTAATCGATAGGCAACAGGCTCTACTCTCTCGGTAATCTCATAAGGTCTTAGGAAATGAGGACTTAGCTTGCCTTTTCTACCAAATCTGAGGACTTTCCTCCACGGGGATACTTTCAAAAATACCCTATCACCGACTTGAAACTCAATTTCCTTTTGTTTCAAATTCGCGTAGGATTTGTGTCTATCTGAAGCAGCGTTCAAACAATCGTGAATCACCTTAATTTTCTCTTCGGTTTCTTTGACCACATCAACCTCGTGAATCTGATTTTCTTTAAGTTCGTCCCAATATAAGGGCGTTCGACACTTGCGTCCATACAAAGCCTCATAGGGCGCCATTTTTAGACTTGACTGATAACTATTGTTGTAGGCAAACTCTACCAGCGGTAAATACCTTTCCCAGCTACTTTGAAACTCGAGAACACAACATCGCAACATGTCTTCTAAGATCTAAATAACTCTTTCTGACTGGCCGTCGGTTTGAGAGTGAAAAGCCGTGGTAAAATTCAGTTTTGTTTCCAACGCCTCTTGTAACTTCTTCCAAAACCGTGAGGTAAATCTCAGATCTCTATTCGAAATAATCGACAAGGGTACTCCATGAAGTCTCATAATCTCGAAAACATACACTTCAATCAATTTCTCAAGGGAATAGTCGGTATGCACTGGTATAAAGTGTGCCGACTTGGTAAGCCTATCAACAACAACCCAAATGAAATCTTTTTCCTTGGTGTCAAAGGCAACCCTGACACAAAATCCATGGTTACACGGTCTCATTTCCACTCAAGAAAAATCACAAGTTGAAGTAAACCCGAAGGCACTTGCTGTTTGGCCTTCATCTGCTGACAAATTAGACACTTAGAAACAAACTCTGAAATGTCTCTTTTCATTCTCGACCACCAGTACATTTTCTTCAAGTTGATATACATTTTCACACTACCCGGATGGATAGACAAGCAACCACTATGTAACTCTTGTAAAATCTTCTGAATAAGTTTATTTTCCTTGGGTACACAAACCCTATCTTTGAACATTATACACCCATCAGTACTAATCCGAAAGTCTGATTCGCTATTTGTCTTGTTCTGAGTCATCTTGGCTTGCAATTCCTTATCACCCTTCTGAGATTTATGGATCTCTTGAAGGAACATCGATCTAGCTCTCAGTTCTGCTAGAACCGAACCATCTTTGGCC
Source organism: Gossypium hirsutum (assembly GCF_007990345.1). Classification (NCBI taxonomy): domain Eukaryota; kingdom Viridiplantae; phylum Streptophyta; class Magnoliopsida; order Malvales; family Malvaceae; genus Gossypium; species Gossypium hirsutum. The sequence goes on along the minus strand of NC_053435.1, from coordinate 21,570,804 downwards.
ACAGACAACTGAGTGTTCATGGCCTCAAGGTGAATAATGACTTTCTACTCAGAGCGTCGGCGACTACGTTTGCTTTTCCTGGGTGGTAGTCGATTATCAACTCATAGTTTTTTATCAACTCCAACCATCTATGTTGTCATATGTTCAAATCCTTCTGAGTCATCAGGTACTTAAGGCTTTTATAGTCGGTGAACATTCGGCATTTCTCGCCATACAAATGATGTCTCCAAATTTTCAACGTAAATACGATGGCAGCCAACTCTAAATCGTGCGTCGGTTAGTTTTTCTCATATGGCTTCAGCTATCTAGAAACGTAAGCTATGACCTTACCTTCTTGCATGAATACGCACCCCAATTCATTCAAGGAGGCATCGCTATATACCACAAATTCCTTTCCCGATTTCGGTTGCACTAAAACTGGGGCTTTTGTCAATAAAGCCTTTAATATCTCAAAGCTATGTTGGCACTTATCATTCCACTCAAACTTGACCTCTTTTTGTAGTAGTCTAGTCATTAGAGCAGCTATCATCGAAAACCCTTTAATAAACTGTCTGTAGTACCCAACTAAGCCCAGAAAGCATCTAATCTCTGACACACTCATTGGTGGTTTCCACTCTACAATAGCCGAGATCTTAGTTGGGTCAATTCTAATTCCATCACCTGACACGATGTGTCCTAAGAATCTGACCTCTCGGAGTCAAAACTCACTTTTACTAAACTTGGCATATAGCTGCTTATTCCTCAAGTTCTGTAAAATAGTTCTCAAATGCTCCAAGTGTTCACTCGTATCTTGAGAATAAATTAATATATCATCGTAAAGAACACCACGAATTTATCCAAATACGGCCGAAAAATAAGGTTCATCAAGTCCATAAACACCGCAGGGGCATTCGTTAAACCAAAGGGCATAATAAGGAACTCGTAGGGCTCATACCTCGTCCTAAACATTGTTTTCAGTACATCTTGCTCCTTTACTCTGAGCTGGTAATAACCGGACCTTAAGTCTTTCTTTGAAAACATGGTGGCTCCTTCCAATTAATCAAACAAACCATCTATCCTTGGCAAGGGATACTTGTTCTTTATGATCACCTTGTTAAGCTGTCTATAGTCTATACATAGCCTCATCGACCCGTCTTTCTTTTTCACAAAAAGTACGGGAGCACCCCACAGAGAATAGTTCGGACTCGCAAAACCTTTATTCATTAACTCTTGTCTCTAAACTTTCAACTCCTTTAACTCTATCGGAGCCATCCTATATGGAGTAATCCAGATGGGTGCGGTACCAGGGACTAACCCAATTCCAAATTCAAGTTCCCTTATTGGAGGTAATTTGAGTAATTCCTCCAGAAACACATCTGTGAACTCACATACCACTGGTACTGACCTGATCTCCAATTCAGATGCTTGAGTATTCAATACAAAAGCGAGGTAAGCTTTATACTCTTTTCTCAAATATCTCACTACCGACATGGACGACATCACTACAGGCGAATTGTCTAATTCACCCGTTTTAACCCAAAGAACATCGCCGCTCTCACATTTCAACTTGACAACTTTTCGTCCACAGTCCACTACAGCACTATAAGAAGTTAACCAATCCATCCCAAGGATTACATCGAATTCATTAAACAGCAATAACATTAAGTTAGCCATAAACAATGACCTCTAATTGTCAAAGGACAATTTCTACACACTTGGTCAACTAACACATGTTTGCCTAAAGGGTTGGACACTTTTACCATAAACTCAGTGGACTCGACTAGCATGTTCGTACGGGGTATCAATTCCATACAAATATAAGAATAGGTAGACCCCGGGTCAATCAAAGCAACGACAGATATATCATGGATAGAAAAGGTACCCGTAATCACATCAGGAGACTTTGCCTTTTCACGGGCACATATAGCATAAGCCCTTGCGGGCGTTCTGCCTTCGGACCTCACAATGGAATCTTTAGGTGTACCTCGACTGCCAGTCCCACTTCCTGGGTTCTTCTGTGGTCTACCCCTCGAAGGAGCGTTACCTGATCTCGCAGCTTAATCTCTATTTTTCTTCTCCATCTCAGGACAACTACGGATAAAATGGTCAAGTGACCCACATTTGAAACAGCCCCTTTCATTTCCCCGGCATTCACCAACATGACATCTACCGTATTGAGGACACTCTGGTCGATCCGGGCGAGCACTACCAACATTCCGATTGAAGTGGTTTGGGCTTTTGTCACCGCATACTGCTTTTTCTTACTCTTGCTTGAGAACCCCACTGGTGCAATTGATCGAGTAGGAAACTCCCTCGATCTGTTGGATGAGTTCTGATGTGACTTTCCCATCTGCCTCTTCCTTGAGTCACGGGACTCAATGTCTACTCTACTCTTTTCCTTGGCCAATTCCTCGGCCTTGCAAGCTCTCTCAACAAGTACAACGAATTCTCTTAACTTTATGATGCCAGCCAATAGTCGTATGTCTTCGTTTAATCCATCTTTGAACCTCTTACACATCGTGGCTTCGGTGGATATGCATTCTCGCGCATATTTGCTGAGCCTCACAAATTTGCTCTCATACTCCGTCACTGTCATATGGCCTTGCTTCAGTTCGGGAAATTCCCTCCTCTATTGATCGATAAACCGTTGGCTAATGTACTTCTTCCGAAATTCTTCCTAGAAGAATTCCCAAGTTACCCTCTCTCTCGAAACAATGGACACGAGAGTATTCCACCACTGATAGGCCGAATCTCGCAAGAGTGACATGACACACTTCATGCACTCCTCGGGTGTCTATGATAGCTCATCAAATACCCTAATGGTATTTTCCAACCAAAACTCAGCTCTCTCCGGATCATCATCAATGTTCGCCCAAAATTCTTCGGCCCCATGCTTACGGATTCTGTCTACTGGAGGTTTCTCCCTTCTAATCATATCTGCTCCATGGGGAGCCATAGGGGCAGACTGAGGAATCGGAGAAGTTAGGGGAGGTGGAGTGTTCGGATTCGCACGAACGAACTCTGAGTACCATACATCCATCATGTAGAAGAAAGCTTCTCTAGCCTCTCCGCCTTGACTCATTGTCACGGGTCTACTATCTACCAGCGCGGTCCTTTCAGCGGGAGCCAACGCATTACTTTTCACATCATTCGTCGTAGCCACGTCAGGATCCATTTACTATATATATAAAAACACAATTTATCTCATCAAGAGTCCTCACATTATCAATATACAACTATAGCATGTATAGCTAGACTCATACTCACGCTAGGTTAGTCCTAGAATCGATTAAACTATAGCTCTGATACCACAAATGTAACACCCCTTACCCAATTCCAAGGTTGGGACTGGGCACGAGGCATTACCTGACTTAAATGCATGCATACAATCATTTTCGAGTTATAAAAACTAGATCAAATTTAAAACTTTCCACTCTTAATCTAGAAATTTTTAATATGGGCCTATAAGACCCATATCACATTTAGGAAATGATTCGAGATTAATCTGAACACCATTGAAAACTTTGAAATATGTCACTTGAAACAGGGGCACACGCCCGTGTAGTTATTTTGACATGGCCGTGCTGAAGGACCGTGTGGTTCACATAGCCTAGGCACAAGGGGACATGCTCATGTCCCAAACTCGTATGGATTTAATTTCAAATTCGAACCTACACATATGCTTCCATATTTTTCCATAACTCGTAACTCATATTCTTTACAAATGTTGTTTATCTCAAACCATAACTCATATTCTTCTATAAAATTTTAGTTAACAACACATATGCTTTCATGGAAAAACCCTAGACTCTCAACCATTTTGCAAAATTGTCCCCACCATAGCTAGATTAAGCTGTAGGGGTTCCAAAAACATAAAAATTATCAAGAAAGACCAACAAGAAGACTTACTTGCAAGAGTTTAAGGATGCTGAAAATTTTAAGCTTCTGTGGCTGTTTTCTAGAAGAGAAATTGGTGGAGAAAGAAGGAAAGAGATGAGAAAAATGACAACTTTTCCTATTTGTTTTATTTTATTCAATTTTATAACCTAACTTCACCAAATGTTGACTTTTCTATTTCTTTGTCTCCCATGGCTGGCCACCTCTCTCAAAAGGGTATATTTCTCCTTTAAAGGCCTCTACAATATGATTCATAGTCAATTTACACCTTTAGCTAATAAAACAAGACTTTTGCACTTTATGCGATTTAGTCCTTTTTCACAATTAAGCATGATATCGCTAAAATTAACTCATCAAATTTTTCATGCACTCATATAATCATACCATGACACCAAAATAATAATAAATTAATTTCTCAACCTCAGATTTGTGGTCCCAAAACCACTATTCTGACTAAACCTGAAATCGGGCTGTTACAACTTAACTCTAGAAGAGTCTAGCTTGGTCCCTCTTGATGTCCAAGTCTTTATCTAACATGCATTCAAGTAGTAGTTTTATAAGTTCAGGAGAACTTAGTGGTATCTCCACATAAATAACCTATCATCAAATACAGGAGTTAAATTGGGTCAATTTTGCACTTAAGGAGCTTATTTTGTATGCGATTTAGGATTTTATATTACATTTTTAGTTTTTAGGTATTAGGATTAAATATTAATAAAATAAGTATTTTTTTAACATATTTTATAAGTGTTGTGACCCAATAAGCCAACACGAACCTAGATAGTACTAATATGTTTAATTGCGTATGTAGGATGAAGAATTAAATGGGCATTCAACATGAAAGTAATGGATGAGTGATGCACAAGCTTCTCGAGCCGTTAAAGCACAAAAAAATGACTAAGGCATATTTTTCATGTTGTGTCACGCCATAGACATAGTGTGTGATGAAACAAGTCGATGTGGTGGCTAAGAATATTGAGGCTATTTTCATCCACGTAATCACTTTATATGAAGACCTAGGATCTGTCGAAGACCTAATTTGGGCTACCAACACTTATATAAATAAGACATTAGGGGTTTGATGTACCGAAGTCATCCTAGACGCCTTCAAAAACCCAAGTAGCTTAAGAGTAAGATTAGATTAATTTTCTTTCGGCTTTTCATAATGCTTTTGTTTTTCCTATAGGAATCAGTTTTGATCCAAGAGTTTATTTATATCAATAAATATATGAATGAAGTCTTTAGCAACAAAAAGAATCAACATTAAATGGGATAGGATAATATATTAATCAATTCAATTTACTTTATAATGCTTAACAATGTTCAGAAATAGTTCTACGACAACTCGACCTTTCATGAGTTTGGAAACTGAATTAAGTCCTTTCAGAGTCTTTTACTTAGTTAAATATACATTTTACTGATCAATTAACTAAGGGTTTCTTAGCATTTATGGAAGGTCATAGAGACATTTACGTTTGCAACAGTTTAATTACATAAACCTAAAAACTATGCAAGCCAATAGAGCTAACTAAAGATATTACGAATCTTAATTTGTCAAGTTTAATCTATTGGTTGTCATCTAGTTAGGATCTCTTAGCTAATCTGAGTGCATCCAATCACGTATGAATGAAATGCATCATGATATTAATTGAAAACATGATTGTCTAAGGCCTAAACATGTTAAACATGAATAAAATAGATCTTATTAAATTAACATAATTACCCTAGCAAATAGGATTTAAAATATCATTGTTGATGTAAAAAAAATAAACTCAAAGCAAACATAAGTGAAGTAAATAACAAGAGGAAATAGTAAACTCTATTCAGTTCAACAGCCTTTCGGATCTATTTTGACTAATGTGCTCCTCTGTTCTGCTTGATATTTCTTTTATTAACTGTTTAAGGGGTAGCAGACTAAGGAGTTCTTTTGACAAAGCTTTTGAAGCTAAATAATGGAGGAGGGATGAATGATTATGCAAGGGAAAAAGGGAAAAAGAATTGAGAAGAAAACTAGTGAGAGTATGAGAGGAATTTTGAGAGATGAGGGATGATCTTAGAAGTGAGGGATGACAATATATTTATAGGTGAGGGTAAGGGTTCGAGTTTTCTAAAAATAGGTTTAAATTTCCTTCATTCCCTTTCTCATGTGGCCAACCATGTTTCAAAGAATAAGGGATGACCAAGTCTTCTCAATTTGAATTTCAAATTCAAGCTAAAAATAGCTATAAAGTGGACGGTTTCAATAGAGAAGTTGTTGGGTTGAATTCTGATTATTTTCCAAATGTAAGGACCTTCAATTAATTATCCCAACAAACATATTTTTGGCAGCCACCTTTAAATGTCATGTAACACCCCGAACCCGAGACCGACACCGGAGTCGGACACGAGATGTTAACAAACTTTGAAAAAATTTTCCAGACACTGCCCAGTCTGAGTACTAGTCGCTTCAAAAATCATATCTTGAGTTTCACAACTCAAAAATCAGTTTTGTGATTTTTTCCTGAAACTAGACTCATGTCCCCACCTATGGATTTTTTTCTAGAATTTTTGGTCGGGCCAATTAGTACAGTTTATTAGTCAAAGTCTCCCATGTTACAGGGGTCGACTACACTGACCTTTTCCCATTACGACTGGGATATCTCTCTGCACAGAGCTTCAATACTGATGCCGTTTGTTTCTATGGAAGCTAGACTCAGAGAGGAATCCATACATATATGGTATGACCCATAATTATCTCTGGTCAATTTATAGTGAATTTCCAAAGGCGGAACAGTGAATCCAGAAACTGTTCTGGCCCTGTTCCACAAGAACCCGAATATCTCTTTCTATACTGTTCCTATAATTGTTTCGTTACTTCCATATGAAAGTAGATTCATCAAGGTTCGATTACATAATTTATTCACTATTTAATTCCACTCCTACGAATTCTTGTGATTTTTCCAATCCACACCACTGCTGCTATCAGCTTCTGTTTTCAAAGTGAACCTTACCTAATTTGGGGTTTCATGGACCAACTAGGGCCTTGTCATACATAAGCCCACATATGATCATACTTAGCCATTCTAGTGGCTGATCATTTGCTCAACACTTCCATTCCAACATAGTTACATCATGAAACCATCTATACATTCATAAATACGAATGGTCTAATGCCATACTCCACTTCTACAAGCCATTTTCGCATGGCTGTACACTTATACATTTCATAAAGTACTCGAAAGACAACAATGGGTAGTCCTATACATGCCATAACAAAATTCAACCAAAATAGTACCCAAAAGAGCCTTTGATAGTGTGGGCGACTTCGACTTCAAGATCCCGAGTCCGATAGCTGGAGAACCAAAAATCTATAAAACAGAGGAGCAATGTAACGAGTAAGCAATTTATGCTTAGTAAGTTTGAGCAAGGAATTCCAGCATGCACAAAGAATAGCACACATTTAGCTATACGGAATATTTCATAATAAGCAATTTACCGATATCAAACTTGCTTCACAACATTAACAACCCTTATGTACATACACAATAAACTAACTCGGCCGAAGGCCGGTAGCTCGTTTATCAACTGAGCGAACATTTATTTGTAAGGGCTCGATTAAATTTAACACATACGTAACATATCCCCATATTGGGATGTTTTCGAGTATTCGCTGGAATTTTACAGCAAGCTCATTCATTACCAAAACACGTACCTTCGGGATTTAACCGGATATAGCTCCTCGTTCAAATGCCTTCGGACATAGCCCGGATTTAACAACTCGCACGAATGCCTTCGGGACTTAACCCGGATTTAACAACTCGCACGAATGCCTTCGGGACTTAACCCGGATTTAATAACTCGCACGAATGCCTTCGGGACTTAACCCGGATTTAGTATCTCGCACAAAGGCCTTCGGATCTTAATCCGGATATATTCACTTAGCACAAAGCCTTCGGGACTTAGCCCGGACAGCATTCAATTAATCATGCACATCTAACAATAATTCATGGCACATTCATATTTCATTTTCGTTTACGAAACTCAAACACAAGGCACATAGTGTCCTTGCACATTCGGCTCAATAGCCACACATAGAGCATGATTTAATCACATCGAAATTTAAGCTCTCTTACTCAAGAACTTACCTCGGGTGTTGTCGAACGACTTCAACGGCTATTCAATTACTTTTTCCTTCCCTTTATCGGATCTAGTTCCCCTTTGCTCTTGAGCTTAAGTTCAACAAAATTTAAAATAGTCATTAATCGACTATTCAAGTATTACTTTCAGAATAATATTATATATATTGATCCGACTTTCACACACATAGATTATAGTAAGCTTTATATTAATCAATAAATAATTCATCGGCAAACTTTCATTAATGTTTACAACAAAATCACATATTCACTACGAGCTGTTTTCCTGAGCAGTAGTTACTAAATTACTTATAACTGGAGCTACTAAACTCCAAATCACTTGCCGTTAATTTTCCCTGAATATAGACTCATATATCTTCCATCCATAAAATTTTCAGAATTTTAGGCTTGGCCAATCAATACCAGATTTTTCTTAAAGTTTCCCCTATTTCACTGTTTGACTATTCTGACCACTCTTCACTACGAATCCAATTTCTCACTTTACAGAATTCCAAATGTGTTGTATTTAATCTCATTTGAAACTAGACTCATTAAGGAGTCTAAGCATATAAAATTTATCTTATAATCATTTTTGTACAATTTATAATGATTTTCTAAAAACAGAACAGGGAATCCAGCAGTCATTTTGACTCAGCCCCACAATACTTCAAATATCTCTAGATCGGCAACTCTTTTGTTTCTATAGTTTCTTTTGTAAGAAAATAGACCCTTGAAGCTTTAATGACATAATTCACTCAGCTTCTAATTCAGCTCCTACAAATTATGGCGATTTTCGAAAACCACCATACTACTGCTGTCCCAAGTAGATTATGACCTAATACAACAATCTCATATAGGTTTCTTCTAAGCTAACCATAACCGAACCATTTAGTCAAGCTTAAGGCCGATTCTATTTTGTTCAAATTAAGGTCATACTCCCTTAAAAGAAATTCTAGCCTTCTTAACTTTAATTAGCTACTACCTATTCTTTAAACATTAAGTACAATGCACTTAACATTTAAACCTTTATACCGAATTTGCTCACACAATAGTCCTTGACCGAAAGTTCTTAGACTCTAGCTACCCTAATGTCATTCCTTGAAACACATCCGAATATCACGTTCAACACCTCCCATCAACAAGTTAAAATTTCTCAAATTCAATTACTAGTGCTTTTATAAAACATAAACAAAAATACATTAAACATTATCTCCCCAAGAATCAATAGCATAACCGAATACATATATTTTTTTCTTTCTCTCTAAACTAGATTCGGCAATCCCATAAGCCATATTAACCTTAACTTTCAAGCTAAAACAATTAACAATTTAACACATCCAACCTAACTATCCATCTAATGTCATCAAAACTTCTACTAAAAATTTTAAGCTCCTAGGCCGAAATTCAACCCTCATAATAACCTAATTTCAATCCAAGATTCAAGTAGCTTTTAAACCAATCCTCCAAATTATGCATACATTTTCAAGAGTGGCATAAAACATACCTTTTTGTATCAAAACACCTTAGCCGAAATTCAACAAGAGTTTTTCTTCTTTCTTTCTTCTAGTTTCGGCAATGGAGAAGTAAGGATGAAACACTTTGGTTTCTCCTCCCACTTCTCATTATATTATTTCCTTTCATACTATAATTCCTTTAATATCAATTATTAAATCATTTGTTAATACAAAATTATTTTAATTTTTGAATTAGTGGAGCATATTCCTTCCTTGGCCGGCCACCATGTTTATCATGGGTAAATTGGCATGCAAAACCCCTCCTTTCAATGCATGTACTATTAGACCATTGTAAAATTAACCTCTCACTTTCCAACAAAGTTTCATATAAGTCCATATTAATAAATTCACATAAAGATGATCAAATTAATGCATGAGACTTTCACACATGCATTTACTCACATCATAAACACAGAATATAACTTTTAATTATTTATAAGACTCGGTTTAGCAGTCCCGAAACCACTTCCCGACTAGGGTCAGTTTTGGGCTGTCACATGTCAAATTTGGGCTCTTAGTTCCCCTTGTTGGACGATTCTTCAGTCCAATACTTAGCAGACATTTCCATTTTTCATCACCTTCTTTATTGAGTCAAGTAATCAACCTCATGCCCCAAATTGCATAGTCTTGCCAGCTATATGGATAACTTGTACATGTCCATGTTTTATTTATTTCAATCATGTCTCTAATGGACCTCCTACATAGTGAAAAATACATACATTAACAAATTAACATGAATTAATATGAAATATACATGAAAATCATGTAATTAAGCATAATTTGACATGCTTTCGAAATTCATGTCTAAAATTATTAATTAATTAAAATTCACTTATTTTAATAATAATTACTAGAGATAACCACATTTATTAAGTAAAAATGTAACACCCCTTAATCATATTCAACGCCGGAACAAGGTAAGAGACACAAGGAGTCATACAAAACCGAGATGTAAATTTCCATCCAAATATAAAACTTTTCACAAACATTCATAACGTCCCTAAAACAAACCTATGAGGTCCAAAACATGCATTAGAAATGGTTCGGGACTAAAACGAGAACTTTTGAAAATTTCACAACACTTAGAAAATTTTTCATGTTTTAAGAGCCACACGCCCATGTGGCTTGGGACAGGCCCGTGTGGCTTGGGACACACCCGTGTGGGCAGGCCATGTGGAAAAAAAAACAAGGCTATTTACCAAGCCATTTTGTCACATTTTTATGCACACATCTACATAATAAAACATAGCACCAATCCAAGAAAAGTTTTATATTTGGACATACTTATCAACTTAAACCATGTAAATTTCCACATCCATGAAAACATCATCATATGCATATATATATACTTAAACAAATATTAGCCAATTCCAATGGCCATTTACTAAATGAATAATCAACCAACATAGGCTAACACATTAGGCCAATTCAATTATGACACATAACAAAATAACCAAGTCCCTATACATGCCATAACTTAAAATTTTAGATTCATTGATACCCAAAATAATCAATTGATAGTGTGAGTGGATCTCCTATAGTCTCCGATCCCCGAGCTGGCTTGGTGACACTATAAGACAAGGGAAAAGAAAAGGGGAGTAAGCTATGAAGCTTAGTAAGTTCCCATGCAAATAATAAGCATTATAAACTCACATTTAACATACAATTAACTTAGAAGTAAATTAACATAAATGTCATTAAAAATTTCATAATCAAACTTGACCAATCATAACCTTACTAAGGGATTCATCACATATCGAGCTCATTAAGAATGAGTTTTATGTACATACTTGTACCAATTTACAACATACTATAGTCTTTCACAACTTTGACATTCTCGTTGCATTTCCCATTGAACCACTTCGAATACTAAAGGATACTCGGGAATCTCACACACATAGTACTATACCAATGCCATATCCCAGATATGGTATTACATAGAATCTCATATCGGTGGCAATATCCCAACAATGGTATGGAATCTCATATCGATGGCAATATCCCAACTATGGTCTTACACGAATCATCATATTGATGCCATATCCCAAATATGGTCTTATACGTAATCTCAAATAACCCTAATGTCATGACATTCGTATCCTATTTATTCCTAAGGTTCAACCGGGATTTTTCACTTGTCAAACTTTGTCGATTAAGTCCAAGGAGTTAATCATAATTCATACAATATTAAAGCATTCAAAATATAAATAAATCAATGCATTATTTACATGCGAACTTACCTCGAGACAAAAATAGTAGAAATGGACCTAATCGTCAAACACTTTGTTTTTCCCCTAATCTAGGTCCGAACCTCGTTTCTCTTGATCTATAATAGAAAATTTAACTCATTTATTATTCACATTACTCAATTCAATCCAAAAATTACATTATGGAAAAATTATATTTTTGCCCCTAAACTTTAACATATTTACATTTTAGTCCCTAGGCTCGTAAAATGAAACCTATTGAATTTCATCAAGACCCAAGCCTAGTTGAACCTCTTTCATGCTTATAACAGCTCACATTTTCCATTTAATCACACTTTTATACACATTTTGAAGTATTTTTACAAATAGGTCCTTTTGACATTTTCATCAAAAATCACTTAGCAAAAGTTGTTTATCTAACATTAAACTTGCATAATCTACCATTATACATCAAAATACACAAATATCTAACATGTTTCAAACACTAGACCTTAATCATCTCTCAAATTAATGGTAGAAATAGTAGATCGAGTGATAACGACTTCAAAAATGTAAAGAGCATAAAAAACGGGGCAAGAACAGACTTAGAATTGAGCTTGAAAGTGGCCAAACCCTAGCTATGGCTTCCCTTCTAATTTTTGGCACAAGCATGAGAAGATGGACTAAATTTTGGCTTTATTTTTGGTTTTTAATTCATTTAATTACCAAATGACCAAAATGCCCTTTTCTCATGTCTATTTTTGTCCAACTTAGTAAAATGGTCTAATTACCATCTAAGGACCTTCAATTTAAAATTTTCATAACAATTAGACACCTCTAGCATGTAGAACTCAACTTTTACAATTTTTACAATTTAGTCCTTGCTAGATTGAGTGCTAAAATGTCAAAATTTTCAAACGAGATTTTCACAAAATCTTTCCATAAAAATGTAGACCATAAAAATATAACAAAAAAATTTTCTACGTCAGATTCGCAGTCTCGAAACCACTGTTCTGATTAGGCCCTAAATCAGGTTGTTACAAAAAAGGTGGTAAAAATATATAGAAAATCCTATATAATTTCAAGTTTACGCGTATGAATAAGTGAAAAATTATGATAGATGCTACAGGACCAAAAACATATCAAGGAGGAATAAAATGCCATTGACAAATATTTTAGAGGTAGAATTATTTGATGTGTGGGGCTTGATTTTCTAGGCCCGTTTCCTTCTTCTTATGGTAACAAGTATATATTAGTAACTGTCGACAATGTATACAAGTCGGTTGAAGCCGAAGCATACCCAATGAATGATGCTAAGGTAGTCATGCGATTCCTACCTAAGCATGCGTTTACACAATTTGAGACTCCGAGAGCTATAATTAGCAATGAAGGATCTCACTTTGTAAAAAAATGGCTTAAGTGGTTGCTTGACATGTACGACGTGAAACATAAAATTTCCACTGCCTATCATTCACAGTCAAATGGGCAAGTTGAACGTGTAAACCGTGTGATCGAAGGAATCCTTGAGAAGATGCTGTGACCTAATAGAAAAGATTGGTCTTGAAGGCTCGATGATGCTCTATGGGCCTATCAAATTGCTTTTAAAACACTGTTAGGAATGACTCCTTATCGGTTAGTCTTTGGAAAGACGTGTCATTTGCTACTTGAGTTGGAGAATAAAGCATATTGGGCTTTAAAACTATAACAGCCTGATTTTGACCCTAATCGGAACGGAGGTTTTGGGACCACGAATTTGAGTCAAAAAAATATTTAAAAATTATTTTCTATGTTTAATTTGTGTGAATTTATATCTGTGAAATTTTCGTGATTTAATTTTGTCGTTTAGGACCCGACTAAATAAAAGGACTTAATCGCGTAAAATGAAAATTTGGTGGTTATTTCTAAAAGGGACCTATTTGTTAATGGCTTTTTAAATGAGAACCTTTATGTGGTAAATAGCCCACTTTCATGTTAGTTGGACGGTAATGGCCATAGTTAAAATGGTTTTGTAATTTAATAAATAAGGTTAAAATAGGAAATGAAATAAAATGTTATAACATATCATATTATAACATAAAAAGAAAGCCATATTCATCATTTTGCTTTCCTAATTGCCGAAACAAAAGGGAAGAACAACAAGCTAGGGTTCGACCATCTATTTAGCTCAATCAAGATCAAGAACTAAAGAAATCGGATTTGGACCGGGGAAAAATCGAAAGTTGTCGACTAGTAAATCCGTACCGATTTTTCGTTGTTCTAGGTAAGTTTATAAGAAAATAAACGTGTTTATTTGGTAATTAAATGTTATATTTATATGCTGCTATGAAATGTTAGAATTTAAATATGCTATGGCCAAAAATGATTAAATTTGACTACTACACTTCCGAGTTAGATTCAACCGAGTTACGACTTCCGAAAACCCCGTATGAACCTTAGGAATAGTTAGGATACATATGTCATGACATAGGATTCCCCTATATGTGTGTGAGTAAGACCATGGTATCGATTTGTGGTTCCAATATGTGTTTACGAGTAAGACCTGTCTAGGACAGTGGCATCGATATGTGGCTACATGTAAGACCACATCTAGGACGTTGGCATTGTACGATTTATGTGATTATCCGAGTGTCCTATCCGATTCCAAATGGTTCATTGGGCAATGATAAGCTATGCTTGAATATGTAAAACGAGCTATGTACCGGTATGGATTAATTTGTTACCAAGTCAAAGTAAGGTAAGTAAGTAATTAATGGTTGATACAAATGACTTATTAAATAAATATGGAAGATGAAATCATATGATAGTAATCGAAGTTGATAAGGAAATATATATGTACTGTGTTTGTCTTCGAAATGATATGTGATATGCTTATTGATGTAACTAAGTGTATTCGGCCATTTGGTTAATGTGTACGTGATGACATATTATGATGCTTGAGTAGTAATTATGAGTATATGTGTATTCGATTAATTAATGATATCTTGGCTTTCTAAATAAAATATGAATTACTTATGTCGGTTATACAGGCTTTCGGCCAAGGTGGGAATTTTGTATAAAAATGAAATATCATGAATGAATTTGGTAGGTTAAGACTAAGCATACTCATATTAGTATAATTCGGCTAAATTTATTATGACATAGTTATATTATTAGATTTTTTATTTGCTTATGGCTTACTAAGCTATAATAGCTTATTGTGTGTATATTTGTTTCTGTTTTATAGATTTTGGATTTAAGTTACAAGCTCGGGGATCGTCAGACAAGTCCATCACACTATCTGCTGTTTTGGTATTTAAATAGTCGAACTTGAACTATGGCATGTGTAGGCTGGATTTTATTTTTAAATATTAGATTTTTGGGTTGTGTATAATTTAGCCATGTGAAAATGGCTTAAGTGTTATGCTTGAGTTTGGTTTGGCTAGACTATGGTTGGAGCTCATTTCAATTATTTTGCTATATGCCATAGGCTGGAAGTAATTATGTTATGCGTTTTGAGTATTGAATTTAATTCTAAATCTTGGATGTGGTATGAAGGTGATTAGCTTGGATGTGTATAATACTAAGATAAAGTATGCATGTGGATGTTGTTTATTATATTTAGTGTTAATCTAATATGTTTTTAGTAATAAAGATTTATGAAATTGGTTTGATAATTCGGTAATGGAAACCTTGGATAGATGTGTGAATTAAATATATAATTTGGTTTTGCATGGCATTAAATAAGGAAAAATATTCCATGATTGTTTTTTTTCATTTACTTGGTATGAAATTAATTAATAAAGTGTGGCTTTGGTGCCTAGGGTGACTGCGCACTAAATTAAACCTTAAGGTATATTCGGCTATGTTATATTGAATTTAAATTGTATATGCAGTTGTTTGCTAAGCTGCGAAATAAGTTTCAATTAGTTATATTATGAGCTTATGCTAGGAGTTTTTATTTATGCAAGTATATATATATGTTCGAATGGACTCATTAAATTTTATTAATGTACCAAAACATGAATCACATATAAATTTACAGTATGGTGCTGCATGTAGGAATAAAGAGGCTAATAATGAAATTTATTTTCCATTAATATATAACTTATGCAAGTGCATGGCTTATTTAAGAACATGTTTAATACTCAACAATAAAGATATCGATGAGTCATATGTTCGGTATAGGTATAAGCTATGCTGATGTACTTTGAGGTATAGTTTATTTATCTATGTGATGAATGATAAAATTTTTAGGTTCTGATATATGAAATGATTATACCACTGATATGATATTAGGGTCGAGCTGTAATGTATAATGCATAATTGTATGATTTGTAATATGATCAGTAATGCCTTATAACTCTAATCCGACGATGGATACGGGTTAGGGGTGTTACAAAAACAATTAAATTTATATCTTAAGCAAGTAGGTGAAAAAAGGATGTTACAACTTGATGTGTTAGAGGAGTTGAGGTTATTTTCATACGAGAATGCCAAGATGTATAAAGAAAATACTAAGAGATGGCATGAAAACTGTATACAACCCCGTGAATTTAGAGAAGGACAGAAAGTATTGTTGTTTAATTCGAGGCTAAGGTTATTTCTCAGAAAGCTTATATCAAACTAGTTTGGAGTTTGCCTCAAAATTTTAGGTAAGAGAGGAAATTTCAAGGATGAATTTTTTTTAAGTGTAGGGGAGTTGTAACACTCAGTTGTCTTTATTGACCTGAAATTAAAGAAAGCTAGCATTAAATTGAAAGGACTAGTGAATTGTCGAGATCACTAGGAAATTCAAAAAAAAATTAAATGGTTGAACTATAACTAGTTGGATCTAAATTCTGGTTTGGTTAGGATAGAACCGGTTGGTTCCATACTGGGGGATAGAATGATTAGGAATAAGAAGAGGATGTAGTTGAAGAAAGCTTTGCATGTTAGGGTCGTCGTGTGATATGAAGTTGGGAAGTAAAGAAAATTGGGAACTGGTAAGTTTCCTTACCTCTCGGTACTTGTGGATTAAAGAAAGATGTAGAGTAAAGATTCTTAAAATCCTATTTATAATTCATGATTCTGGGTTTTTAAGGACTTATCACTTTTAGTTTAATTGATAAGTGGTTGTCGTGCTTAGATACCAAAATGAATGAGACTCTAGCAATTGGACAAGCTAAGCTAATGGGAATACGGGGAAATTCGGGTGAGTTTCTGTACTCCATTCTTAGGATGTTGTCTGGATGGCCTAAGTCTATGTTGAGTCATATGATGATGTATGATCTCTACTAATTGTGAATGCTAAGCATGTATAAGATTGTAGGGGTATATGAGTATTCGCCAATGTAGTTTAGTATGCATGTAATAGTTATGAATATCTATCTAAAAGGTATCATAACTCGTAAAAGTATGTTAATGAATTGCAAGTATTGCATGTTTTTAAAGGAGGAGTATGAAGGGGAGATTTTTTTACAGGAAAGAGAAAGCTAGTTTTAGGGAAGAGAGTTTCTGTTACCATCATTCGGTATTGCTAAGTACAAATTGTAATGTGTAAAGCTCTAGTCCTTGTGGAGGGGATACTTTGGTGTTCGAGCATTAAGGTTGGAAATAGAGAAATCGATGAATTGATAGATGAATAGGGATTTAGGATTCCATTAAATTTCGCAATACGGTGTTGCTAGGTGCAAACTGTGTTGTCCGAAGCTCCGAAGAAGACACTTTAGTGTTTGAGCATCAAGGTTAAATGTGAAACAGAATAGTATCTAATGGTCCTTCAGGATGACACTATGAAGAAAGTTATTAGATTTCATAGAGTAACATAGCAATGGTGATCAACAGGCGTTATGAGCGCCACTGCCACAACGGCAAGGTCTTTCGATGTAACACCCCAAAATAGAGCATAGTCAGAATAGTGGTTTTAGGACCACAAATTCGACATCAGAATATTTATTTTATGATTATTACGAGGCTTAGAATATGAGATAATGCATGTGTTAAAGTTTCATGAAGGAATTCTTTGAGTAAGTGCCCAATTGGAAAATTAGGGACTAAATTGAATAAATTGCAAAACTTGGATTCTAGAAGCAATTTGCATGAAATTGCTTTAGATTATAAAATAGAATGTCTTGGTGAGCAATTTTCCCAATTTCTAAGTTTTTGGACAAAAATGGGCTTGCATGGATGAAATTTCAAAGAAGGCATTTTGGTCATTCGGCATTTAAATGAAATAAAATGGGAAAAATGAACTAAAATCAGCCATTCTTCTTCTCCATGCTGCTGAAATTTCTAGGGTTTCCATAGCTAGGGTTTCCAAGCTTTCCGAGCTCAATAGTAAGTGTTCCCAAGCCCCGTTTTTAATACTCTTCGTATTTTTAAAATCCCTATAGCTTGCTCTCTCTATTTCTACCCATATTTCATGTTAGGGTTCATGCTTAAAAATTTACCCATGCATGAGTTATTTGTATTTTGATGGATTATGGAGGAATATGAAAGTTGAATGTGTGTTAAACATCTTTTCCTAGATGATTTTCATGAAAAACCCCTAAAGGGACCTTTTTGTAAAATTTGTTAAATATGTGGTAGAAATGTGAAAATAATGGAAATGTGGGCTACCATAAAAGAGAAAAGTGTTCGGCTAGGCTTGGGTAAGATAGAAATTGTATGTGTTTCGTTATACGAGCCTAAGAACTAAATCGTAAAAATGTATAAGGTTGGGGCGAAACAGCCATTTGGACTGGGGTTGGAATTTAGACTTGAAATGAATAATGTGAAGTGTTAATGATCTATTTTTATTGTTATAGACCCCGATGAACAAATTTCGGAGGTCGATCGAGGAAAACGAAAGGTTTCGGAATAATCGAAACCCGACACCGAAATGAATACCAGGTAAGTTTGGATAACTTAAAGTAAACTTGTAATGTGTCTAATTACATGCATTTATGAATGCATGATGAGTGCATTTATTGATAACATGAAATTTCATGAAATGCATGCTTGATAATGATTTTTTGAAAAATGTCTCGGTTGAGGTTAAAAGGGAATTTGATGGATAAACCATGATTCACATGTGTAATGAGATCCTACATGTGTTGCTGAAAGGATCTAGTCCGGACGGGTAATCCGTTGATCTCAATTATGAAAAGGATCTAGCCTAGACGGGTGTTCCTTTGGATGATTGAGCCTCCCGAAGAATACATGTGCGTTATGGACTTAGCCTAGACAGGTAATCCGATTAGGGTCTGAATTTAGCCTGGATTGGTAATTCAGATTCGAGCTCAAGCAAGGTGTTTGTCATTATAAGGGATTTAGCCTGGACTGGTAATTCTGACATCACCTTATGAGTTCATGAAATGAGGGATTTAGCCTAGACTGGTAATCCAGCCATAAGATGTGAGGTTCACGGGAGTATCTGAAACGATCATTGTACGAATTGACAGTAAATGGATATTCCATCAAGATTTCTTAGAAACTCAACGAGATTAATGTGACATATATATACAAATGAGATGTTGAATGAGAAGCTCATTTAATATAACTTTCATAGTGCATTGTTATGTGACTAACTCATTGATTGAGTGTAAGTGATAGGGAAGCCATCCTATGCTCATTAAATTTATATCCCAATTTGATTGTATGCTAATTACTTGGTAAGTTTACTTTCCGGTCATTCGAGCTTACTAAGCATGTAAATGCTTACCCCCTTTCTTTTCCCTGTCGCTCACAGAGCTCGAGGACTCGTAAAGATTGGAAGACGGTTGGATAGTCACCATACTATCAAATAGACCAACTTTGGAATAAAAACATTTCTAAATTTTTAAATGGCATGTATAGTTATTTTGAGTATTTTGTTATATGTGTCATTTCATTTGCCAAATGAAGGCTTGTAAAGATAAATCTATCTTTTTGTTTATGGCCATCGCTTGTTTTGAAGTAGGCTATGACCTACGAAATTTCCATACAAGTTTATAATCATGTGCGATGGTTGAATTCCAATTGGCAATGAGTCATAAGAACGAGCCAATCTTGAATGTATTAAAGTGGTATGACAACACATAAATACAAGATCGGAAATAACCTAGCATGTACGAAACCAATGATATGAGGTTTCCATGCAATGAGTTTTTGTAAAGATCATTTATGAGAGCATAATTATGTTTTACTTTGTTTTTAATATTGATTAAGTATAAGTGTTAAAAGGGGGTGGCCATAGGCTTGGAAAATATTCGAATAAGGTCTACACGGGCATGTGCCTAGACCGTGTGTGACACACGGGCCACACCCGTGGGCGTGTAGCATGGTCGTGTGTCCCCTGCATCTAAAATGGTAGTTCTGTTAAATGAACACGGGCTAGACACACGGGCGTGTGTCTTGGCCGTGTGAATTTAACAGAATGCTCAACCCTTGGACACGGGGTGATTGCACGGGCGTGTCCCAAGTCACACAGGCGTGTAACACTTCAAGTTAAAAGAAATTTTCCAAGGTGCCCAAAGTTTATCAAACGTTCTCAGTTTTGTCCCGCACCACCTCTAGGCATGTTTTAGGTCTCGAATGCCTATTTAAGGGAAATGATATACATATTTGAAAAGTTTTAAATTAGAGCACAACTTAGTGACTTGATTTAATATGTTTATGATGTGAAATCCCGGTAGCGCCTCGAGCCCTATCCCGATGTCGAATACGGGTGAGGGGTGTTACATTTAGTGGTATCAGAGCTACAGTTTAGTCAGTTCTAGGACTACCGTAGAGGATATTGAGGTTTGTTATACTTGCCATTATTCGAATATTGATAGTATGACGTCTCCTAACTGTTTAAATTGTTTTGAATATAGTAAATGTCTTCCAATCAAGCACAAGATGAGTCCGAGGAAGCCGAGAGCCATGCTCCAGCTTCCATACAACAAGCTGTATCTAGTAGTAGAAGGCTTATGTCTGAAGGTCGGGAAGAGGCCCGGGCTGTCTTCTTTGATATGATGGACGAATGGTTTGGGGATTACCTGAGGAATCGCCCCAACATACCAAGACCTCCCCGACCCCCTAACCAACCTGATGAGGATGCGCCACGAGGTATGGCATTGGTAAGAATTGGTAAAGCCCCTGTTGATAAGCTTAGAAAGTACGGGGCTGAGGAATTCAAAGCCAAAATTGAGGATGATGCTGAAAGAGTCGAGTTTTAGCTCGAAAATACCACACGGGTGTTAGATGAATTGTCGTGCACGCCCGAGGAATGTTTAATGTGTGTCGTATCCCTTCTGAAGGATACTGCATATCATTGTTGGAAGACGGTATCCTCGGTAGTGCCAAAGGAAAAAATCACTTGGGATTTATTCCAAGCAGATTTTCGGAAGAAATACATTAGCCAACGATTTTTAGACTCGAAGCGAAAGGAGTTTCTAGAACTCAAACAAGGAACAAGACTGTAGCGGAATTCGAGAGAGAATTTGTAAGGCTAAGTCAATACACAACTGAATGAGTCCAAATTGAGTCAGAAATGTGTAAGTGCTTCAAGGAAGGTTTGAATAAAGAAATTAAGATGTTAATCGAGATCCTTAAAATACGAGAGTTTACCGTATTGGCTGATCGAGCCAAGAAGGACAAGGAGCTTAATAATGAAAAGAAGCAAGCAAAGAGAGAGGCTCGAGCTGCGAGCAAGAGGACCAGTGGTAAAACACTCTCATTTTCCATAAAGAAAGCAAGGAGCCAGCATGAACGCTCTACTTCATCGGTAGGATATTCAGGTAGGACGAGAAGCTCTAAACGATGAAGTCAGAAGTCTTCCTCCCCGATGGTAACTAGTGTGGGGAGTGTAGATGATCAAAAGCTGAAGTGTAAGAGTTGCAACAAATTTCACTTCGGAGAATGCCGAATGAAGAGTGGCGCATGTTTCAGATGTGGTTCTCTTGACCACTTTCTCAGAGACTGCCCAGAGCGAGTGGAAAAAAAAGTTGAAGTAGCCCCAAAGTCAAGTACTCCCATTCCACGGGGTAGACCTCCGAGATACCTTGGGAGTGCTAGTGACAGTCGAGTTGCAACTAAAGACACTACAAAGCCAGAGGTTTGAGCCTCAGCAAAAGCGTATGCGATACATGCTCGAGAGGAAGCCTTCGCTCCTGATGTTATCACGGGTACTTTTTCTTTTTTTAATACAAGTGTTATTGCTTTAATTGACCCGGGGTCGACGCATTAATTTATTTGCATGAGATTGATGTCTAGTATAAACATACCTGTTGAACCCACAGAATTTATCATTAGAGTGTCGAACCCACTAGGCAAATCAGTCCTGGTTGATAATGTGTGTAAGAATTGTCCTTTGATGATTCAGGGTTATTACTTTCTGGCTATCCTTATGTTATTACCATTTTATGAATTTGATGTAATACTTGGTATAGATTGGTTAGCCCTTCATGATGTAATTGTAAATTGTGGTAGTAAGTATATTAAATTGAAATGCCCGGATGGTGGGATGCTTCGGGTCGATTCAAGAGAATTGGGTTCGCTGCCGGTTGTAATCACGGTAATGGTTGCTTAGAGATATATGAGGAAAGGATATGAATCCTACCTTGCATTTGTACTGAACACTAAAGAAACAGAGTTAAAGATTGAGTCTGTGCCAATAGTTTGTGAGTACACAGACATGTTCCCGGAAGAATTACCTGGATTACCTCCTGAAAGGGAGATAGTTTGGTATTGAATTAATACCAGGAACAGCTCCCATTTCTATTGCTCCATACAGAATGGTGCCAACCGAGCTGAAAGAGTTGAGAGCCTAGTTGCAAGAGCTGAATGATAAAGGATTTGCAAGGCCAAGTTTTTCACCTTGGGGTGCCCCCGTATTGTTTGTAAAGAAGAAAGATGGTTTGATGAGGTTATGTATAGATTACAGCCAACTGAACAAGGTGACTACCAAGAATTAGTATCCCTTGCCAAGGATCAATGATTTGTTTGATCAGTTGAAAGGAGTCACTGTGTTCTCTAAGATAGACTTGAGGTCCTGCTATTATTAGCTACGAGTTAAAGAATCGTATGTACCTAAGACAACTTACAAGACCAGGTACGACCATTATGAATTTCTTGTCATGCCATTTGGGCTGACGAATGCACCGATCGTGTTTATGGATCTAATGAATAGGATCTTTCAGCCATATTTGGATAAGTTTGTCGTTGTGTTCATTGACGACATCTTGATTTACGCCAAAGATGAGACAGAGCATGCAAAGCACCTGAGAATTGTGTTGCAGACTTTGCAGGAAAAAACAACTTTATGCTAATTTTAGCAAGAGTGAGTTCTGGCTTTAGGAAGTTAGATTTTTGGGTCATATTGTTTCGGGTGAAGGCATCCGAGTCGATCCAAGTAAGATCTCCACCATTGTCGAATGGAAACCACCTAAAAATGTAACCGAGGTTAGGAGTTTTTGGGCTTAGCAGGTTACTATCGAAGGTTTGTGAAAGGATTCTCTATGATAGCGACTCTGATGACGAAGTTACTACAGAAAGACGTTAAGTTTGTAAGGATGGAGAAGTGTCAGTAAAGTTTTGAGAAGTTGAAGAAATTGCTGACCGAAGGCCTTGTTTTAGTATTGCCTGAGTCGGGAAAAGAATTTGTGGTCTACAGTGAATTGGGTTGTGTACTTATGCAAGATGGCAAGGTGATAGCCTATGTTTCACGAAAGTTGAAATCACACGAGAAGAACTATTCGACACATGATCTAAAGCTTGCCGCCATTATTTTTGCCTTGAAAATTTAGAGGCACTATTTATATGGTGAGACTTGCTGTATATTCACAGACCACAAGAGTTTGAAGTATTTGATGATTCAAAAAGAATTAAATCTTAGACAGCGGAGAAGGTTAGAATTAATTAAGGATTATGATATGATCATTTACTACCACCCGGGAAAGGCGAATGTGGTCGCCGACGCGTTAAGCAGAAAGTCTTTGTTTGCACTGAAAGCCATTGATGCACGATTAGCATTACTTGATGATGGTTCAGTCTTGACAGAGCTTGAAGCTAGGCCAACATTTCTGCACAAAACCTATGATGCTCAATCTAAAGACAGTAACCTTCAAGCTAAAAGAACTCAATGTGAGTCAGGTATTGAATCAGATTTTCGGATTGGTTCTGATGGATGTTTGATGTTCAGAGATAGGGTTTGTGTACCCAAAAACAATGAACTCATTCGGATAATTTTGCAAGAAGCACATCACAGCCGTTTGCCAATTCACCCTGGAAGTACCAAGATGTACAATGATTTGAAGAAAATGTACTGGTGAAACAGCATGAAAAGAGATATTTCTGAATTTGTGTTGAAATTTCTAGTATGTTAGCAAGTTAAAGTTGAACATCAAGTGCCTTCAGGTTTGTTACAGCCTGTAATGGTCCCCGAATGGAAGTGGGACAGAGTTACTATGGATTTCGTGACAGGATTGCCATTGATCCTGAAAAAGAAAGATGTTATAAGGGTTGT
Organism: Gossypium hirsutum; assembly: GCF_007990345.1. NCBI lineage: Eukaryota > Viridiplantae > Streptophyta > Magnoliopsida > Malvales > Malvaceae > Gossypium > Gossypium hirsutum. Next base: position 21,546,689 of record NC_053435.1, on the reverse strand, counting down.
AGTGGATAAGTTGATGAAGTCAGCTCATATCGTTCCTGTAAGAATAGATTGCTCTCTTGATAAGTTGGTCAACTTGTGCATGACAGAGATTGCGAGATTACATAGGGTACTACTGTTAATTATTTCAGATAGAGACCCGAGGTTCACTTCAAGATTCTGGAAGAAATTATAAGAAGCCTTGGGTACTAAATTGAGCTTTAGTACAATTTTTCACCCTTAGATAGATGGTCAGTCTGAGCGGATGATTCAGATTCTTGAGGATATGTTGCGATGTTGCATCCTCAAATTTCAGGGTAGCTGGGAAAAGTACTTGCCTTTGGTAGAATTTGCTTACAACAACAGTTTTCAAACCAGTTTGAAGATGGCACCTTATGAGGCCTTATATGGCAGGAAATGTTGAACCCCATTATACTAGACAGAGCTTAAGGAGAGTCAAATTCACGGGGTTGATCTGATTAAGGAAACTGAAGAAAAAGTAAAAGTGATACGAGATTGTTTAAAAATGGCATCGGATAGGCAAAAATCATATACTAATCTGAAAAGAAAAGAAATTGAGTTCCAAGTCAGGGATAGAGTATTCTTGAAAGTATCTCCATGGAAAAAAGTGTTAAGATTTGGCCGGAAAGGCAAACTGAATCCGCAATTTATCAAACCGTACGAGATCATTGAAAGAGTTGGACCGTTAGTCTATCGCTTGGCATTGCCACCTGAACTGGAAAAGATTCACGATGTGTTCCACGTATCTATGTTAAGGCGATACCGATCAGACCCCTCTCATGTGATTTCGCCGACTGAGATTGAAATTCGACCGGAAATGACCCATGGAGAGGAACCAATTAAGATATTGGCTCATGAGTTTAAACAGGTGAAGAATAAAGATGTGGCCTTAGTAAAAGTTTTATGGCATCGATATGGTGTAGAAGAGGCTACATGAGAACTAGAAGAAACCATGAGAAGCCAATATCCAAATTTGTTCATTGGTAAGACTTTTGAGGATGAAAGTCCCTGAGGGGGAGAAATGTAACACCCCAAAATAGGGCCTAGTCGGAATAGTGGTTTCGGACCACAAATTTGACATCAAAATATTTATTTTATGATTATTACGAGGCTTAGAATATGAGAATATGCATGTGTTAAAGTTTCATGAAGGAATTCTTTGAGTAAGTGCCTAATTGGAAAATTAGGGACTAAATTGAATAAATTGCAAAACTTGGATTCTAGAAGCAATTTGCTTGAAATTGCTTTAGATTATAAAATAGAATGTCTTGAGAAGTAATTTTCCCAATCTCTAAGTTTTTGGACAAAAATGGACTTGCATGGATGAAATTTCAAAAAAAGGGCTTAAGGGCATTTTGGTCATTTGGCATTTAAATGAAATAAAATGGGAAAAATGAACCAAAATCAGCCATTCTTCTTCTCCATGCTACCAAAATTTCTAGGGTTTCTAAGCTTTCTAAGCTCAATGTAAGTGCTCCCAAGCTCTGTTTTTAATACTCTTCGTATTTTTGAAATCCCGGTAGCTTACTCTCTTTATTTCTACCCATATTTCATGCTAGGGTTCATGCTTAAAAATTTACCCATGCATGATTTATTTATATTTTGATGGATTATGAAGGAATATGAAAGTTGAATGTGTGTTAAACATCTTTTCCTAGATGATTTTCATGAAAAACCCCTAAAGAGACCTTTGTGCAAAATTTGTTAAATGTGTGGTAGAAATGTGAAAATAATGGAAACTGTGGGCTACCATAAGAGAGAAAAGTGTTCGACTAGGCTTGGGTAAGATAGAAATTGTATGTGTTTCGTTATACGAGCCTAAGGACTAAATCATAAAAATATGTAAGGTTGGGACAAAACGATCAGTTGAACCAGGGTTGGAATTTAGACTTGAAATGAATAATTTGAAGTGTTAATGATCTATTTTTATTGTTATAGATCCCGAGGAACAAATTCAGGAGGTCAGCCAAGGAAATCAAAAGGTTTCAGAATAATTGAAACCCGACACCGAAACGAATACCAGGTAAGTTCGGATAACTTAAAGTAAACTTGTAATGTGTCTAATTATATGCATTTATGAATGCATGATGAGTGCATTTATTGATAACATGAAATTTCATGAATTGCATGCTTGATAATGATTTGTTGAAAAATGTCTCGGTTGAGGTTAAAAGGGAATTGATGGATAAACCATGATTCACATGTGTAATGAGATCCTACATGTGTTGCTGAAAGGATTTAGCCCGGACGGGTAATTCGTTGATCTCAATTATGAAAAAGATCTAGCTCAGACGGGTGTTCCTTTGGATGATTGAGCCTCTTGAAGAATACATGTCCATTATGGACTTAGCCCGGACGGGTAATCCGATTAGGGTCTGAATTTAGCCTGGACTGGTAATTCAGATTCGAGCTCCAGCAAGGTGTTTGTCATTATAAGGGATTTAGTCTAAACTGGTAATCCTGACATCTTTATGAGTTCATGAAATGGGGGATTTAGCGTAGACTGGTAATCTCGCCATAAGATGTGAGGTTCGCGGGAGTGCATATCTGAAATGATCATTGTACGAATTGACGGTAAATGGATATTCCATCGAGATTTCCTAGAAACTCAACGAGATTAATGTGACATATATATACAAATGAGATGTTGAATGATGAGCTCATCTAAGATAACTTTCATAGTGTATTGTTATGTGACAAACTCATTGATTGGGTGTAAGTGATAGGGAAGCCATCCTATGCTCATTGAATTTATTGCCCAATTTGATTGTATGCTAATTACTTGGTAAGTTTACTTTCCTATTGTAATGGGCCAATTTAGCCCGGGCCCAAGACAAAGCAAAATAAACAGAAAATAACTAAACAAAAAACCAAACCAAATTAAAACAGTCCATTAACAGTTCAGTCCATTTACATCAGCCCATTAATTAAACCCAAACCCAATACAAGCCCAAATAAAATAAACCTAGACCCAAAATTGCATCGGCCCAAACGGCCCAAAATATTTTAGAAACAGAAACCCTAGGGTTTCTGCCTCTTGCGCCGTAGCCAAGCCCCAACCCTCAGCACTGTACGACTGCAATGAGCGACCTCCGTACGCCCTACGCCGAGCGCCGCGTACCACCACCCCAACTGGCCTCCATACCTGCAAATAAACAAGAGGATAATAGTAAATACGAAAAAAAGAAGAAAAATTGTATTTTTATTTTTAGATTTCAGCTATAAAGCCATAAACAATGTATTGTTTCTTTTTTTACGCATACAGAATAGAAGAAAAGCAATCAAAAAATAGCAAAGGTGACTTCAAGCTTTTTTCCTTCTCTTTCAATTTGTTTTCTTTTCGGTTGGCTCAATTTTTTAGTATGTGAATCGACGCCGATGAGAGCCGAAATACCTCGGAGATGTGGAGGTAAGGGCGAGGGGTCGAACAGTGATGAAAGCTTCTTTGTTCTATGAATCTCTCTTCGTTTTTTTAAAAAAATAACATGAGATTTGAAGATTTTTCAAATAAAAAAAAAGGAGAAAGAATACACTTACTAAATCCCTTTAGCCGTGGTCGAGCACCTTCAATAGTAGGATCGGGGTACTGTTTACGTGCTGTTGGTCACCAAATGTGATGATGGTTCGGCGGCTACGGCAAAATGAACCCTAGCAAAGTGGTGCCCTTGTTTTTAAATCAAAGGACTGGTTATGTTTTAAAAGAAAATGAGTAAAAATAAGGGTTTAAGGGTTGAATTAAAAACGGTGCCATTCAAACAGGGTAAAGATCCGCGCGTTGACCCGATTAGCGGACAGGATCCGAGGTTTCTTTGCTTAAATTGGGCAATTTGCGCGTATGACCCTTCTCCTTCACGCTGATTTTGGATTAGGCCCTATTTACACTTTATTTGTTTTTTAAATTTCACCTGGAATTAGGGTATCATATCAATTCAGCCCACGCCTAAACCCTGCGTTTTGAGACCAGGATTATTTACAGCTTCAGTCCCTGAGCATTTGTGCGCATTGCATATTGGTCTTTTTTTTTGGTTATTTTTTTGTAAATTATCCCTTTTGTTTTAATTTAATTTTAATTAAGTTTTTTTTCTTTTATAGTCATTTTTTAATCTTGATTACTTATTTGTATATTTTGAACTACCTTGGTAATTGTTTCTTTATTATTGTAAATTTATTTTTGTCATATCATCATCACATTTTGTATATTTTTTTATATAAATGTTTTTTCACATTGTTGTGTATATAATATTCATAATAAAGATAATTTTAGTCTATTTATACTATAAATGTTATGTTATTTCATACATATAATAGTTCTTGACTCAATCCATATATTTTAACATATATTTTTGTTATTCTAATATGTTTTGTATACATGTTTTATATATTATTTAAATTATTCTTATACATATATATATAAATATTCGATCTATAGACATCACCAAATCCATGTATTTTATACATATAGTTTTCTTCGTATACATAATTATGTTTTAAAATCTGTTACATCTATAATTTATGATAGAATTAATTTAATCTTATAATTCATATTTTAATTTCATGTTATTTTTGCATACAATTGCTTCTAACATTTATTCGCATGTACATATATTTAGTTTCATATTTCATACCCATGTTATCTTTTCACATTTCATGTTTTTTAAAAATTATCTTTATTGTATAGATATTGTCAATTTTAAATAAATGTTTTATTTCTAAATATTTGGCACCTTATTTGATTCAAATGTTTTTGCAACGTCTTTTTTTTTTAAAATTATATATTTAAATTCTTAGTTTTTCCTTTATAAATTATTTCAAGTTCTAGCATATGTTATTTGCTCGTTAGTCCATCATTTTTAGAAATTATTTTAGTATCATATTGGTTTTATATTGTTTAGTATTTCATGTGTTAATTGTCCTCACGTTATTTCATGTATATTTGCTACATCGCGTTTACTAGTTTTTATGTACTATTAAATCAATTGTTGTTCACCCATGCTTGTGAATTTTGTTATATTTTGAGTTAATTGTTTGTTTGATTTGATTGGTTAAATAAGGTTATGTTATCTGCACTTATCAAGTATTGTACGTTATGCATGCATATTATCCCATGTTTTCATTTTTTCCTTTGGTTTATAAATGTTGCTTTATAATTTCCAACTCTTTAAAATCAACTATTCCATTGTATTTCAAATAAAATTAATATGTTTTGAGTTTACAAATTTTTTAAAAAAATCCTAAAATGAGGTAATGTTCAGTATTTAGAAATTCAAGAAATCGTGCCCTACCGTGCTGGGTTTCGATTTTTCATTGGACTAAATATTTGGACACCCTTTTGTAATTTTTGACCTAAGAGCTTTTAGAAGTCAAAACTCAATCGTGTTCTCAAAAAGTATAAAGTATCATGTCCTATCGTGCTGGATGTGATGTTTTATACCTTTGAAACAAGAAAGTTTTGACGACCAGCTTAAACCACTCAAATGTTTTAAAAGGAACCATATTTCAATTTTTTTTGAAAAAATCCTAGACATAGGGAAAGCATGTAATCAATATGGTACCAATCTTTAGGCATAGTGAGGGTGCTAACCCTTCTTCATACGTAACCGGCTGCCGAACCCATTTTTTAATTTACGTAGACCAAAATGGATTTAAATGAAATAAAATGTTTTCTTAGGTGATCCAGTGGCACCGAAACAAAAAAAGGGTTGGTGGAGACTCCACACTTTGTTTTAAAAGTCGATTCCTGTTTTTTTCCTCAAAATAAAAATGGTTTCGACAGCTTGGCTACTCCAGTGGGGATTGAACAAGAGAGTCAAGCCATAAAATTGATTATTTGTTTTCCTTCTGTCAAAGAATTGAAAATTTATTTTGAAAATCATGATTCTTTTGATTGCATTTGTTTGTATGATTGTTATGGTTCGTGCCTTGTAGAATAATATTGCATTGCATTGCATGATTGTTGTGGTTGTACCTTTAAGTGGGAGTAAGAAACTATGCTTTCGTGAGGTTTTCACCTCCGTATGGGCTAGTGGATTGCTTCCGGGATACATCTGTACCTATGATTTCATGAGATTTTCATCTCCGTATGGTCATAGGGAAATGTATTCCCCTGAACCGAACTCGATCCATATGAGCCTATAATGGGTGAGGATTGAGGAATCTGCTGGTTCAAGTACCTTCTCTTTAGAACCAGCCACAGATAGTGAACCTTAAGAGCTATCCTTAGGTAGAGCTGTGTTAAGCCTTAGCAGTTGCCCATATCTGTGTTCTGATTATTTTTGGTTTTTGCTTGTATTTTATTATTAATATTTGATACTGACTTGTTGTGTTTTGTTTTGATTGTGTTTTGCATAACATTGCATACTAAAGGAGGTGTTGATTCGTATTCGATTACTAAGTTAGAAGATTTAACGTGGAGAATGATTTTCTTGATAAAGTTGAGGATAATATGGCCGTCCGTGCATGGTCAGAGAAGTTACAATCAGAGAAAGGGGATAGCCTGGCAGAAGGATATACATCAGAGTAGCAGAAATTCACTAGCGTCAATGTAATGCAGAATGAGTTGCAAGAGTTGGGAGATATATGGGCTCGTTGGGATGAGGGAACCAAACAGTTGTTCTATCAAAGCTATGGTGATATAACCTACTTGCTCGATATGAAGGTAGACAAGCATCTGTTCCGAGTTATGGCTCAGTTTTGGAATTCTGCTTACAATTGTTTCACTTTTAGGGAAGTGGATTTGGTGCCTATCGTGGTGGAATATACTTCCCTCCTGAGGTGTCCAAAAGTTCAAGTCAGAAAAGCTTATGCTAAGGTTTTTAATGGTCCAACTTTTTCGAAGAAATTGATAAATATTTCAGGGATGAGTAAGCCTTGGGTCACTGCTCGAATTCAACAAAAGGGAGATAGTAAATGTATTCCTTGGGAGAATTTGAGAGATTTGGTCTTAACTCATCCGGATGAAAGGAAGAGGGTCGATATCTTCGCCTTAAGCATCTATGGATTGGTGATTTTTCCTAAGGCTTTAAGGCATGAGGATAAGGCAGTCACTGAATTATTCGATCGTCTTGAGAAGGGGATCACACTTGTACCTACAATACTGGCTGAGACGTTCAGATCCTTGAGCAGGTGTCAGAAGGCAGGCGAAGGGAGATTTATTGAATGTGTACAGTTGTTGTTGGTGTGGTTTCATGGTCACTTTTGGAAGGTGAACAAGGTTTCTTATTGGGTCTTCTCTGAAAGTTACTCCCCATTAAAGGAGGAGGCAGCTATGTAAAGGAGAGATGATATCTCAAAGGAGAAGTGGATGAAAATTCTTCCAAACATCAAGGAGGGGCATATAGAGTGGAGAACTTTTTGGATGGTTCCTGATGAGATACTGTATCGATGTGGTAATTTTGATTAGATACCATTGTCAGGAATTTGGGGAGCCACTGGATATACTTTTCTGCTACCATTAAGACAGTATAAATCAAGGTAGTTTGTACCCATGACTTACGGGCTTGCTTAGTATGAATTCTTATATAAAGGTTACCACTATAAGAAGAAGGTTCAGGAACTGTCTGATGCTTGGAAGCGAACTCACTGGATGAAGAGGATGGCTGTCAGTTCCATGGTGACACCTGAATACAATGGATGGTTTAGGAAGAGGGACAATGATAATATTCTTAGGCCAAGTTTAGAAGATACTCAACCTGCGGAGGAACAATTACAAGTTGCCCCGTCAGAGTTGGAAATTATAAAACAAGATTTTGAGAAAAAGAGTTTTGAGCTTGGAAAAAAGATCGAGCAATTGGAGGAAGAAAAAATGCACCTAAAATTAGATGTGGAGGTTCAGAAGTCAGAGGCCGAAAAGGTACGAAAAAGGAATAATGAAGTTGAGGAAAATTTGGAAAGTTTGAAGACAGATTATAAGAAGTTACGCCTGTCTATGAGGACTGTTGGGTTAGGTAAAACTTTAGAACAATGGCGTTAGGAAATTTGAGAGGAAAAGAACAAAGCCGACTTTTGGGAAAGGAAATTCCGAGAGGCTCAGGCACGCAATGAGGACCTAGAGAAGAGTCTGTCAGAAAGAAGAAATGAACGAGGTGAATTAAGGGCTAGAGTGGCGGAACTTGAGAAATCTCTTCATCAGTACCGAAGCTGTAATACCGCAATGGAGTTGAGAGCAAGCTTGAGTAAGGTAGAAGAAATAAAAGGAAAAATAGAAGAATTAAAAGCGCCATTATAAAGCTGTGAGATGCGGATTGAGTTTTGCGAAGCAAGTGAGGAGCGTTGGAAGGAACAGTTTTACCTTTCGCAAGACCAAGTCAGAAACAAGGATTACATACTGAGCGTAAAGTACGAATTGGAGTTAGATCGAGGGCAGGAGCTAGCCTGATTGCTTGGGAAAATTAAGGCTCTGAACATTAGGGCGAAGTCTTATTTGTAACTCAGTTTTATGTAAAGAAATTGATTTTCTAGTAAGGTTTTCTAAATGGAATTGAATCAAAATTGATGCCTCCTTTGCATTCATGCATTTGCATTACATTAAATCATATACATTAAAGGCCATAAAAATATTCTAATTAATTAAAAAATTATTTCAGTAATCTGGAAACCAACAAAAACCAACCAAATACACACCCCTATGGCATAAGGAAAAAAACCAAGTCAATGGAAAAAAGACTAGGAAAATTGGAGCAAATGTAAACGTATATGCAGGAGCAAATGCAGACGCAGATACAAGAGCAGCTAGCTAAGATCCAGCAAGAGATGATGGATCAAATGATGGAGTCCCAAAGAAACATTATTTCTCAATTGTCCCAACTGCTAGTGGGGAAGATGGACAAAGGGAAAGGCCCCATGGAAAATGTTAGGGAAAATAACAAAGACCTTCAATATCCTCCTGGTTTTTCTCCAACATATGCACAGACACAACCTGAGATAGACCCACAGAGACCATTTGTTACGATTAGGCCTCAACAAATTTAGGTCGGAGCTTCGATACAAATGAATTTCCAAGTTGGCTCAGGCTCTAACCCTACTAATAACTCAAATTATCCACTTGTTCCTAATTTGGATGAAGTTGCGGAAAAGGAAAAGGCAAGGATAGAATCAAAAAAGCAATTAGAAGAATGGTGTAAATGGCTGGAGGAAAAGTTTAGAGTAATGAAAAGCGCTGATAGTCATCATGGAATTGACACTAAGGATCTGAGTTTGGTCCCAAACTTAGTCTTTCCCCCTAAGTTCAAAATGCCAGAATTTGAGAAGTACAATGGACGAGCTACCCTGAAGCTCATATTACCATGTTTTGCAGAAGAATGACTGGGTATGTTAACAACGATCAACTACTGATCCATTGCTTCCAAGACAATTTAGTGGGGGCAGCATCTAAGTGGTATAATCAGCTGAGTCGTACCAGGATTAGTTCATGGAAAGATTTGGAGCAAGCGTTCATGAAGCAGTATAGCCATGCGACGGATATGACTCCTGACAGAATTACTCTACTGAATATGGAGAAGAAACCAAATGAAAATTTCAGACAATATGCACAAATATGGAGAACAGTTTCCATACAAGTTCAGCAGCCGCTTTTAGAAAAAGAAACCATGATGTTCTTTATCAACACTTTAAAGGCCCCGTTCATTACACACATGCTGGGAAGCGCCACAAAAAGCTTCTTAGACGTGGTAATAACTGGAGAAATGATGGAGAATGCAATAAGAAGTGGAAGGATAGAGGTAGGGGAAAATATCAAAAGGTCAGCCCCGTGGAAAAAAGAAAACGAGGTGAACAATACGAACACGGCGTACTCAAAATAATTTACCGTTAATCAACTGAGAGCAGTGACTACTGGGAGTCAAGGTTCGTTAAGACAAGAGTCCGGCACAAATAAAAATACTGAGAAGCTTCAATTTACGCCTATCCCAATGTCATATAGGGAGTTGTATCAAAGTTTATTCGATGCACATGTGGTGGCCCCTTTTTACTTAAAGCCATTACAACCCTCACACCCCAAATGGTATGACGCAAACGCTCAATGTGACTACCATGCAGGAATTCCGGGGCATTCAATAGAAAACTGCACTGCCTTTAAGAAAGTAGTTGAAAGACTTATTAAAGTGGGCATTGTGAAGTTTGATGATGCACCCAGTGCAGAAAATCCATTACCTAATCACACTGATGGTGGGGTAAATGCGATAAGTGAAAATATTGTGACAGCCTTAATTTGACCCTAGTCGGGAAGTGGTTTCGGGACCACAAAATCGAGTCACGAAAATAATTAAATGTTATATTCTGTGTTTATTATATGTGGAAGTGCATGTGTGAAAGTATCGTGTCTTAATTTTGTCATTTGAATGTGGAATTAGCTAAAAAGGACTTGTTTGAGAAACTTTGAATATGTGGTAGGCGAATGTGCAAGTGATTAATTTTGTAAATTACTAAAGTAGAGGATTTGCATGTTTATTTTACCACTTTATTTAAGTGTACAGTAGTGGGGTTGGTTTAATGCATCACGTGCTTAATAATAATAATAAATTATAAACTTAAATTATGGTATAAAATAATATATGTTATTTTATAACATAAAATAAGGTGATAAAAACAAAGTTAAGCTTTATTTTTTTTTCATCGCTTGGCCGAAACTAAAGAAAACAAAAAGAAGAAGAGAAGCTCTTGAATATTCGGTCATTTGGGGGAGATAAATTCAAGGTAAGTTCATGGTAGTTTGGTTGAAATTTTATGTTTTTGAGTTACTTTCTTGGTTCTACTTTAAACACATGAATTAATTTGTTAAATGTTGGTCAATTGTGCATTCGGTCATGATAGGAAATTGCAAAAATTTTGTATTTGATGATAGAAATTGATGAATGAAAGTTTGATGGACTATAATGTTAAAATCCATGTGATTGTAAGTTTATAAGTTTAAATTTTGAAATTTGAATTATGTTTGGCTAAATTGTTTGGAATGGGCTTTCGGCTATAGTATGAAATGCAAAGAAAATTTGGTGTTGGATGTTTTAAATGATTTAGACAGTTATAAATTAAGTTTGAGGCTTGGTTCTTATGTATAGATGGTCCATTTAGATAACTTGGTTTGTAAGTTTAATGGTGAAATTTATGCTTTGTGAGGATAAATGGTTTAAAAAGGATCATTCAGCCATGATGTAAAATTTTGATGAAGTGATGTTAAATGCTTTGAATATTGAGTATATATTGTTATAAGTTGAATTTAAGGTTTGTTAATTTGTCTTTGTCATTGCCGAATGTGTGTTTAGTTAAAGAAAATTTGTTAAAGTGCTTAGTTAATTGATATTAGGTTAATGGTATGTGTATAAATTATTTAAAATATAAACTTTGTATGAGCATTAAAGGTTATATATGAATTCGGCCTTGGGAGGAATTTTAGTATAAAATGCTTGAACGTTAAATAGGTTATTACTTTAATGACAGAATGTGCCAAAGGCTAATGCATGGTCTAGTTGATCAATATGTGATATGGGAACGAGAATAAATATCTATTTGATGAACTATATATTCGGCTATATGGTTGAGATATGTATATGAAAATATGATAAGCCATATGAGTTTTGTGTTTGTGTATGTGAACTAGGTATACAATGAATATTCGACTATGAAGGTTAAAGGTTAAGTCATAGGAATTTTGGTGATATACATATTCGGTCATTAGGGTTATATGTACTTTGGCTATGTGGGTTATGTGTTAAGGTAAGTTACTTATTTGATATGTGTATTCGGTCATAAAGGTGTACATGAGGAAATATTAAATAAATTGTATTAAATTGCTTAATGTGATTAAAAATGTGTATGACCATTTTGTATTTGAGCTAAAAGTAACTATATGACCTATTAAATTTCTTGTCATATTCGGCCATAAGCTAGCATGATGGGACGTTAATAAGTTAAATTTGTTTGAATTAGCTCAAAAGCATAGAGAACCAAGGTTGGACAGGGAAAAAAAGAAAGTAGTTGAATAGCCGATCCGAGACTGTTCGAAAATATTCGAGGTAAGTTTTAAGTAGTTAAACATAAATAATATTCAATAATGACATGACATATTATGAGAATTAAGTATTACTTGTAATGTATGTATATGGCCGAATGACAAATATAATATGGAAATAAAATGTGATATGCTTTTATGATCAAATGATAAGTGCTAGATGAATATGAGTGAAATGTTATGTGTAAACTATCAAATGATAAGTATGAATGATGAAATGAAATAAAAGTGAATAAAATGTAGGATGATATATTCGAATGATGCTAGTACCTAATTTGGTGTGATTGTGTTATATGAAACTTGTTGATTTGAATATCGTACGGTACTAATCGGGCCTTTGAGCCTAGCATGTTATAATGCTGGTGAAATGATATCGGGCCTTCAAGCCTAGTAGGCTATAATGCCAGTGAAATGATATCGGGCTTCGAGCCTAGCAGGTGAAATGCCAGTGGATGAATTTGGGTTTAAAACCTAGCAGGCTAAATGCTGGTGATTTGATAAAAGTCTAAGACTAAGATACCTCGTGTTAGAACGATAAATGAATACATTCAATATGTTAAGTTGTCCAGGTACGTATTATGTATTTATTTGTGAGTTTTATTTGAATTGAATTATAAGTGTATAATGTGATACATATGTGAATAAATGTTATAACTATATCTATGATCATGATACATTCAGTCAAAATGTGAAAGTATGTGAAAGTATTTGATTTTTTTATGTTATATGAATTTAGATTAAGTGAAATAAGAATGCTAAATATGCATGATGTGCTGTGTATATTCAGCCAAATGGCAATATACCTAGAAAATGGTCTCTTGAGAAATTGAATGATCAAAGTATGATTGAGTTTATTTGTTTGCATTGCTTAAAATTTACTAAGCTTATGAAAGCTTACTCCGTTTGTTACATTTCTCTGTTTTATAGATTGTTGACTCCAGTCACCTGCTCGGGAGGGGATCGTCAGCAACTCGTCACACTATCTATCATTTTGGTACTATTATGTTTTGGAGCTACTATGGCCTCTATTGAATAGACTTAAGTGAATGATATTTTGAATTTCGGTATAAGTCTGAATTTTGATCTTTGATTGTGTTTGGCTATGCATATAATTGCTAATGAACTTATGTAAATGTGAATGTGCAAATGTAGTGTTTTAAATTGGTAACACTTTATAACCCACTCCGGCGACGGATACGAGTTATAAGGGTGTTACAAATATGGGGAGAAAGATCAAGGCAGACATTACAGAAGTAAAAACTCCTTTAGAATGGGTCTGGAAGGAGATGGCAAAAAGAGGATTAGTTATTTCGGATCCAGAAAGGAGCGGCAGAGGGATAGAAAGCTACTGCGAATTCCATCATGAAGAGGGACACGGAATTCAAGAATGTGAATAGTTTAGAGCTTTGATTCAGGGCCTAATGGACAACAAGGAGATAGAATTTTATGAAGAGGTTAAATAGGAGGGGTGTATATGCACGTCAGAATCAACGTCGAAGGGCCCAAAGGTCAATTATCCTGTGGTCATCATTTCACGTTCGAAAAATGAAGCGGGAATTCAAATGGCACCGAAGGTTATAATCCAGAAACCAGCAGTTTTCTCTTACGAGGACAACAAAAAGGTCTTATGGAATTATGATTGTAATGTGACAATCTCGGGGAAGGAGAGTTCAGCTAAGGAGGATCAAGATATAGGTTCTCATACGCGTAGTGGAAGACGCTATGATTTGGTGGATGCCCGAACAGAACCTGTAAAAGGAAAAGCTCCAATAGCAAAACAAAAGAAAGGAAAAGTTGTTGAGTCTGAGTTGCCTGTTAATGAACCAGTGAATGAGGAGGAAGCTAAGGAATTCCTGAAATTTTTGAAACATAGTGAATATAGTATGGTGGAACAGTTGCATAAACAACCAGCTCGCATATCTATACTAGCTTTGCTCCTAAGTTTAGAGGTCCACTGAAATGCATTGATGAAAGTGCTAAATGAGACATACGTGACTAATGATATCTCTGTCAATAAGTTAGATTGGCTAGTTAATAACATAAGTGCTGATAATTTCATCTTTTTCAACGATGACAAAATACCACCAGGAGGTATGGGGTCCACTAAAGCTCTACACATCACTACCAGATGCAAAGGATTCACATTGCCGGGAGTTATGATAGAAAATGGGTCAGTGTTGAATGTATTGCCCTTGTCTACATTAAATAGATTACCTGTGGATAGCTCGCACATGAAGGGGTGTCAGAATATAGTGCGGGCATTCGATGGCATAAAAAGAAGAGTCGTGGGGAGAATAGAAATACCTTTGTTGATTGGCCCAACTACATATAAGGTGGACTTTTTAGTGATGGATATCAAACCCTCATACAACTGCTTGTTATGAAGACCTTGGATACATTCAGCAGGGACAGTGCCTTCATCGTTGCATCAGAAGTTGAAGTTAGTATCATAGGGTCGGTTGATAACGATAAATGCTGAAGAGGATATCATTACAGTTGTAAGCAGTGATGCACCATATTTGGAGATAGATGATGAAGCAATCGAATGTTCTTTTCAGTCCTTGGAGTTTGTAAATGCAACATTTATCACTGAAGGGAGCAAGATTCCAGCACAGAAAATATCCAAAACTATGAGGATGGGTCTACAGTTGATGGTAGGAAAAGGAGCTTTACCAGGAAAGGGGCTTGGAAGACATCTCCAGAGAAGAATTGAAGTTCTGATGTTGAAAGACAAATGTGACCGTTTTGGTTTAAGGTTCAGGCCAGATGCAAGAAAAAGGAAGAAAGAATTAGAAAAAAGAAAGGAGAGAAGAAAGGCAGGATTGAGTGGTGAAGAAATCAATTGGGAACCCATGGTAATCCCTCACATATCGAAGACTTTTGTATCGGGAGGGATTATTCATCCCGAACGAAGGACGTCGGAGAAAAATGACATCGAAGAAATGTTGAAAGATATGCACTTCAATGCCATACTCGAAGAAGCAACTAAAGAGGGGACTTTGTCAGATATTCGTCCTTATGAACCTGGGAGTGTTCTAGGCAACTAGACTGCAGAAGACATTCCTGTAGTATTTAGAGCTTACTCAGAGTAATGTTCAAAACAATCTTGTGGCTTTAAGCCTAGAGGCAATAAGAATTTCTTTGTGAAATAGGCTCATGTTCAAACATCATTATTTCAATGGCTTACATTTTCGCTATCATTTTGAGCAAATATTCTTTCATTCTTTCCACAAGTAATTGTTTTATTCTTTCCTTCGGAGTAATTATCTTGGTCCTTTTAGACTTTCTTCAATCGTTCTTTTATAATCATACCATGCAAATAATAATTCTTAAATTCATTCATTCTTTGTATATTTTTGTACCTATAATAGGTCCGTGGATATTAATGTCATGAGTGACACTGCTACTGACTCAGAATCACTTTTTGAGCAAGACATGTGTTTAGAGGGATCTCAAGACTTTGAAGATGACAAAGATTGTGACCTATCTCGGGACTTGTTAAGGATGGTAGAACAAGAGGAAAAGTGAATTCTGCCGCATAAAGAGACAGTGGAGGTGGTGACATTAGAAGAAGGAAAAGCTGTAAGAATTGGAACGTGTATAACCAAAGAAACAAAGCGATACCTTGTTGGGTTGCTTCAAGAATTTAAAGATGTCGTTGCATGGTCCTGCTAGGATATGCTCGGGTTGAGCACCGATATTGTAGTACATCGCCTTCCCATAAAAGAAGATTGCAAGCCAATTCAGCAGAAACTTCGAAGGATGAGGTCAGACATTGTGCTAAAAATAAAGGAGGAAGTCAAGAAACAATTTGATGCTGGATTCCTGCGGGTGGCCAAATACTCGGAATGGGTAGCCAACATTGTACCTGTTCCTAAAAAAGATGGGAAAGTACGAATGTGTGATGATTATAGAGACTTAAATCAGGCTAGCCCAAAAGACAACTTCCCCTTACCTCACATTGATACTCTAGTAGATAACACGGCGGGCTAGTGATCGCGTTATTTCGTGATAGGTTTTAAATATTTATAATTACTCGTTCTTGAACTAACTATTATCGCGATGTAGCCAAGTGTACCTATCGAACAGTAGTATAGTTTTAGCAAGACCGGATTGTCGAACCCAAAGGAACTAAAAGTACTAGTTTTGACTGTCTTTTTATTATCTAGCCTAAGAATAATATGGTGTTGTTTTAATTAACTAATTACCTAAACTAAGAACACACAGAGAAAAGAATTGGGGAATTGCTTTTTGAAAAATTGATTGACTTAAGACAATACCTAAGGAAAAATCCACCTAGACTTTACTTGTTATTCTGGCTCCAAATTGGACGATTTATTCATTCAACTTGTTCCGTAGAGATCCTTAAGTTATGTTATTATCCCTATTCGAGACTAATAACATCTAATCCCTATATTGAATAACAAAGACTTTTCTCTAATTAACACTCTAGGGTTGCATTAACTCGATCTATGGATCCCCTTATTAGGTTTCACCCTAATCCGGCAAGATCTTGTCACCCTATGTCTAGACGCGCAATCAACTCCACTTAATTATGACAATTGTACTCTTAGACAGGGTCTATTCCTCCTCTGAATAAGAGCTTGTCTTGAATCAGTATCCTGGGATATCAAAACAAGAATTAAGAACACATAATTAAGAACAAGTAAAACATTTAACATACGATTTAGAAAATAATAACAAGATTCGTCTTAGGTTTCATTCCCCTTAGGTATATAGGGGGTTTAGTTCATAACTAAATAAGAAAACATCTCAAAAAATAAAGAATACAAAACATAAAGAAAACCCAAAACTCCTGAAGAGGAATTGAGGAGAAATCTTCAGTCTTGATGATGAATCCGGCTTCTGAGATGAATCAATCGGCTTTCTTGGAGTAATTCCTTACTCCTTATTCTGTGTCTCCCTTTTCTCCTCTTCTAAGGTGTATTTATAGGCTTTGGAATGCCTATGAGCCCTCAAAAGTGGCCTTTTCTAAATTGGACTCAACTTGGGCTCGACGGGGACACGCCCGTGGCACACGCCCGTGTGTGATTACTTCAAGCCGTGTTCGAGCCTGCCAAATTGACACGATCGTGTGCTCTGCCTGCGTGAGGAGATCCAGGTTGTGTTGATTTCGTACTTTGGCCCATTTTCTTCGTTTTTGGCCCGTTTCTCATTCCTTTAGCTCTCCTATGCTCTCCTAAGTATAAAACATGAAATTAAAGCATTAGGAGCATCGAATTCACCAATTCTAATGAGAAATCATCCATAAAATGCATTAAACTTGGGGTAAAAATATGTATAATTTACATTTTATCAAATACCCCCACACTTAAGCATTTGCTTGTCCTCAAGCAAAATTCTCAACTCATAATCAAAATAAATTCTTCTCAACTTATAATTTCTATCGATAATATCTCAAAATAATCCATAAGTAATCATACATTGAGAATTCAACTAAAAGAACACAAAAGTTTCAAACATTCCAAGTTGAGTATTTAATCATGCAAACATAGGTGTCTCTCAAAATATCACAGAGTTTCACATCCTCACTAAAGATTCACTCAAATCACTCGAGATGTTTAAGGATAATAAATAAAGCACTCAATAGTCAATAATGAAAGGTCATTACCATAGGCTTGCATGAAAATCAAATCTCCACCACTATAATTTAAGATGATACATCAATCAAAAGGTCTTTAGAGAGGTTTAATGAGTCTTGGTTAGGGGGGTGTGGTCACAAGCTGAAAGAAAGGGTTAGAATCGAGATTGAGTTGAAAAATTCCCTAACTAGAAAAAGAGTTAATCTTCACTTGCGTACAACAAAGCTTCTTCTCAGAATATGAAATTACAGATATGTATACATAGTTTTTTTTTTAAGAACAAGTTAAATTAATATAGACTAACTATTAAGAACAAAACATAGTTAAGCAATCCATTCAACTCAAATCTCGACAAAAAAATATAGGGATTAATTTAGGGGATTTCAACAATAATGGGTTAAAGGTTAATATTAAGGGTAATACAAAAAATGGCTTGTTAGGCTCAAGGGGGTTTACTAGGGGTTAATCGTAAAGGTAGGCTTTTCATGGCATGAGTGGGTTAATCCTAAGTGCCATAATCATTTTGACATATCAAATTAAATGGTGTGGTCTCGACCTGCATAATCAAGCAAGTTCTAGAATAACAGTTCAATACTGACGCACTCAAAGCAATAATAAAAGTGATTATGAAAGGATTAATAGATGCTCAAAAGGCTCAAAAATCTTAAAAAAATTATGGCTTTTTGATGTTTAGACTCGTGAATTCGAATTCAAAGTAATACCTAGACTTGGGGAAACAACCTATAATTTTAAATTCTTAAAAATCAACTTATCATGCTTGATTCTCTAATGTCTTAAAGTTTAAATAATCAATGTATAAATCGCTATGTATTAATTCAAGATATATCAATCAAAATCATAAATGAATTAAAATTTATCCTAAATATGATATGAAAGCTTTTTAAGAGAACAAAGCAATCATTCAGGGATTTTTCTGATAATGAAATAAATACCCCCCCACACTTAAGATGTACATTGCCCTTAATGTACAAAGATAGATATTAGAGTATAAAAATAAGATAGGGAGAGAAGTGAAACTTCCTGTATGATGAATTCCTCGAACTTGAGTTTTGGAGAGGAATCGGTTCGAGAGTGGAGGAGGATACTCTGGCAGTCGTAGAGGTTTATTAGGCCATAAGTCCTACACCAAAAGGATATTATCTCTAGTGGTAGCTATGGTCATGGGCGAGCAGGACATGGCAGTCGTGGAGAACCTTTCCCGGTGGAGTTTTAGTTCCTATGTGATGATGAGCTTAAGAGCTCTATATAACTGTGATAAAATCAAGAACTTTTTAGGGGATATTAGGAATAATAATTACTCATTAAGAAAAACCGAAATTGATAATTAAAAATAAAATTCTAAAATCTGCTAAAAAATAAAAATAAAAGTAGTTTTAATAAAAATTAAAAATATAAAATAATAAATAAATGTTTTTAAGCATCTTCATCGTTGGAGGGTTCGCGAGGTGGGACTGGCGATGAGATGTGGAGGTGCTGACAAATCTGCTGTAGAGTAACATCATCAGGAATGTCCTCATAAGCCTCCTCCTCGGTAGATTGGGCGAGATGATCCTGGGGAGGGTAGGTTCCTCGGCGCCTCTCGATCATCCTCATGCTAAGCATCCTTGAGATGCCTTGTGGAGACATCTGGCTGATGAGGGTGAGGGATGATTCTTGGACCGCGGTGTTGAGGAGCCCGAAGTATCATGCCAGCCAGGTCACGTATGGGCCAATAGAGATGACCCCCTTCTGATGCCACTCCGTCTGGTGCTAAATCGCAAGTGCGATAGAATAGGCAAGGTCGATGATGTGCCCTTACGACTTACACCATAAGAAGTAGACGTCGTGGGTGTTGGCGACGCCAGTGCTCTCTTTCCTCCCTATAATCGTGTGAGCTAAAATAGCGTGTAAGTACCTCAGGGATGGTGGGAGAACTGATGCCTTGGAGCGACTAGGATTGTAGGAGGCCGTGCTAGGGGCCAACGTGTGCCAACATTTCGAGGGAGAGAAATGCATGTGGCGACTGAGAGCATGTAGTTCATTCTCCTCCTTGAACTCCTCCGTATATAGGCCTAATGCAGCACCAAACTCTGGGACGCTTAGCTGGCGGATTAACCCACCTAAGCGAAACTAGACCGTGTCGGGATCATCGTACCTTGTCATTACGGTCTGAAGATGGAACGTTGAGCAGAGTTACATTATGAGCTCCAGGTATGTCGGCTCAATAATCCTCAAGAACAGCTCTCAAGGGTCGATGGTTAAGAGAGCCTGAATCGCATCAGCCATCTGAACTTGTTCTATGGTAGCCCAGTCGATGCAGCAGCCCGCAATTAAGGGCCGGGCCCGAAGAATTTGAAAAAGCTCTTCTTAGGGCCCCCGGGGGAACGGTAGGAGAGGGTGACGAATTTTTGCGATTAGACTGCGAAAGATGACGCTCCCTTCCTCTTCTTCGAGGCTGGTGCGACAATTTTCTTTCCTCTTGAAGATGACATTATGTACCTGCAAGTGGAAATATCAATTCGTCTTTTTGATGAGTGGACAATTTATAATATATAAAAGGAATGCGACTTAATTCAAAAAGGAAAATGCATGAATATATTCAGCCACAATTACTAAATTAAAACAATAAGTTTAATGGCCCATTTTGATGTGGCATGAGCATGATGATATAAGTAAAAAAAAATGGCAAGGAATGGAATGCAAAATACTATATGAATGAAAAGAGACGTCAACACAATATGCATGATTATTTCAACTATCCTAGCCATGAACATTTACTTCTAACTAATTGCATGAAGTGTAGGAATCATGTAATGAGGAAGATTTTAAACATGAGAAAGATGATAACTTGTTTGATAAATGAAATTTATGTGATTATCAATATGGAAATAACATGAAAAACATAGATTAATATGATAAATAGTATTACAAATCAGTGAAATAAAAAGAAAAATGATTAAACAAACGCTAAGGGAAGAGGGTGGGCGTCGACAATGGAGTTCTAGGCGGCGCACGGGCGTGGCAGGGGGCCGTGTAGAGTTGCAGCGGCTAGGGTTAGGGTTTTTGAATGGAAAGAAAGTGAATAGTGCAGGGTATTTATAGATTTTGGGGCACACGGCCATGGCACACGCTCGTGTTCCCCAATTTCAGCCCGTGTGATTCGCGAATTTCAAATTTGGGCGCGTCTGACATTTAGTACACGCCCGTGTTCCTCGGGTATGTGAGTTCACACAGTCGTGCCGCACGGCCGTGTCTAGCTTCTTTCACTTCTCCCACGCCCGTGTGTTCAATCTCTACGCCTGTGTTAATTTGACAGGTTCGACCACAGGTGTTAGAGACGGGCGTGTCGCACGCTCTTCTTGTTTTAACAAGTTCACCCAGGGTTCTTCCACACGAGCGTGTGGTATGCCCGTGTTGTTTTAGCAGGCGTGACCACGGCCGTGGCATTTAATCGTAGCCCGTGTTGGGGAAATCTTTTGCCCTATTTTCACATGGCCTTAAGCACGCCCATGTGCTTGGTCGTGTCTCTGTGAAAACACCTGTATTCAAGATTTCTATTAGTAAGTTAGGAGTTAAATACCAAAATTTAAAGAAATTAATATTGTTAGTGCTCGGGTTGCCTCCTGAGAAGCGCTTACTTATAGTCTAAGCTCGACTTACTTCTCCAATGTATGATCATGGTGGTTCGAGGAGTTTATACTCCTCATTCCTGTTGTCAATCTCATCAAAATAAGGTTTTAATCGGGTGTTGTTTACCTTAAAAGTGCCAAACTTGGGATGACTCACCTCCACCGTACCGAATGGAAAAATACTGAGTACCATAAGAGGGATTTCCTCATTCGGTGTGGTAGTGACAATGTGGGGATCTGCGGCATCTAATAGGACCTTATCACCAACCTTAGGTTGATTTTGAGAGGTATCGAGCTTGTTTTGGCGTAGTTTTGGTTTGTCGGGTGTTCTTGGTTGGTGCATCTTCCATTCATCAAGTTCCTCGATTTGTAGTCTTCGATCTTCATGAACAGGTCCTTTACTTGAGAATGACTCGTGTACTTCCTTCAGACTTATCTCCTGCAAAGTGGGTTGTATCATGTGGTTAGTTTTAGTAGAATGATTTAAATGATCACCTTCAATTCCTGATGTGTTGCCAGAATTGCGAGCTTGAAGGGCGATTGTTTCGTCTCCCACTCGGAGTGTAGGTTCACCTGTGCCAACATCAATGACAGTTTTAGCAGTTGCTAAAAAAGGCCTTCCTAGAATTAAGGGAGTGTTGCTATCCTCTTCTATGTCTTGAACAATAAAATCAACGGGAAATATAAATTTATCGATTTTAACTAGCACATCTTCAATAATACCTCTAGGGAATCTTATAGTTTTATCTGCTAATTGAATGCTCATCCTAGTCTGTTTGGTTTCCTGAGACCTAATTACTTAGACATTTTGTAAGGCATGACGTTGATACTAACCCTTAAATCAGCTAATGCATGATTAACATCTAAACTACCAATTAAGCAAGGAGTAGTAAAGCTCCCTGGGCTTTTTAGTTTGTTGGGTAGTTTATTTTGGAGAATGGCCGAGCAAACTGCGTTCAGCTCCACATGCGACGCCTCGTCCAACTTCCGCTTATTTGCTAAAAGCTCCTTTAAAAATTTCATTGCGTTTGGCATCTGCGACAGAGCTTCAATAAATGGTAAGTTAATATGTAATTTTTTTAAGAGTTTAAGGAATTTACCAAATTGTTCATCTGAGAGGTCTTTCCTTGTTACGTTGGGGTGTGGCACACCAGGTTTATATTCGACAGTCACTGTTTGTTTGTATTTTGATCTACCTCACCTTGACTCTTGCTTATCACAGTTTCTTGCCTCGGTTTTGGTTCAGGCTCAACGACTCCTTCGTCATCTTGAATATTAATTGCGTTGATTTGTTCCCTTGGGTTAGGTTCGGTATTACTTGGCAAACTACCCTGTGGTCGTTCAGAGATCAGTTTAGAGAGCTAGCCTATCTGGGTTTCGAGCCCTTGGATCGACGCTTGTTGATTTTTAAGTGCTGTCTCAGTGTTTTGAAAATTAGTTTCCGACATCGAAATAAACTTTGAGAGCATCTCTTCAAGGTTTGTCTTCTTTTACTGTTGGTAGGGTGGTTGTCGGTAGCCCGGAGGATGTTGTGGTATTTGATTTCCTTGACCGCCCCACGAGAATTTCCTCCAACCTGTATTATAAGTGTTACTATATGGATTGTTTTGACGTCGAGGATTATTACCCATGTAATTTAATTGCTCGTTATCCATGTTGTGGCCATAAAGTTTGTATTCCGAATGGTTTGTTCCACTTCCACTTGCTTCGCACTGCATTACTGGGTGAACCTGTGAAGAACTAAGAAAACCATCAATTTTCTTATTCAAAATTTCTACCTGATTAGAGAGCATGGAGACTGAATCGACATTATAAACGCTAGCTGTTTTCGTTGGCTTTTTCCTCATGACTTGCCATTAATAGTTATTCAGCGACATCTCCTCTATAAACTCATAGGCATCTTCCAGTGTTTTATTGTTGATGGTTCCACTAGCAGCTGCGTCAACCATTTGCCGAGTCGAAGGATTTAGACCATTGTGAAATGTTTGTACTTGAAGCCAAAGCGGTAACCCATGGTGAGGGCACCTTCTCAAAAGGTCCTTGTATCTCTGCCATGCATCGTAGAGTGTTTCTAAATCCATCTGCACAAAAGAAGAGATATCATTACGTAATTTAGCCGTTTTAGCCGGCGAAAAATATTTTAGTAAAAATTTTTCGGTCATTTGTTCCTAAGTAGTAATTGACCCTCGTGGTAATAAGTTCAACTATTGTTTAGCTTTATTCCTCAATGAAAAGGGAAACAACCGAAGACGAATGGCATCATCAGAAATGACATTGATTTTAAATGTATCACATAGTTCTAAAAAGTTGGCTAAATGAGCGTTGGGATCCTCATCCTACAAACCATCAAACTGAACAAATTGATGTATCATCTGAATAGTGTTAGGTTTTAATTTAAAAGTATTTGCAGCTACAACAGGTCTAACTATGCTAGATTCAGTTTTTGTTAAAGAAGGTTTAGCATAATCATACATAGTGCGTGGAGTAGGATTTTCATTAACCGTAATTGCAGGAGGTAGCTGATTGCCTTGGTTTTCAGCCATCTCTTCAATTGGGGGTTGAGTATCGTCTTCTTGCTCGTTTTCCGTGTATCTTAAGCTTCGCCTTTTTTCTCTTTGGTTTCTACGTACTGTGCGATCGATTTCTTGTCAAAAAGTAATGGTCTCGACGGGTTTCTTTTAGTCATAAACTATGAAAACCTGCCAAGAAAAGGAAAAAGTAAGTTAATAAATAATAATTAAATTAAATTAAATTGCAAGAAAAATAAATGGCTAAAGTAAAAAAAAATTAAGCATTCCTAAAGTAAAATAAATGGCACCAAAAAACTTGATCGCGTTATTTCGTGATAGGTTTTAAATATTTATAATTACTCGTTCTTGAACTAACTATTATCGTGATGTAGACAAGTGTACCTATCGAACAGTAGTATAGTTTTAGCAAGATCGGATTGTCGAACCCAAAGGAACTAAAAGTACTAGTATTGATTGTCTTTTTATTATCTAGCCTAAGAAAAATGGGGTGTTGTTTTAATTAACTAATTATCTAAACTAAGAACGCACAGAAAAAATAATTGGGGAATTGCTTTTGGAAAAATTGATTGACTTAAGACAACACCTAAGGAAAAATCCACTTAGACTTTACTTGTTATTCTGGCTCCAAATCGGACGATTTATTCATTCAACTTGTTCCGTAGAGATCCCTAAGTTATGTTATTATCCCTATTCAAGACTAATAACGTTTAATCCCTAGATTGAATAATCGAGACTTTTTTCTAATTAACGCTCTAGGGTTGCATTAACTCGATCTATGGATCGCCTTATTAGGTTTCACCCTAATCCGGAAAAATCTTGTCACCCTATGTCTAGCCGCGCAATCAACTTCGCTTAATTATGACAATTGTACTCTTAGACAAGGTCTATTCCTCCTCTGAGTAAGAGCTTGTCTTGAATCAGTATCCTGGGATATCAAAACAAGAATCAAGAACACATAATTAAGAACAAGTTAAATATTTATCATATGATTCAGAAAATAATAATAAGATTCATCTTAGGTTTCATTCCCCTTAGGTAATTAGGGGATTTAGTTCATAACTAAATAAGAAAACATCTCAGAAAAATAAAGAATACAAAACATAAAGAAAACCCAAAACTCCTGAAGGGGAATTGAGGAGAGATCTTCAGTCTTGATGATGAATCTGGCTTCTAAGATGAATCAATCGGCTTCCTTGGAGTAATTCCTTACTCCCTATTCCGTGTCTCCTTTTTCTCCTCTTCTAGGGTGTATTTATAGGCTTTAGAATACCTATGAGCCCTCACAAGTAGCCTTTTTTGAATTGGACTCAACTTGGGCTTGGTAGGGACATGCCCGTGGTACACGCCCGTGTTCGATTACTTCAGGCCATATTCGAGCCTGCCAAATTGACACGGCCATGTGGTCTGCCCGTGTGAGGAGGTCCAGGCCGTGTTGATTTTGTACTTTGGCCCATTTTCTCTGTTTTTGGCCCATTTCTCGTTCCTTTCGCTCTCCTATGCTCTCCTAAGTATAAAACATGAAATTAAAGCATTAGGAGCAAATAATTCACCAATTCTAATGAGAAATCATCCATAAAATACATTAAACATGGGGTAAAAATATGTATAATTTATGGTTTATCAGCTAGTCATTGTTTTCCTTCATGGATGGCTTATTGGGATACAATCAGATAAAGATGCATCCTGAGGACATGGGAAAGACTACCTTCATAACCTTGTGGGGAACGTTCTGTTATAAGGTGATGCCGTTTGGGCTGAAGAATGTTGGAGCGACATATCAAAGAGCCATGGTGACCTTATTTCATGATATGATACATAAAGAGATTGAAGTTTATGTAGACGATATGATTGCCAAATCTTAAACTGAAGAGGAGCATATCAAAGTGTTGAGAAAGCTATTCTTGAGATTAAGAAAACTTCAGCTAAAGCTTAATCCAGCGAAATGTACTTTTGGAGTTAGATCAGGAAAGCTACTAGGCTTTGTAGTCAGTGAAAGGGGAATTGAGATTGACTTAGAAAAATTTCGGGCTATACAAGAATTGCCTCCACCACGTACTCAAAAACAAGTTCGAGGCTTCTTAGGAAGACTAAATTATATTGCTCGGTTCATTTCACAATTAACTGAGAAATGCGATCCCATATTTCATCTTCTTAAAAAGCACAACCTAGGAGAATGGGATGATGAATGCCAAATAGCTTTTGATAAGGTTAAAAAGTACTTGTCAAGTTCTCCAGTGCTGTCACCTCCAAGCTCAGATAGGCCGTTAATACTATATTTAGCAGTGTTTGATAACTCTATGAGATGTATGCTTGGTCAGCATGATAAGTCGGGAAGAAAAGAAAAGGTGATATATTACCTCAATAAGAAATTCACCGAATGTGAATTGAGATATTCGTCAATCGAGAAATTGTGTTGTGCTTTGATCTAGACAGCTCGGAGGTTGAGGCAATACATGTTGTACTATAGGACCTGGTTAATCTCGAAGTTGGACCCTTTAAAATATATGATGGATTCAAACGCCTTGAACAGAAGGATGGCTAGGTGGCAAATTCTACTTTCTGAATTTGACATAGTCTACATGAGTCAAAAGGCCATGAAAGGGAGCGCAATAGCAGGATTTCTGGCCAGTAGAGCTCTAGAAGATTATGGGCCCTTGAATTTGATTTCCCCAATGAAGAATTAATGTATGTAGTGGCTACTGAAGAGGACGTTACAAAAGGTCACCCATGGAAATTTAACTTTGATGGAGCCTCAAATGTTGTGGGTAATGGAATCGGGGCAGTTTTGGTATCCCCAAATGGAGATCATTATCCATTCACATGTAAATTGGATTTTGATTGCACAAATAATATGGTAGAATATGAAGCATGCATCATGGGACTCCGGGCAGCCATAGAACGCAAGATCAAGGTGTTGGAAGTATATAGAGATTTCGCACTAGTGATCTACCAGCTTAAAGGTGAATGGGAGACAAGGGACTCCAAATTGATTAATTATCGAAGTATGGTACTGGGGTTAATTGAGGAGTTTGATGATATTACTTTCAATTATCTCCCGCGAGATGAGAACCAGATGGCAAATGCTTTGGCTACTTTGGCTTCCATGATCAATGTGAGCAAACAAGAAGATGCAAAACCCATTCAGATGAGTATTTGTGAAGCCCCATCTTATTGTTACAACATGGAGGAAGAGGAGAGAGATGACCACCCTTGGTATCAAGATATATTGCGATACGTGAGAAATCGTGAGTACCCTAATCAAGCAACTGAGAATGACAAAAGCACGTTGAGAAGACTAGCTTGTGATTATGTCTTACATGGGGAAATACTGAATAAAAGAAGAAAGGATCAAGTACTATTGAGATGTGTAGATGCTGCGGAAGCCAAGAAAATTTTGGAAGAAGTTCACAAAGGTGTTTGTGGAACACATGCTAATGGCTTCACAATGGCTAGACAAATTATGAGATTTGGATATTATTGGTCTACAATGGAAGGAGACTGCATTAATTATGCCAAGAAGTGTCACAAATGTCAAATCTATAGTGATAAAATTCATGTACCTCATTCGTCTTTGCAAGTTATGACTTCCGCATGGCCGTTTTCTATGTGGGGCATGGATGTCATAGGGCCAATCTCACTGAAGGCTTTAAATGGGCATCGGTTCATCTTTATGGTCATTGACTATTTCACCAAGTGGGTAGAGGCGACCTCATATGCCAATGTTACAAAATCAGCTGTGAGTAAATTCCTGAAAAAGGAGATCATATGTCAATATGGGATGCCTGAAAGGATCATATCTGACAATACATTGAATTTGAACAATAGCACAATAGTAGAGGTCTACAGTCAGTTTAAGATTAGACACCATAATTTATCACCATATCGCCCAAAAATGAATGGGGTAATAGAAGCAACCAATAAAAATATCAAGAGGATTGTGGGAAAAATGACTGAAACTTATAAAAATTGGCATGAGAAGTTTTCATTCGCTCTTCATGCTTATCGAACATCTACCAGAACTTTTACTGGGGCAATGCTTTTCTCATTGGTCTATGGAATGGAAGCAGTTCTATCCATTAAGGTGGAGATACCTTCTCTTTGAGTTTAGTCAGAGTTGAAGTTAGATGAAGCAGAATAGATACAGTCTCGATATGATCAGTTGAATTTGATTGAGGAGAAGAGGCTAAGAGCTATTCAGCATGGTCAGATGTATCAAAAAAAATGATGCGAGCTTATGACAAAAAGGTTCACCGAGGAGAGTTCCATGAGGGAGATCTAGTCCTGAAAAAGATTCTTCCTATACAAAAGGATTTTAGAGGAAAATGGATGCCCAATTGGGAGGGGCCTTATGTGGTGAAGAAAACTTTCTCCGGATGAGCATTAATCCTAGCCGAAATGGATGGAAAAAATTTGTCTAATCTAGTGAATTCGGATTCAATCAAAAAGTATTACACTTAAAGAGGGAAAGAGGCCAATGTGAAAACCCGCAAAGGGCACTTTGAGACCTTCCTTAAAAAAAGGAAAGGCCAAGGTGAAAACCCGCAAAGGGCGCCTTGAGACCAAAGGGGATTTAAGTTGAAAACTTGAAAAGGGCAGCTCAGATGTTGATCAAATATGGGGAAAGCGATGATCATGCTATACCTGAATTGACAAGGGAAAGGGTATGCCACATCTTGGGGCATTGACAAAGTGCTTCTGATCTCCTAAACACATAATAAGTCTAATTTGGTCTTCAGGAAGTTCGTACAGAGAAATTCAGGCTGCAATATCAGGGGCACCTAATCTTCACCTTATTCATAATAAATCAGCTACCTTTGACATATTTTTCTTTTCAAGATATGCATCCCCAATAGACTTTCATTTTTATCTTCGATAATTTATTTATTTCAAGTTATGCCATAATTAAATTCGTTTCTTATCCATTGCTATGATTTTTTGCAAGCATGTCGCATTGAAATAATGATTAATGAACTAATAATACTTTCACAAAAAGAGTTTCGCATATTACTTTGGAAATCTTCTAAATAATACAAGAATTTGAAATAGGGCTGTTATTTAGAACTCACCAAGGTTAAGGAAATATCTGAGTGAGAATGGTTTAAGTAGAGACCATCTATTTGGATTTTTGGTTCAAAATAGTGATTGAACAAAAAGACGAGATATAGCGTCAATGATACAATTTCGATGAAATATGATCAATGTAAAAGGAGGTCACTCTCGAAAAAAGAAAAATGATACTTTACATTCATGAAAATATCAGGCATACACGTCTGGTCGTGAAACCCGAGGAATGGTGTAGTAGACCGAATTGATGAGGGAAAATTCAAATACTATACCCTTGGGTTGTAGTGGGATGGATAGAAAAAACCACAGATCCTGTCTCCCT
Organism: Gossypium hirsutum; assembly: GCF_007990345.1. NCBI lineage: Eukaryota > Viridiplantae > Streptophyta > Magnoliopsida > Malvales > Malvaceae > Gossypium > Gossypium hirsutum. Next base: position 21,517,542 of record NC_053435.1, on the reverse strand, counting down.
AAGGATGAAGTAGAGCGAACTAGCTGAGCAAATAGTGATTATTTTTGGATTTTTCTGCCAAAGATACCAGTCGAGAAAAGGAGACAGGATAAAACTTCAGTGATAGAACCCTGATGAACAACGAGCAATAACAACCCAAATATTGAAAGGGATCATTCTCATGACATTCTGCATTCATGCAAACATCATACACACCTAGTTAGGAGCATTCAATTCATTCTGATCAAAGCATCCTAATCATTCAGCATAAGCATAGGCCCATAAAATTGATTCTACAGGTCATGTCCCCCAGAGAGCGGCATAACAAACTAGTGAAACCACAAATCCTTTTCTCTCTAAAGTTGCAGTAAAGCAGGATAAAAATACGCAAACCTTATCTCTCGAAAGTTGCAGTAGAGCGTGTTGAAGTAACAAGTCTTATCTCCCTGAAGTTGTAGTGGAGCAGACTGAAGATAGCAGATCTTGCCTCCCTGAAGTTGCAGTGAAGTAGATCGAAGCCACAAACCTTATCTCTCTGAAATTGTAGCCCTGAAGTTGCAGTGGAGCAGACTGAAGATAGCAGATCTTGTCTCCCTGAAGTTGCAGTGGAGCAGATCAAAGCCACAATCCTTATCTCTCTGAAGTTGCAGTTGAGGAGGATAAAAATACGTAAACCTTATCTCCCTGAAGTTGCAGTGGAGTAGTTGCAGTAGAGAAAATTAAGAGCTACAAGGCTAGTCTCTCTAGAGTTACAGTGGAGTAGATTGGGGCAACAATTCCTATACCCCTGAAGTTGTAGAGGATTGGAACAAGGCTACCTCGAAGAAGAAGAACACCAAAGAAGTCATGATTCGGCGAAACCAGGCAAATTTGGCCCCCTTTGAAGTCTTTGCTCTATTCTAGTTACACGACAATGAGCAAAGAGGGGCAGTTGTAATAGGCCAATTTTGCCAGAGCCCAAGACAAAGCAAAATAAACAAAAAATAACTAAACAAAAAAACCAAACCAAATTAAAACAGTCCATTAACAGTTCAGTCCATTTACATCAGCCCATTAATTAAACCCAAACCCAATACAAGCCCAAATAAAATAAACCTAGACCCAAAATTGTATCGGCCCAAATGGCCCAAAATATTTTAGAAACAGAAACCCTAAGGTTTCTGCCTCTTGCACCACAGCTAAACCCCAACCCTCAGCACCGTACGACCACCACGAGCCACCTCCGTACACCCTACGCCGAGTGCCACGTACCGCCACGCCAACTAGCCTCCATACCTATGAATAAACAAGAGGACAACAGCAAATACGAAACAAAGAAGAAAATTTGTATTTTTATTTTTGGATTTCGGCTATAAAGCCATAAACAATGTACTGTTTCTTTTTTTACGCATACAGAATAGAAGAAAAGAAATCAAAAAATAGCAAAGGTGACTTCAAGCTTTTTTCCTTCTCTTTCGATTTGTTTTCTTTTTGGTTGGCTTGATTTCTTAGTATGTGAACCGATGCCGATGAGAGCCCAAATACCTCGGAGATGCGGAGGTAAGGGCGAGGGGTCGAACAGTGATGAAAGCTTTTTTGTTCTATAAATCTCTCTTCCTTTTTTTTAAAAAAATAACATGAGATTTGAAGTTTTTGCAAATAAAAAAGAAAAGGAGAAAGAATACACTTACTAAATCCCTTTAGGTGTGGTCGAGCCCTTCAATGGCAGGATCGAGGTACTGTTTGCGCGCTGTTGATCACCAAATGTGATGGTGGTTCGTCGGCTGCGGCAAAATGAACCCTAGCAGAGTAGTGCCCTTGTTTTTAACTCAAAGGACTGCTTATGTTTTAAAAGAAAATGAGTAAAAATGATATTTTAAGGGCTGAATTAAAAACGGCGCCGTTCAAAAAGGGTAAAGGTCCGCGCGTTGACCCGATCAGCGGGCAGGATCAGCGTTCCTTTACTTAAATTGGGGAATTTGTGCACATGGCCCTTCTCCTTCGTGCTGATTTTGGATTAGGCCCTATTTACACTTTATTTGTTTTTTAAATTTCACCTGGAATTAGGGTATCATATCAGTTCAGCCCGCGCCTAAACCCTGCGTTTTGAGACCAAGATTATTTACAACTTCAGTCACTGAGCATTTGTGCGCGTTGCATATTGGTATTTTTTTTTTGTTATTTTATTTGTAAATTATCCCTTTTGTTTTCATTTAATTTTAATTAAGTTTTTTATTTTATAGTCATTTTTTAATCTTGATTACTTATTTGTATATTTTGAACTACCTTGGTAATTGTTTCTTTATTATTGTAAATTTGTTTTTGTCATATCATCATCACATTTTGTATATTTTATTTATATAAATGTTTTTTCACATTGTTGTGTATATAATATTCATAATAAAGATAATTTTAGTCTATGTATACTATTAATGTTATGTTATTTCATACATATAATGGGTCTTGACTCAATCCATATATTTTAACAGATATTTTGGTTATTCTAATATGTTTTGTATACATGTTTTATATATTATTTAAATTATTCTTATAGATATATATATAAATATTCGATCTATAGACATCACCAAATCCATGTATTTTATACATATAGTTTTCTTCGTATACATAATTATGTTTTAAAATCTGTTACATCTATAATTTATGATAGAATTAATTTAATCTTATAATTCATATTTTAATTCCATGTTATTTTTGCATACAATTGCTTCTAAAATTTATTCCTATTTAGTTTCATATTTCATACCCATGTTATCTTTTCACATTTCATGTTTTTTAAAAATTATCTTTATTGTATAGATATTGTCAATTTTAAATAAATGTTTTATTTCTAAATATTTGGCACCTTATTTGAGTCAAATGTTTTTGCAATGTCTTTTTTTTTTAAAT